>NC_134689.1:73234665-73574665 GCF_050947455.1 Rhinoderma darwinii
CGTCCACGTAAAACAAGAGTGGTGGATGATCGCAGAATCCTTTCCATGGTGAAGAAAACCCCTTCACAACATCTACCCAAGTGACGAACATTCTCCTGGAAGTAGGTGGATCAGTATCTAAGTCCACCATAAAGAGAAGACTTCATGAGAGCAAATACAGAGGGTTCACAAGGTGAAAACCATTAATCAGCCTCAGAAAGGCCAGATTAGACTTTACCAAACAACAAGTAAAGAAGCCGCCCAGTTCTGGAACAGCATGAAACTAAGATCAACCTGCACCAGAATGATGGGAGGAAGAAAGTATGGAGAAGGCTCGGAATGGCTCATGATCCAAAGCACACCACATCCTGTGTAACACATGTATAGCATGTGTAGCAATGTGGTGGCATGGCGGGGGCAGTGTGGTGGCATGGGCATGCATGGCTGCCTGGCACTGGGTCACTAGTGTTTGTTGATGATGTGACTGAAGACAGAAGCGGCCGGATGAATTCTGAAGTGTTCAGGGATTTACTTTCTGCTCAGATTCAACCACATGAAGCAGGTGATTGGACGTCGCTTCACAGGACAGATGGACAATGACCCAAAACATTCTGCGAAAGCAACCCAGGAGTATATAAGGCAAAAAAGTGGAATATTCTGCAATGACCGAGTCACCAGATCTCAACCCGATCGAGCTGCATTTCTTTAGCTTAAAGGGAATGTGTCGCTAGAAAAATGATTTATTTATTTTTTTTAGTTAAACTGTTAGTATATAAATGATTAAACATTGTTCTAATTTTTTAACATTTTTTCACAAGTCAGGAAATATTATAAATTAGATTCTAATATATAACATTTCCATGTGCTGGTCACTAGAGGGAGCAATTCCCAAAATTGCAGCATTGGCATGTGGTAAAGCAACCACATTGCTTTATGCTGCAAAATTGGAGAAGACACACTCGCTTTAGCGTCCTCAAACAATCCCCCCTCTTTTATCCTGGCTAGTGCCAGGAGAAAGGAGGGGGTTGAATGTTCAAACCTCCTACACTGTGTGTTGCCATTTTTTGAGCGAATGTACAGTGTAGGAGGATTAGATACAGTGGTAAACACACAGTATAACACGAACATACAAAAACATAACTTACCTGCTCCTGCCGCCTCCGCTCCTAGTCCTTGCTTCTGAACATATGGACGGAAGCCGCGACCGGAAGTAGTCATCTTACTGTCGGGCCGCGACTTCCGGTCCACATGAAAATGGCGCCGGATGTCGCTCGGCCGAAGACCTTCCTTTTGGACTGTGTGGGAGCGGCGCATGTGATATTCCCACACAGACGGCGTACGCTATAGTGAATGGAACGGCTCCCATTCGCATTCTCTATGGGGACGTATGTGCCGTATTCCATCTCTGTATGTGTCGTTAATCGACACATACAGAGATGAAAATAAAATGGCAGCCCACATAGTGAAGTGAAGTAATAGTAATAAAAAAGTACAACACAAAAACACAAATAAATAAAATTTATTTTAATAACATACTAAAAGCTATAACATAAAAAAAAAAAATAATTTGCGCGACACCTTCCCTTTAAAGATTAAAGGTTCTCTTTAATCTGTGTCAATATTGCAGGATGCGATCAGGTGGCCCTGTAAATATAGGAGGTGTCCATTTGCAATAGAAATGAATGGATGAGTATTTTTATCTGCAATTACAAAGGGAAAACCGCTCCTAATTTTCAGCCATTTTTTAATCTAACTCACGTTTTTACGGCCGTTTTTGGAGCTGTTTTTCTATAAAGTCAATTAAAAACGGCTCCAAAAACGTCCCAAGAAGTGATGTACACTTCATTTTGGCGGGCGTCTTTTTACGTGCCGGTTTTGGAAAACGACCACGTAAAAAACGCCCTGTCGGAACAGAACGCCGTATCTCCCATTGAAACCAATGGGCAGACGCTTGCAGGAGTCCTGCTTCCGATTTTTCAGCTGAAAACACTGCATGTGAACATACCCTTAGAATGATGAAAGTGAAGTGAATGACTTTTCAGTTGACCGGTTCTCACACCGTGTATTTTTTGCACATTTTACGTGCCAAAAAGCACATTAAAAAAAATGCTTCATTACACTTGATTTTGCACAACTAGAGATTTATCGTTCGGGGGTCTAGGAAAGCTGGGCGACCACCATTACCCCCTCCTACTGGAGTGTGTTTGGGGATGTGACTAATGAACCTTTCACACTCCAGTAGGAGGGGTAATGGTGGTCACCCAGCTTTCCCAGACCCCTGAACGATAAATCTCTCTAGTTGTGCTGAGACTGAGAGGTTCATTAGTCACATTCCCAAACAGTCTCAGCACAACTAGAGAGATTTATCGTTCAGGGGTCTGGGAAAGCTGGGTGACCACCATTACCCCTCCTACTGGAGTGTGAGAGGTTCATTAGTCACATCCCCAAACAGTCTCAGCACAACTAGAGAGATTTATCGTTCAGGGCTTTCCCAGTAAAGTTGCATCATGTGTCCTTCATACAAGGGGGGGGGGCCGTCGGGGGTCACGAGAGCGGGGGTCTGTGAGATAGAGAGTGGGACAAACAGAGACACACACCTTACCTGCAGTGCAGTTGGTCTTCAGTATGGCGCCTGCTATCTCCCTGCAAACAGCTGCTCTGCTGTGTGACTCTGACCTGCGTCTGCGCAGTACAGAGACAGAGAGCAGAGTCAATGGAACGGCTTCCGTTCATTGACTCCTATGCCCTGTAGCTGCCGTATTCCATCTCTGTATGCGTCGTTAAACGACACATACAGAGATAAAAAAAATGGCAGCCCCCATAGAGTAAAAGAAAGAGAAAAAAGTACAACACAAATAAAATTTATTTTAATGACATACTAAAAGCAATATTATATAGAAAAAAAATAATTTCGTGATCATCCTACCATATATCCAACTTTACAGGTGTTTAGAAAGGTGCGGAGTAGAGAGGGAATATCACAACTGTTATCACCCCTCACTCCGGTTTTGGGTAACCCTGAATTTGGCCCAGGTCTGTCAGATCAGACCTTTAAGATATGGGTACAGCAGGGGCATTTTAGAGTAAGCATTTTTATAGGGGCAATGCATGGCTGCGTGGAGAAGAGCTTTCCCAGCCAGAGGGTCTCCCGGACGCGTCCCAATGGCAGGCGTTACAATTGACTCATTACTTGTCAAGACTACATACACCGGCTTCCTATGACCGAGCTCTATCTTCCTTTGAAACTTTGTGTTCTCAAACGGGGCATGTGAGACGGGCCCTGTCCAGTCTTTACTGCGTGCTGCTGTAACGGCAGGGGGTAGGGAGACGGACAAGTGAGCCCTAATCTACCCGCCACTCTGTCCCTGCCTACTTGCAACGACCCGCCCTAGGCGACGGGGTACAACTGGGCGGCGGTCCCTGCGCTCAGTAAGTGCACGACAAACACGACAAACATACAAGGAACACAAGCAAGGAAAAGGGGCCGTTGCCCACGGCAACACCGTGAGCAACCAGAGTGGTGAACGAGCCGAGTCAAGCCAGGAGTGTGCGAGGTACAAAACGAAAAGCAGAAGAGTAGTCGGTAAGCCAGGGTCGGTATGGAGCAGGATCAAAAATAGCAGGAGCTGTAGCTGGGCCAGGAACCACAAGGAAGGAAACCAAAGCAATAACAAGCACCGAGGGACAGGAAGTGCAGGCTTAAATAGACCGAGGGCGGGAGCTAGCTGAGTCTGGCCAGGTTACAATAGGCTCTCCCACTCCTAAGCCTGCCAGCCTGAATGGTGGAAGCAGGAGTCAGTCTCAGGGATGTATTCTCAGGTGCTGACTGATTAGTTCTGGGAGTTAACCCCACTGTGCCTGGCAGATCCTTTACAGTACCCCCCCTTTTATGAGGGGCCACCGGACCCTTTCTAAGTGGACCTGGCTTACTGGGGAAACGCAGGTGGAACCTCCTGACCAATACCCCAGCGTGAACATCCCGGGCGGGTACCCAAGTCCTCTCCTCGGGCCCGTATCCTCTCCAATGGACCAGGTACTGGAGGGAGCCTTGGACCATCTTGCTGTCCACAATCCTGGCCACCTCGAATTCCACCCCCTCCGGGGTGAGGATGGGAACAGGAGGTCTCCTCGAGGGAGCCAAGGACGGGGAGCAGCGTTTGAGGAGGGAGGCATGAAACACGTCGTGTATCCGAAAAGACGGGGGTAACTCCAGCCGGAAGGAGACAGGATTGAGGACCTCAATGACCTTATACGGCCCAATAAACCGGGGAGCAAACTTCTTGGACGGAACCTTGAGACGCAAGTTCCTAGACGACAACCACACCAGATCCCCGACCATAAACAGGGGGTTAGCAGAACGTTTTTTATCAGCCTGAGTTTTTTGTACGCTCTGGGACACCTCTAGGTTTTTCTGAACCTGGGCCCAGACTGTGCACAGTTCCCGATGAACGACCTCTACCTCAGGATTGTTGGAACTACCAGGTGAAACGGAGGAGAACCGTGGATTAAACCCAAAATTACAAAAAAAAGGAGAGACCCCAGACGAGTTACTGACCCGGTTATTAAGGGAAAATTCGGCAAGGGGAATGAAAGAGACCCAATCAAATTGACAGTCAGAGACAAAACACCTTAAGTATTGTTCTAGGGACTGATTAGTCCTCTCCGTTTGGCCATTGGTTTCAGGATGGAAGGCAGAGGAGAAGGACAGATCAATCCCCAACTTCATACAGAAGGCTCTCCAAAACAATGAAACAAATTGTACCCCTCTGTCCGAAACAATATTAACAGGGACCCCATGGAGACGCAGGATGTGTTTGACAAACAAGGTAGCCAACGTTTTGGCGTTGGGTAGTTTCTTGAGGGGCACAAAGTGGCACATCTTACTGAAGCGGTCCACCACCACCCACACCACCGACTTGCCTTGGGATGGAGGCAAATCGGTGATAAAATCCATGGAGATATGTGTCCAAGGTCTCTGGGGAATGGGCAACGAACGCAGTAAGCCCGCTGGTCGGGACCTGGGAGTCTTGGACCTAGCACAAACCTCACAAGCGGCGACGTAGGCCTTAACGTCTTTAGGCAACCCAGGCCACCAATAATTTCTGGTAATGAGGTGTTTGGTACCCAGGATGCCTGGATGGCCAGATAGTGCGGAGTCATGATTTTCCCTAAGTACCCTTAGCCGGAATTGCAGGGGAACAAACAGCTTGTTCTCAGGAAGGTTCCCGGGAGCTGCACCTTGATCAGCAGCAATTTCAGAGACTAAATCAGAATCGATCGAGGAAATGATTATACCTGGAGGCAAAATACAAGCAGGATCTTCCTCCGAAGGAGGGCTGGCCATGAAGCTACGCGACAGTGCATCAGCCTTAATATTTTTAGACCCAGCCCTATAGGTAACCAAAAAATTGAATCTGGTAAAAAATAACGCCCATCGAGCTTGTCTCGGGTTTAGCCTCCGGGCAGATTCTAGGAACACCAGATTCTTGTGGTCGGTAAGGACCGTTACCTGGTGCCTAGCCCCCTCCAGGAAGTGGCGCCACTCTTCAAATGCCCATTTAATGGCTAAGAGTTCGCGGTTGCCAATATCATAGTTACTTTCAGTTGGCGAAAACTTCCTGGAGAAGTAGGCACAGGGGCGGAGATGGGTGAGGGACCTGGTACCCTGGGACAAGACAGCCCCCACTCCCACCTCAGATGCGTCAACTTCCACGATAAATGGCTCCATTTGGTTGGGCTGAACCAGCACCGGGGCCGAGACAAAGCACTTCTTAAGGACCTCAAAAGCCTGGACAGCCTCAGGAGGCCAGTGGAGGAGATCAGCACCTTTGCGAGTGAGGTCCGTAAGGGGCTTAGCGATGACCGAGAAGTTAGCAATAAATCTCCTGTAATAATTAGCAAATCCCAAAAAACACTGTAACGCCTTCAGGGAGGCAGGTTGGACCCATTCCGCCACAGCCTGAACCTTGGCGGGGTCCATGCGGAATTCATGAGGAGTGAGGATTTGACACAAAAATGGAATCTCCTGTACCCCAAACACACATTTTTCGGTTTTGGCAAACAGTTTATTTTCCCGAAGGACCTGGAGCACCTTCCTGACATGCTCCACGTGGGAGGACCAGTCCTTAGAAAACACCAGTATGTCATCAAGGTACACTACCAGAAAAATCCCCAGGTAATTTCTCAAAATCTCATTTATGAAATTCTGGAAGACCGCAGGGGCATTACACAACCCAAAGGGCATGACGAGGTATTCGAAATGGCCTTCGGGCGTGTTAAACGCAGTCTTCCACTCATCCCCCTCTTTGATGCGAATAAGGTTATACGCCCCCCGTAGATCCAATTTAGAAAACCATTGGGCCCCCTGAACCTGATTAAAGAGATCAGGAATCAAAGGAAGGGGATACTGGTTCCTTACCGTGACCTTATTCAGGCTACGGTAGTCAATGCATGGCCTAAGACCACCATCCTTCTTCCCCACGAAGAAGAAGCCAGCACCTACCGGAGAAGAAGAGGGACGAATGTAACCCTTGGCCAGGGATTCCTGGATATACACTCTCATAGCTTCACGTTCGGGACAAGAAAGATTAAATATCCTACCCTTAGGAAGCTTAGCTCCTGGTACCAATTCGATAGCGCAATCGTATTCTCTATGAGGAGGTAACACTTCGGAGGCCTCCCTAGAGAAAACATCAGCGAAGTCCTGAACAAACTCGGGTAGCGTATTCGCCTCCTTAGGGGGAGAAATAGAATTAACAGAAAAACATGACGTACAACATTCATTACCCCATTTGGTTAGCTCCCCAGTATTCCAGTCAAACGTAGGATTATGCAACTGCAACCAGGGAAGACCTAGCACCAAATCGTACGATAATCCCTGCATCAACAGTACAGAGCATTGCTCCAAATGCATGGAGCCAACAAGGAGTTCAAAAACAGGGGTATGCTGTGTAAAATAACCATTAGCAAGAGGAGTGGCGTCGATACCCACTACCGGGACAGGTTTAGGCAAATCAATAAGAGGCATAGCAAGGGACATAGCAAATTCCACAGACATGATATTAGTAGAGGACCCTGAATCCACGAAAGCACTGCCGGTAGCAGACCTACCACCAAAAGAGACCTGAAAGGGAAGCAAGATCTTAGTACGTTTCATATTTACGGGAAATACCTGTGCGCCCAAGTGACCTCCCCGATGATCACTTAGACGCGGAAGTTCTCTGGCTGCAACCTTACGCTTAGGACAGTTGTTCACTTGATGCTTGTCGTCCCCACAGTAGAAGCAGAGACCATTCTTCCTGCGGAATTCTCTACGTTGTTGGGGGGACACGGAGGCCCCGAGTTGCATAGGTATCTCTGAATCTTTCGGGGAGGAACGAAGCAACGGAGCTTCGGGAGGCATCATGGGGGAGTCGGAGGAGAAAACACATAAACGTTCACGTTGTCGTTCCCTGAGACGTCGGTCAAGTCGTATCGCTAAAGCCATAACCTGGTCTAGGGAGTCACAAGAGGGATAGCTAACTAGCAGGTCTTTCAGGGCATTCGACAGACCCAACCTAAACTGGCACCTTAAGGCAGGGTCATTCCACCGAGAAGCTACGCACCACTTCCGAAAGTCAGAGCAATACTCCTCAACAGGTCTCTTACCCTGACTTAAGGTCACCAGCTGACTCTCGGCAAAGGCAGTCCTGTCAGTCTCGTCATAAATAAGTCCGAGAGCAGAAAAGAAACAATCAACAGAGGAAAGTTCAGGGGCGTCAGGAGCCAAGGAGAAGGCCCACTCTTGGGGCCCTTCCTGGAGCCGGGACATAATTATACCCACCCGCTGGCTCTCAGAACCTGAGGAATGAGGCTTTAAACGAAAGTAAAGCCTACAACTCTCCCGAAAGGAGAGAAAAGTCCTCCGGTCCCCTGAGAACCGGTCGGGCAACTTGAGGTGGGGTTCAAGAGGTGCGGTGCGGGGAACTACCAGGGTAGCATCAGGCTGGTTGACCCTCTGAGCCAGGGCCTGGACCTGTAGGGAGAGACCCTGCATTTGCTGAGCCAGGGTCTCACGGGGATCCATAGTGGTGTCAGGGACCAGGGGTAGACTAGGTATGGGCTTGTTATTATGTAACGGCAGGGGGTAGGGAGACGGACAAGTGAGCCCTAATCTACCCGCCACTCTGTCCCTGCCTACTTGCAACGACCCGCCCTAGGCGACGGGGTACAACTGGGCGGCGGTCCCTGCGCTCAGTAAGTGCACGACAAACACGACAAACATACAAGGAACACAAGCAAGGAAAAGGGGCCGTTGCCCACGGCAACACCGTGAGCAACCAGAGTGGTGAACGAGCCGAGTCAAGCCAGGAGTGTGCGAGGTACAAAACGAAAAGCAGAAGAGTAGTCGGTAAGCCAGGGTCGGTATGGAGCAGGATCAAAAATAGCAGGAGCTGTAGCTGGGCCAGGAACCACAAGGAAGGAAACCAAAGCAATAACAAGCACCGAGGGACAGGAAGTGCAGGCTTAAATAGACCGAGGGCGGGAGCTAGCTGAGTCTGGCCAGGTTACAATAGGCTCTCCCACTCCTAAGCCTGCCAGCCTGAATGGTGGAAGCAGGAGTCAGTCTCAGGGATGTATTCTCAGGTGCTGACTGATTAGTTCTGGGAGTTAACCCCGCAGTGCCTGGCAGATCCTTTACAGCTGCTCACTCCTGCTGAGGATTTCATCCCACCATATATTACGAAATTGGAAAGAGATCTTCAGATTACTGTAACACAAGAGCAAAGGGAAAAGATCATGCTCCTCACAAATAAGGCGTCTATTAGTAACGCCTATCAGGAAACCAGTATTAAAATACTATCCCGTTGGTTCAGAGTCCCACATGTGCTACATAAAATGTTCCCGGATGTTTCTCCTTTATGTTGGAGATGCGGCAGAGAAGAGGGAACGCTTTTACATATATTCTGGAGCTGTGAGAACCTTCGCACCTATTGGTCAGAGGTTCAAGATATCATTCTGGAGATCACAGGAATCTCGCTGGGAGATGATCCGGCATGGATTTTGCTGCACCACCACGATATACCTGTGGGGCGCTACAGGAAGATGTTAGTGAGACATTTGTTGAACGCAGCTAAGGCTTGTATTCCGGGGGGTTGGAGATCCTCTGAGCCTGCTGTGACTAGACAATGGCTGGAGCGCATTCACGAAATTCGGAGAATGGAGGAGTTGCTCCATTCCGCACCCAAACGAGCAACGCAGTTTCAGAAAACCTGGTTCTATTGGTTTGACTTCTGCAAGTCGGACAGATACAAGAGGGCCATGGGTGAACTGATTAGTGGAGAACCAGGGAGCTCTTGAGTTCTCTCTGTTCTGTGATGTGCTGTAGGGGGGGGGGGAGTGAGGGGAGAACATCTCCCCTTCTCCCTCTTAAGATTTTCCCTATACCCCCCCCCCTTCCTTTTGTCCTTCTACCCTGTCTACCCTTCGTTTACTTCCCTATTTGAATCAATCGTTACTAAGAATTGACTGAGATGTGGGTGATGGGGGGCGGATGAGGGTGTAATGCTGGTATTCCTGTCTTGCTATACTAATGCTTGTAGTGTATTGATGGTACTATGTTGGGAGGACTTTGATTGCATATTTACTTATTGTTGTTGAAATATAGGTTGAAATGATCGGCCCTCATGGGCTTTTTCTGTACCCATGTCACCCCCTTTTCTTTTTCTGTATCCCTATTTCTTTTCTTGAAAATAAAAAATTTGAAATATAAAAAAAAAAACAAAGGAGGAAACCCAGCGTGTGGTGATGTCCATGGGTTCCAGACTTCAGGCCGTCATTGCCTGCAAAGGATTCTCTACAAAGTATTTAAAAAAACATTTATGGTAATGTTAATTTGTCTAATCACTTTTGATCACCTGAAATGAGGAGGTAGTGTAGAAAAATGGTGGCAATTCCTAAACTTTTCACAGGAGATTTTTGTTTAACCCCTTGAAATAATCCTGAAAGTTTAAACTTCAATTGCATCTCAGTTGTTTCATTTCAAATCCAATGTGGTGGCAGCAAAACCCAAATCATGAAGATTGTGTCACTGCCCAAATAATTCTGGACCCAACCCACACACCCACCCACACAGCAAACACTCTGAACAAGCATAGCTGCAGTGTAAAGAATGGGGGTGGGACAGAGCATGAGTATTGAAGTACAGCGAAACTGGAGTCATTGATCATATCCAAGCCCTTATGAAGATTAGTCTAAAATGATGAAGATCAAAGTTATAATATATATATTTTTTTTATTGGAAAAAATTAACAAATCATCACAGAATAAAAACAGGAAACGGATCATAAACTCAGCAGAACAATTAGAAGGTCGGCCAGATCAGAGGGTTCATTAGCGGTTGTGTCCAGCGTCTTTGTTAGAGGTTTTGTCCAGCAGTGCCGCCTTGTGGTCATTTTCTGTGCTACATCCTGGACCCCTATAACCCATTACATAGCTGGACAGAAAAACTACTGCACTACCACCCTGCAAACTGCAGTGGCAGCCATATTGGTTGTAACAACTTTCCCATGAACAGATAAAACAAAGAAAAAACCTACACTGTAACCAGCGTCAGGAGGGGGCGCTAAAGCCGGTTTACTCTTCCAAACTGGATCATTTATGCAATGGTAAAACTTGTATTTCCCAATAGATTTTCTCCATTAATATAAAACTATTTACACGTGATCATTCTTCATCAAATCTTGGGAGATAAAACGGCAGCGTTATCCCAGTCCATACGGGATGCCTCGGATTCTCTGTGCGAGCTGCATGTCCTCCACAAAGAGAGTGCCCCTGTTGGCCTGGTGACTGAAGTGGTAAGAATCTTCAAAGAGACTCACGAGGAAGGCCTCAGCTGACTGTGGATACAGAAGAGCATTAGTCCCTCTTAAAGTGACAGCACTCCCGGTATAATTTACTACACAGCTCGAAGGACTGATCAGATTTCGCTTTTATGAGCTGTTAGCTAGAGTGATGGTGGGGGGGGGGGTGGGGTCTGGCCTCTGGAACTCCCACAATGCATCACAACCCCTATGCAAATGTCCCGCTAGGGCATATGGATGTGTTAGAGGGGGCGGGGGCTGAGTAGTGAACCACTGCAAAGAGCAGCTCCCTCTCTGGTTGACCCATGCGTTACATGGACAGTGCATTGTATGACATACTGACCTCTTGTAGCGCCATATGTGCGGTGCTTTGCCAGTAGTAAAACACGCCACGGGAATACTTCAGGCAGATCTCTCTCACCTGCAAGAATAAAAGGGGAATATCACTGACAATAAAGAGGAGCAGCCGCAGAGGACACATCCACTCACCAGGCGGAAAAACGGGGCTTTCTGAATGAGCAGATTGGTTGATTTTTGGTACTTTCTTATTTCCATCAGCGCACGGGCTCCTGGGCGGTAGCGTCTTCTTCGTTGCGTGCTCGGTCTGTGACTTGTGACTTGTGACTTGTTTCCCCACTACCTGTAAGAAAGAAATCCATAATCACAGCTGAAAATGAATCTCCCGCTACATGGAAATTCACTGTCTGGCCGGGGTCACACGTAGGGTAAACACGGCGGATTTTCTGCAACGGATTTCATTGCGGAAACTCCACAGCGTAATACAGAAGCAGAAGAGTGGAGGAGATTCAAACAAATCTCATCCAGACGCAGCGGAAAAAAACTTGCCAAACTTACCCAGATCTCTCTGCTCCTGTGTTCAACCCGGCCTCCAGGGATGATGTCTCATCCCATATGACTGCTGCAGAACATCAGAGGGACACGTCACCATGGCTACGGGTAAGTATGGGTTTTTTTGTTTGTTTTTTTTCTACCTTCTATGGACATTCCAGCCGAAAAACTGCACTTTTTCAGCCAGAATTACCTCCGGTGCCCAGGGCCAATACGCTGTGTACTTTTACGCCGCGTATCTGCCCTGTGTGAACATGGCCTATTACCTTAATGTCCCCCAAGGTACATCAGGTAAACAGATTTAAAACATAACATGCTACCTGCAGCCACCACTAGAGGGAGCTCATTGTATATGGTTGTACATTGAACTTGGTAACAAAACAGTATGCAGTGAGCTCCCTCTAGTGGTGGCTGCAGGGAGACAAAATTATACCATGTAACTGTCTACGCAGGAGATTTAGAGCTCTGTTTCAGAAAACTGTGCTCCAACTGCTGTAAAACGACATTAAGAAATGAATCAGCACAGAATGTTGGACCTAAAAAGGATATAAATTTGGACGTTCAAATTTTAGATACTTTTCTATGACTGATAATTTGGGGTCCATCAAGTCCCATTGATACCTGATTAAAGGGGTTGTACCACGAAAATAATTTTTCACCTATCCACAAGATAGGTGATAAATGCCGGATCGCTGCAGGTTGTTAACAAGAGTGCGGGTCCCAGAGTGGTGGTCACTCAAGTCATTCTCTATGGCAGTGATCCCCAACCTATTTTGCACCGAGGACCGGTTTGATGCAAGAACATTTTTGCGGGGACTGGCGGGGGGGGGGGTGGAGGGGTTAGAGTCAGTTCACACATTGCGTAAATACGGCGTATACCTGTATTATAATGCGGAAAAATCGGCAGCATAATACAGTAGCAGCAAAGTGGATGAGATAAAACACGTCTCATCCACACGCTGCATAAACGGAGTAGAAAAAAGGCTCAGAAATTGACGTCACAACATCGCGCCTGCCTGCGCGGAGCCGCTCACGGCAGAGTGCATAATTGGGCAAGGAGCAGTCAAACTTGACTATTTCCGTCGATCCCATAGGGAATGAATAGAGCGGTCGGACTGCAGGTTGGAAATTCTTAGATCCCTCATTTCATAATATATCTTCATGGGTGTGAGCTGTGTTCTCAGATTCCCTTCCCAGGGCCATATAGTAACGTGCTTCCTGCAACCACCACTAGGGGGAGACGATTGTGCACATGCATACAGCTCCTGTTGTGCCTATATAAATCAGTCCTCAGTTTGCTCCCCCTAGTTGCGGCCTTGTGCTACAGAAATTTCTGTATGTAACAGATTTTTACCTGCATAGAAACGAACCCTCTAAGATATAAAGCTGAGAAACGGATTACAATCTAGTATTACACGACCCGAGGTTATCTGAAATTCATTTTTAAAATAAAATATATAATGAGAGTGATAAGATGATCAAGGTGCAACTTTCTCTTACTTGGCGGAGATTGAGGAGGAGCTGCAGGTTTCTTCTGCGGCTGCGCCGACTTCCTGCGGGACGAGCTTTTCTGGGGTGGTTTCATGATGATGTAAAACGCTGCTGAGAGACATACAATCAGTTAAGCGGATAAGAGACGGTGACAATTCAGCAGAATCACAGGTGACGTAGGATAAACGGAGCGGTTTTATCATTCCCCACAACTCCCCCCCCCCCCCAATACCAAAACATTCAGGAGTCGGGAAGGTCGATTTTACTGCATCCAAGTCGCCACAGAGAGCTAGACTTATATACGTATATACTGACTGATGCCACCAATGCAAGTGACAAGAAAGTGATGACATTGACGGTGAAGATATGAGATTGCCGGATGTCAGTAATTAACGCACGCTGCATCAATGAATACAATAGATCCTCGTGGCATCAATTACCAGAACAGCGACATCAATGATCTATTTAATAATGCGGCAACAGTAGAGCTACCCGCAGCAGATCCCGCAAGCAATGGGCAGATGTTTGCAGACGTAATGGAGCCGTCTTTTCAGGCGTGATTCGAGGCGTAAAACGCCTGAAAATAGGTCGTGTGCACATAACCTTACAGAGAATCCGTAATCCAGACAAAGATGGGAAATTTAAAACTGGAGCAAAGGAAAAGTGGAGCAGTCGTCATGGAAATGAAAGGCCGAAGCTGGAGGACGATGAGCTGCAACAATGCAGTACAAATATACAGAAATAAAACATCTAATAATCCATATGATCTCTAGACACGCAGCAGCGAAAATGTATAAAATCAACACACACGATAGACGAGGAGAAGAAACATTCAGTCGAGAGCGCAACTTTTCTTAGGACTCTCTGCTTTGTGCCGTTTCTCTGTTATTCCTCCTGGAAATGTAAGAATTGACAGCTGTGTGTTACCAGTTGGGGGTGTGTCCCTACACAAACTGACAACGTCCAATCAGTGCTGACAGAGAGACTGTAGGGACACGTCCTTTGATGAGGAGAATGGCAACACCAAGTTATCTATTAATACATAAATTTCTAGGAGGAACAACAGAGGAACGGCACAAGCCAGAGATCTGAGAAAATACGCTCCAGAATAGTTATTTCATGGGGAATACAGGTATTTAATATAAGGGTATGTTCACACGCAGTGGTTTCAAACCTAATTCTGGCGTTTTACGACTCGAATTACGGCTGAAAAAACGCCCCTAATACGCCTACAAACATCTGCCCATTGCTTTCAATGGGAATTACGATGTTCTGTTCGCACGAGCCTTAATTTTACGTGTCGCTGTCAAAATACGGCGCGTAAAATGATGGCTCGTCAAAAGAAGTGCAGGACACTTTTTGGGACGTTTTTGGAGCAGTTTTCTCATAGACTCGTGAAAACAGTTCCAAAAACGGCTGTAAAAAACGCAGCGAAAAACGTGAGTTGTTAAAAAAACATCTGAAAATCAGGAGCTGTTTTCGCCATAAAACAGCTCCGTATTTTCAGACGTTTTTGCTCACTGCGTGTGAACAGAGCCTTACAGACACGTCAGGAGAAGTGACGGCTCCTCTTTAATAATATTGTCTGTATCCTGTATAATTCATGAGGACGCACGTGCTGCCCGGCGTGATGTCAGCGTCACCGTATCTATCAATGATTATACACTGAACTCTAGAAAACTGCCAGATACACCAGGACGACTGTATACATCAGAGTTTCCCAACCTTTTCAGGCTCGAGGCACCCCAGGGAAAAAAAATAATTCTCAGGGCACCCCTACCAAAAATTGTTTACAAAACGACAAAAAATGGCGAAAAACAAGCACTACAGTCTTAGGTTATGTTCACACAACGTTTTTTTGTAAGGCAGAAACTAAAAGTCTGCCTCCAAATTCATTTACGAATTTTGAGGCAGATTTTGAATTGACAGCGTTGTTTGATTTTTTATTTTTTTTTTTGCCCACATTTTTTTTAAGCCGTTGAAGCGAATGCAAAAACCGCAGACAAAAAAGCACCATAGTTGGAAACCACTTGAAGACCATCAACCCCCCACTCCCAGTAATGACCGTCAGCCCCCCACTCCCAGTAATGACCGTCAGCCCCCCCACTCAATAATGACCGTCAGCCCCCCCACTCCCAGTAATGACCGTCAGCCCCCCACTCCCAGTAATGACCGTCAGCCCCCCACTCCCAGTAATGACCGTCAGCCCCCCACTCACAGTAATGACCGTCAGCCCCCCACTCAGAGGAATGACCATCAGCCCCCCACTCACAGTAACGACCGTCAGCCCCCCACTCACAGTAATGACCGTCAGCCCCCCCCCACTCACAGTAATGACCGTCAGCCCCCCACTCACAGTAATGACCGTCAGCCCCCCACTCACAGTAATGACCGTCAGCCCCCCACTCACAGTAACGACCGTCAGCCCCCCACTCACAGTAACGACCGTCAGCCCCCCACTCCCAGTAACGACCGTCAGCCCCCCACTCCCAGTAACGACCGTCAGCCCCCCACTCCCAGTAATGACCGTCAGCCCCCCACTCCCAATAATGACCGTCAGCCCCCCACTCCCAGTAATGACCGTCAGCACCCCACTCCCAGTAATGACCGTCAGCCCCCCACTCACATTATAATGACCCCTCAGTAAAGCCACCATCAGCCTCAGTCCCCCCGCCCCCCGATAAAATAACCATCTGCCCCTCTAGTAAAGGGACCATCACAGACAGAAAGTGTGCTTACACCTGGGGAAGGAATAAATAAGGAGGTATAAGAACTATAACTCCCAGCATGCCCAGGTTGTTGCGTGATATCAGAGGACATTATAGAGAGGAGGTATAAGAGGAGAGAACTACAACTCCCAGCATGTCCAGACTGTTATTATGGGATATCAGAGGACATTACAGGGAGGAGGTATAAGAGGAGGGAACTACAACTACCAGCATGTCCAGGACGTTATTATGGGATATCAGAGGACATTACAGGAGAAGAAGGTATAAGAGGAGAGGACTACAACTCCCTGCATGCCCAGACTGTTATTATGGGATATCTGAGGACATTACAGTGAGGAGGTATAAGAGGAAAGGACTACAACTCCCAGCATGTCCAGGAGGTTATTATGGGATATCAGAGGACATTACAGGGAGGAGATATAAGAGGAGAGGACTACAACTCCCAGCATGTCCAGGACGTTATTATGGGATATCAGAGGACATTACAGGGAGGAGGTATAAGAGGAGAAGACTACAACTCCTAGCATGTCCAGGACGTTATTATGGGATATTAGAGGACATTACAGTGAGGAGGTATAAGAGGAGATGACTACAACTCCCAGCATATCCAGACTGTTATTATGGGATATCAGAGGACATTACAGGGAGGAGGTATAAGAGGAGAGGACTACAACTCCCAGCATGTCCAGGACGTTATTATGGGATATCAGAGGACATTACAGTGAGGAGGTATAAGAGGAGAGAACTACAACTACCCACATTCCCCCGGCTCCATTTCTCACACAACTGCTAAGAAAGTAAAGAAAACCGCACTTACCCTGCCCAGTGTTAATGGCTCCTCTCCCTCCTTCAGGCTTCTAGTGGGAAGCAGTGGACGGTGCTTGTAACGGACGTCCGCGCGTCATGTCTGCTACAACGTCGGGGGCGGAGCTTGTAGAAAAAAGAAAAAAGAAAAATATGTAATTTTTTTTTTTGCCGTGGATGAGCCGCGGCACCCCTGAACAGCTCTCGGCACCCTGGTTGGGAACCACTGGTATAGATTATATAATAGCCCCACAATATAAAAGCCAATAAAAACCAAAAGGCTCCCGCACTGCGTTCTTCCAGGTTATGTATCGCCCCCTTGTGGCTAATAGAAGAAGTACACAAAATGTTCAAACCATGATCACCGCGCGGTCTCAATGACGTCATCAAGACCTCGGGCTGTAATGAAAAGCCTGCTTATACCCCTGGGTTCCAGGATGGGTCTATTTTAGGCTCGATGGGTTCCTATCAAGTTCTATAGAAAATGCTTAGAAACGTTGTGATATAAAAAAGAAAACCCTTTTATTGACATTAAGACCACTTTACCAATGCCGATAATCATACGAGCGCTTGTTTTCGATCACGGGCTGCGACGATCAGACGATAAACTGCACTGATTGGTCAGCTGATCACATCTTTTATGCGTCCCAAAAAATCCTCGTTGTCCACAGCGTACAATCAGGGGATGTGCTGCCGACAATACGTAAACTGTACGAGCACGGACCATCGTATTAACCATCGCTCATCCCCGTACAGCGTGCGTCGGCTCGTGTAAATGAGCGCCGACTCACTGGATATATCGTTGATCGTGCAAGTTCCATCTAGTGAAAAACTGTAAACAGGGAGGAGGGGGATGCAGCTGCAGTTTCTTATGCCCCACGCACGCGACCGTATTTTTCATCAGTAATTACAGCAGGGACTCTCCCATAGAAGTCTATGGGCGCTTCCGTAAATATGGGCGGCTATGGATACGCATCCGTACTCTGACTATATTTACGGAAGCGTTGCTATGCAACATGCTGATGACATCATTTGCATCCTCCCTCTTTTTTTTTACGGATCCGTATATACCGATGCAATATGGACTGTATTTCGGGATAGATGAAAATACGGTCGTGTGCATGGGGCCTTACTTGGTGTTGCAATGAGGGGGGAGGGGTAGCGGCTGGTACTTGCTAGTTATACTATTACTGATATACTCATTAAAGGGGTCTTCCAATCAGACACATTTATGACGTATCCACAGGATGTCAGATAGATGAGGGTCCCACCTCCGGCTTTGTCTGATCTGTTTCCGTAACTCCCATAGTAGTGAATGCGGGTCCCAGAGGTGGGACCCCAATCTACCTGACATTTATGACATATCCGCTCGTTTGCTCCGGTCACACGGAGCTATGGTTGACACGGAGCTATGGATAACACGGAGCTATGGATGAGGGCGAGCGGTCGTTACTCCGATCGCTCGTCCCCATACGTTATTATCATGTCGGCAGCGCGTTTCTCTGTTTACACAGGGAGATGCGCTGCCGACAACAATAATATTTCACTTTTTTAACCCCTTCAGGACTGAGCCTGTTTTGGCCTTCAGGACGAAGCCGATTTTTCAAATCTGACATGTGTCACTTTATGTGGTAATAACTCCGTAATGCTTTTACCTATCCAAGCGATTCTGAGATTGTTTTCTCGTGACATATTGTACTTTATGTTAGTGAAAAAATTTGGTTGATAAATTCAATATTTATTTGTAAAATAACACCAAGATTTGGAGAAAATGTGCAAAAATTAGCATTTTTCTAAATTTAAACGTATCTGCTTGTAAAACAGATAGTAATACCACACAAAATAGTTACTAGTTTACATTTCCCATATGTCTACTTTAGTTTGGCATCATTTTTTGAACATCCTTTTATTTTTCTAGGACGTTACAAGACTTAGAACTTTAGCAGGAATTTCTCATATTTTCCAGAAAATTTCAAAAGGCGATTTTTACAAGGACCAGTTCAGTTCTGAAGTGGCTTTGAGGGCCTTATATATTAGAAAGTCCCCATAAATCACCCCATTTTGAAAACTGCACCCCTCAAAGTATTCAAAACAGCATTTAGAAAGTGTATTAACCCTTTAGGCGTTTCACAGGAATTAAAGCAAAGTAGAGGTGAAAGTTATAAATTTCATTTTTTTTTTTACAAAATTCATTTGTAATACATTTTTTTCTATACGACAGAAGGTTTTACCCGAGAAATGTAACTTATTATTTATTGCCCAGATTCTGCAGATTTTAGAAATACCCCACATGTGGCCCTAGTGCGCTAATTTACTGAAATACAGGACTCAGAAGCAAAGGAGCACCTAGTGGATTTTGGGGCCTCCTTTTTTTAGCATATATTTTAGGTACCATGTCAGGTTTGAAGAGGTCTTGTGGGGCCAAAACAATAAAGACCCCCAAAAGTGACCATTTTGGAAACTACACCCCTCAGGGAATTTATCTAGGGGTATAGTTAGCATTTTGAACCCACAGATTTTTTGCTAAATTTATTTGAATTGGTTTGTGAAGATGAAAATCTACTTTTTTTCTGAAAAAACGTAGAAATGTTTAATTTTTTCAAGGAATAAAAGAGAAAAAACACCCCAACATATGTAAAGCAATTTCTCCTGATTATAGCAATACCCCATATGTGGTAATAAACTGCTGTTTGGACCCACAGCAGGACTTAGAAGGGAAGGAGCACCATTTGGATTTTGAAATTCTGATTTTGCTGGAATAGTTTTCAGTGCCGTATTGCGTTTGAAATGCACTGGAGGGAACAAAATAGTGGAAACCCCGGAAAGTGACCCCATTTTGGAAACTACACTCATCAAGGAATTTTTCTAGGGGTAAAGTTAGCATTTTGACACCACGGTTGTTTTGCTGAATTCATTGGAATTATTCTGTAAAGGTAAAAATCGACTTTTTTTCTGAAAAAAGGTAGCCATTTTTAATTTTTACAAGGAATAAAGGAGAAAAAGCACCCCAACATTTGTAAAACAATTTCTCCCGATTACGGAAATATGCCATATGTTGTAATAAACTGCTTTCTGGACCCACAGCAAGGCTTAGAAGGGAAGGAGCGCTATTTGGCTTTTGGAGCTCAAATTTAGCTGAAATGGTTTTTGGGTGCCATGTCGCATTTGCAAAGCCCCCGAGGGACCAAAACAGTGGAAACCCCCCAAAAGTGGAAATTAGAACCACTTAAAGAATCTATCTAGGGATATAGTGGGCATTTAGACCCCACACGTCTTTTGCAGGATTTATTAGAATTAGGCCGTGAAAATGAATATCAACATTTCTTCCACTAAAATGTTGCATTTTTTCAATTTCACAAAGGATAAAGGGGGAAAAAGCTGCCCAACATTTGTAAAGCAATTTCTCCCGAGTACGGCAATACCCCACGTGTGGTCATAAACGGTTTTTCATTAGAAAGTAATTAACCCTTTCTGGACTGATCCATTTTTTTATTTTCCTTCTTAGTTTTTTCCTCCCCGCGTTCCAAGAGCCACAACTTTTTTATTTTTCAGTCAATAGAGCGGTATGAGGGCTTATTTATTGAGGGACGAGCGGTCGTTTTTATTGGTACCATTTTTTGGTATATACAACTTTTTGAGCACTTTTGATTCCATTTTTAGGTAGAGCCAAGGTGACCAAAAAACAGTGATTTTGCTGTTTTAAATGCTTTATTTTTCACGTGAGACGCTCCATACATCACCCCCCACACTAAGACATGCTATGTCGTGGTGTGCGCAGGGGTTAATGTGCAGCGGATGGTAAAGAGTGAAAATTACAATTTTCCACTCATATGCCATTTTAGTGCACTACATGTTATGCCCAGTTTGTGCCACTGAAGACGAATACCTCATAAAATATTAAGCGGGTTCTCCTGGGTATGGCGATGCCATATCTATGGGCGTAAACTGGTGTTTAGGCACGCTGCAGGACTCAGAAGGGAGGGAGCGGCATTTGGCTTTTGGGGCGCAGATGTAGCTTGGTAGTTGTTCTGTTTGGGGTTTTACTGGTGTTTCAGTTTATAATGTGGGGGCATATGTAATCTGTGCGGAATACATCAGGGTACATGTTATCTGTGCGGGGTACATCAGGGTATAATAAGAGGGTATAATAATGCAGTAAATACATAATAATCCATAGATATGTGGTCAGTGTCGCACTGATAAAAGGTGCCCGATCTTATCCGCTTTTGGAACACTCTGCACATTTTGCATCGCCATATTCTGAGTGCCAGAACGGTTTTATATTTTTTCCACCAGAGCTGTGTGAGGGTTTAGGGTATGTGCACACGCTAGCTGTCATTTACGTGTGAAAAAACAGACTGTTTTCAAGAGAAAACAGCTGCCTCGTTTCACATGTAAATGCTCCTCCTCGCATTTTGCGAGGCGTCTGAGATGCTCGTAAATCTTGAGCTGTGCTTCATTGAGTACAATGAAGAACAGCTCAAATTACGTGGCAAAGAAGTGTCTTGCACTTCTTTGCCGAGGCAGTCCATTTACGCGTCGTCGTTTGACAGCTGTCAAACGACGACGCGTAAATTACAGGTCGTCTGCACAGTATGTCGGCAAACCCATTCAAATGAATGGGCAGATGTTTTCCGACGTATTGTAGCCCTATTTTCAGACGTAAAACGAGGCATAATACGCCTCGTTTACGTCTGAATATAGGTCGTGTGAACCCAGTCATATTCTTTGCGGGGCAATCTGTAGTTTTCATTGTTGCCATTTTGGGGTACCAGAAATTTTTTTGATCACGTTTTATTACATTTTTTGGCAAGCAAGGTGACCAAAAACCATCAATTCTGACACTGTTTTTTATTCTTTTTTTTTATGGCATTCACCCTGGGCTATAAATTACCATTATATTTTATACTGCGGGTCGGTATGATTACGGCGATACCATATGTATATAATTTTTTGATGTTTTGCAGCGTTTGCGCAATAAAATCACTTATTTATAAAATAAATTATTTTTTGTGTCACCGTATTCTGAGAGCGATAACACTTTTATTTTTCAGTCAAAAATGCGGTGTAAGGGCTTATTTTTTGCGGGACGGGATGCAGTTTGTATTGGTACCATTTTGGCGTACATGCGACTTTTTGATCACTTTTTATTGTATATTTTGGGAGGGTTGGTAACCCAAAAATTGTTATTCGGGCACGGTTTTTCGTTTATTTTTTTCGCGGTGTTCACCGTGCGGGAAAAATAATATTACAGTTTTATAGTTGGGGTCGTTACGAACGCGGTGATACCAAATATGTGTACTTTTTTTATCGTGTTAATTTTTTTCCTATAATAAAAGACTTATTATAGGAAAAAAAGCATTCTTTGTTTATATCACTTCTAACTTTTATTTTTACACTTTTTCAAAACATTTTTATTATCTTTTTTTTACTTTTTTTTTACTTGTCCCACTAGGGGACACTTAGACTTGCAGCTTTGATCGCTGCTAGAACGTAGTGTAATGTGTTCTAACTGACATTGTGACGTAACTGTCACACTGACAGGAAGCATCGGAGGACCGGCCGCAGGCTGATCCTCCGAGGCTTCCGTACATGGCAACCCGGAGGTCATTGTCTGGCCTGTGGTTGCCGTGAGAAGGATCGCCAGCCCCCGCAAATACATGTGGCGGGCTGCCGATCCGCTGTAAACCTCTTCAATGTGGTGATCGCAATCGACCACCGCATCGAAGGGGTTAATTGCCGATTTCAGCGGCGACAGGCCGCTGATCGGCAACAGGGAGAGCAGGGCTTACACCCTGCACAGTTAACCGCCGCTGCGGTGTAGCGCCGCGCAGCGGTTAACTGTCAAAGCACTGACGCTAGTGAACGTCAAGGTGCGCGAAGTTACTGCACACATTGACGTTCATTAACGTCAAGGTGCGGGAAGGGGTTAAAACGATACGACCAGCAGATGATTGGGTGTTTGCTCGTTCATCTGCGGATCGCTGCCCTTTTTACACAGCGCAATTATCAGCAACGAGCGTTATATGAACACTTGTCTGCCCGATAATCGTCCTGTGTAAAGAACATTTTAGGCTAAGTTCACACTGAGTTTTTTGACGAGTTTTTTTTACGCGGAAACCGCGCTGCAAAACTCGTCAAAAACTGCCCTAAAATGCCTCCCATTGATTTCAATGGGAGGCGTCGGCGTCTTTTTCCCGCGAGCAGTAAAACTGCCTCGCGGGAAAAAGAAGCGACATGCCCTATCTTCGGGAATTTACGCCTCTGACCTCCCATTGACTTCAATGGGAGGCAGAGAAAGCGTATTTCGCTGTGTATTATGCCCGCGGCGCTCAATGGCCGCGGGCGAAAAACGCAGCGAAAATCAGCGTGCAGGGAGAGGAAAATGTGCCTCAAACTTCCAAACGGAATTTTGAGGCAGATATTCCTCCTGCAAAAAACTCAGTGTGAACATAGCCTTAGACTCATGTCCTGGTTACTACACTTCAGTGGAAAGCTACCGGCAGTCGCCACTAGGGGGAGCTACTGTAAATGTATTTATATTGTGCTAACTGACGTTAAAGAGGCTCTGTCACCACATTATAAGTGCCCTATCTCCTATATAAGGAGATGGGCGCTGTAATGTAGGTGACAGTAATGCTTTTTATTTTAAAAAAAACATATTTTTTCACAAAGTTAGGAGCGATTTAAGTTTATGCTAATGAGCTTTCTTAATGCCCAAGTGGGCGTACTTTTACTTTCGACCAAGTGGGCGTTGTACAGAGGAGTGCATGACGCGGACCAATCAGCATCATGCACTCCTCTCCATTCATTTACACTGCACTAGCGATATAGATATATCGCTATGTGCAGCCTCATACACAAGCCCTAACATTACTAGTGTCCTGATAATGAATACACATGACCATCCAGCCTGGAAGTCATGTGTACTCAGAATCCCGACACTTCTGAATCTTTTTTGTGAGATTCCAGCAACGGATACGAAATCTCGCGAGATCTCGGAGCTAAACGAGATTTGGTTTCACTTGCCGGAATCTCACAAAAAAAGAGTCAGAAGTGTCAGGATTCTGAGAACACATGACGTCCAGCCTGGATTTCATGTGTATTCATTATCAGGACACTGTAGTAATGTTAGGGCTTGTGTATGAGGCTGCACATAGCGATATATCTATATCGCTAGTGCAGTGTAAATGAATGGAGAGGAGTGCATGATGCTGATTGGTCAGCGTCATACACTCCTCTGTACAACGCCCACTTGGTCGAAAGTAAAAGTACGCCCACTTGGGCATTAAGAAAGCTCATTAGCATAAACTTAAATCGCTCCTAACTTTGTGAAAAAAGATCGTTTTTTTAAATAAAAAGCATTACTGTGACCTACATTACAGCGCCCATCTCCTTATGTAGGAGACAGGGCACTTATAATGTGGTGACAGAGCCTCTTTAACCCCTTAGTGACCATCCCATTGTAGGCCCTAATGACCAAGCTATTTTATTCGTTTTTCTATAGTCGCATTCAAAGAGCTCTAACTTTTTTATTTTTTCAGCACCCCACAGGTGTCTCATATATTTTATTAGAAATGGGCAGTGAAAATGAAAAATGACATTATTTTCCAATAAGACGCAGCATTAGTTAAAAATGTTTCATTTTCTCAACAAATAAAGGAGAAAAAGCACCGTAACATTTGTAAAGCAACTTCTTCCGAGTACGGAAATACCCCACACGTGGTCATAAACTGCTATTTGGACACACAGAAAGGCTCTAAAGGGAAGGAACGCCATTTAGTATTTGGAGTGAAGATTTTATAAGTTACTTTTTTGACACCATGTTGCATTGAGCTATAGTACCAGTACAGTGGTACCCCACGAAAAATTACCCCATTTTGGAAACTAGATTCCTCAAAGAATTGATCTAGGGGTGTAGTGAGCATTTTGACCGCACAAGTGTCTTGCAAAAATGAGTAAACAATAGATGTTGCAGATTGAAAATTGCTTTTTTCCACAAATATGCCATTTCAGTGCCCAATGTGTTGTGCCCAGCTTGTACCACCGTAGACACACATCCCATAAATTGTTAAGCGGGTTCTCCAGAATACACCATATGTGGTCATAAATTGCCGTTTGGGTACACTGCCAGGCTCAGTTGGACCACCATTTGGCTTTTGAAGCGCAGATTTTGCTTGGTGTATTAGTGTTATTTCAGCTTATAATGTGGGGGCATATGTGAGCTGGGCGGAGTACATCAGGGTATATGTAAGCTGTGCGGACTACATCAGGGTATATGTAAGCTGGGCGTAGTACATCAGGGTATATGTAATATGCGCGGAGTACATCAGGATATATGTAAGCTGTGAGTAGTACATCAGGGTATATGTAAGCTGTGGAGTACATCAGGGTATATGTAAGCTGTGCGGAGTACATCAGGGTATATGTAAGCTGTGCGGAGTACATCAGGGTATATGTTAGCTGGGTGGAGCGCATCAGGATATATGTAAGCTGTGCGGAGTACATCAGGGTATATGTTAGCTGGGTGGAGTGCATCAGGATATATGTAAACTGGGCGGAGTACATCAGGGTATATGTAATATGTGCGGGTACATCAGGGTATATGTAAGCTGTGTGGAGTACATCAGGGTATATGTAATATGCGCGGAGTACATCAGGATATATGTAAACTGTGGAGTACATCAGGGTATATGTAATATGTGCGAGTACATCAGGGTATATGTAATATGTGCGAGTACATCAGGGTATATGTAATATGTGCGAGTACATCAGGGTATATGTAATATGTGCGGGTACATCAGGCTATATGTAAGCTGTGAGGAGTACATCAGGGTATATGTAACCTGTGTGGAGTACATCATTGTATAGGTAAGCTGTGCGGAGTACATCATTGTATATGTAAGCTGGTCGGAGTACATCAGGGTATATGTAAGCTGGGCGAAGGGCAACAGGTCATAATAGGATGATGTAATAAATGGGGAGAATGAATAATCCATGGATTGGTGTGGTACGCTTTGAACCAATTATTTTATGCACAGGCCGGGTTTATTGGGTATTATACAAAATATCTGCGCTCCAGTATTGCCTAATCATTGACTTCTTCACTAGCCCTATAAGCCGCACAAGGCCCTAAAGTTTCCTCATCTCCGCTGCGTCTACAGGGTCCACCTGTGGGTTCCAGCAAATGACGATGTGGGGTATTTAGTGAAATTCTACTGGACCTAAAAAATTAGTCTGGGTCGTCATTTAGCATCATTGCGTTTTGAGAGCCATAACGTGTTATTTTTCTGAGCTGTGTGAGGGCGCGTTTTTTGTGGAACGACAAAACAGCAATTCTAGCACTTTTCTTTGTTTTTTTTTTACAGTGTTCACCGTGCAGTATAAACAACATGTTAACTTTATTCTGCGGGGCGATACGATTACAGCGACACCAAATTTATTTCGTTTTTTTACGTTTCACTACGTTCCCACAATAAAAATACTCTTTTCTAAAAAAATCATGTTTTAGTGTCGCCATTTTCTGACAGCCATAACTTTTTTATTTTTTAGTTGATATCACTGCGGGATGGCTTGTTTTATGCGTGACGAACTGTAGTTTCTATTGGTACCATATTGCGTTACTTGCAACTTTTTGATCACTTTTTATTAAAAAAAATTTGAGACAAGATGACCAAAAACTAAAATATTGTCATTGTTTTTTATAAAAAATGTTTACGGTGTTCACCGTGCGGTAAAAATAATGTGATATTTTTATAGATCAGGCCGTTCCGAACGCGGCGATACCTATTATGTATAGTTTTTTTTCATATTTTAATTTTTTTTCTAATAAAGAAGTTGATCAGGGAAACAGGGCAAGTGTTGTTTTTATTATTTATTTATTATTTATTAACTTTTATTTATTTATTTTTCTTTCACATTTTTTTTTACAATTTTTACTTTTTCTTTTACATTGACCTGGGGACTTGAAGATCTGGTCTTCTGATCCCCGGTACGATACACTGCACTACTTATGTAGTGCAGTGCATCGTAACTGTCATTCTTCATTTGACAGTTAGCGTATTAGGTCCTGCCTCGGGCAGGACCTAATAGGCTACCATACCTGGGCAACCAGGAAGCCTAGTAACGGCTTCCTGGTTGCCATAGCAACAATCGCCACCCGCGATCCATCGCGGGGCGCGCGGGGGGTACAGAGGGAGCTCCCTCCCTCTGTCAACGACTTCAATGCGGCGGACGTCATTGACAGCCGCATTGAAGGGGTTAAATGGCTGCGATCGGCGGTAACAGCCATCGCAGCCATTGCAACGGCATGTCAGCTGTGTATAACAGCTGACAGCCGCTGAAGATAAAGCGCGCACAGCTCCTGTGCTCGCTTTATCTGCAGGGCGTAACTGTACGCCCGTCTGCGGGAAATCACTTTGATTTCGGACGTACAGTCACGCCCAATCGCGGGAAGGGGTTAATAATCTTTATTTCACATTTATTACTTATTTCATTAGTCCCACTAGGGGACTTTACTGTGCGATCTTCAGATCGCTGCTATAAGGCTTTGGTATACTTCGTATACCAGAGCATTATTGTCTGTCAGTGTAAGGCCTCATTTACACGAGCGTGTGCGTTTTGCGTGCGCAAAAAACGCAGCGCTTTGCGTGCGCAAAAGGCACTTGACAGCTCCGTGTGTCATCCGTGTATGATGCGCGGCTGCGTGATTTTCGCGCAGCCGCCATCATAGAGATGAGGCTAGTCGACGTCAGTCACTGTCCATGGTGCTGAAAGAGTTAACTGATCGGCAGTAACTCTTTCAGCACCCTCGACAGTGCATTCCGATCACCATATCGAGTAACCTGTTTAAAAAAAAAAGAGGTTCGTACTTACCGAGAACTTCCCGGCCGTTGCCTTGGTGACGCGTCCTTGGTGACGCGCCTCTCTTGACATCTGGCCCCACCTCCATGGATGACGCGGCAGTCCATGTGACCGCTGCAGCCTGTGCTTGGCTTGTGATTGGCTGCAGCTGTCACTTGGACTGAATTGTCATCCCGGGAGGTCAGACTGGAGGAAGAAGAAGGGAGTTATCGGTAAGTCAGAACTTTTACACGTTCACGTATATTGGGATCGGAAGTCACTGTCCAGGGTGCTGAACCAGTTTAACTCTTTCAGCACCCTGCACAGTGACTGTCTCCTGCCGGGTTCGGTCAAAACGAGTTCGGCCGAACCTGGTAAAGTTCGGTTCGCTCATGTCTAAGACACTCCGTTCGGATGTTTATAAACAGAAAAGCACGTGGTGCTTTTCTGTTTACATTCAGTTTGACAGCTCTTGCGTGAATCACGCAGTTCGCACGGAAGTGCTTCCGTGCGACCTTCGTGGTTTTCACGCACCCATTGACTTCAATGGGTGCGTGATGCGTGAAAAACGCAGATTTTTAGAACATGTCGTGAGTTTTTTTCAGCGCACTCACGCTGAGCAAAACTCACGGACTGTCTGCATGCCCCCATAGAGTAATATAGGTGCGTACGACACGCGTGAAAAGCACGCGCGTATATTACGCTCGTGTAAATGAGGCCTAAATCTGACAGGCAATCTATTAGGACGTGCCTCCGGCGCGTCCTAACAGGCATATGTCCAGGGCAGAAGTGGGGGCTTTTATCAAGCCCACGGCTGCCATGACAACCCTTCGGAGACCCGCGATTGCATTTGCGGGCCGCCGATGGGTGACAGAGGGAGCTCACTCCCTCTGTAAACAAGTTAAATGCCGCGGTCACTATTGGCGGCATTTAACGTGTTAAACGGCCGCGATCGAAGTCAACTTCTATCGCGGGCATTGGAGCAGGAGCTCGGCTGTCATCAGACAGCTGAGCCCCGACTCCAGCCTGCACGGGAGACCCGTGCAGGACTTAGACTAGGCGAACGTGAAAAGGCATCAGCCTAGCCTAAAGCCCCTTAGTGACGAACGTGAAAAGGCGTCAGCCTAGCCTAAGGCCCCTTAGTGACGAACGTGAAAAGGCGTATTGTTGGTCACTAAGGGGTTAATGGAGCTGTACGCACATGTATGCAGTGAGCCCACCCGCTAATAGTCGGCCATAGCGAAGAGACTGCTGAATAAACAACCTGCGACTAGAGACATGCTGGGCGTTATAGTACCACATAGCAGCAGACCACTACTGAATGTCATTACCGGAAAGAGCGCGTCCTGTCAGCGGAGCACACGACACACGAGAAAACCGCTTCTCCTCTCGGGTAATACCTCACGCCGATCCTGCAGGTGTCGCTGTCCGCGGCCGCTTGGTCTCACGTTTTTTCCTCACTTTGAATCTAAACATCCGACCACGTCCAGTCCGCTCTCTGCTGTTACTTAGGAAACGGGGCGGAACCTATAGCTGGCCAATAGCTGCTGGCCATTTTTTCTTTATTCAATAAACGTTATTGTACAGAACAATTTAGACAACCTAAAGCTGCTGCTCGCTGGCGTTAGCACCGGGGTGCTTAGCGTGGCAGGAGGTCCTGCCCGTCTTATCAGAGTTGTCCTTGAATTAAATGGAGAAGATGTTTTGGAATATTGGGCAGGGGCGTAGCTGGGGGGGGGAACCAGTTATGAAAAATGGGGGAACCCCACATCGATTTTTCCAATTATTATTATTATTTTTTTTTTAGATCGACATGGGCCCCTCCCCCCCACATTTTTATAGCCAGCCAGATACAACAGAGCAGCAGCCGAGCATTACCAGGGTGTGAAGGGCCACTGTCAGTGGCGTAACTACCGCCGTAGCAGCAGTAGCGGCTGCTACGGGGCCCGCGGCATAAGGGGGCCCGTATCGCCCGCCGGCACGGGCCCCCACCATGGCCGGAGGCTCCGCTAGCAGCCGCTATGGCTGCTACAGCGGGACGCCACTGAACACTACGGCAGAGCAGGGAGGTATCTCCCCGCTCTGCCATTAACTGGTTTCCGACCGCTGGCTGTGTTTTACGGCCAGCGGTCAGGGTCCTTAAAACCCGAGCCATAGACTTTCTACGGCTCGGGTTTTAACTTGCCGCCCACGCGATCGGGCAGCTGAATGTCGGGTCTCCGGCTGTCAGTGACTACCGGGGACCATGAGGAGAGGATAGAAGCAGCTTTCGCTGCTTCTGTCTTCTCTGATCACTTGTACACAGCGCTGAATGCGCGCTGTGTACAGGAATAGAGACAGCAGCAGCGCCGCTGTCTCTATTCCTCCCGGTGATCATGTGACTGGTCACATGATCGCCGGGTGCCGTTAGTGGCAGGCTGCTGCTGGGTCTTACTAGACCCAGCACAGCCCTATTAGTGACAATCGTCACTATGAGAGGGCTGATATCCCCTGTAACTGGGCTGCTGTGCAGCTCCAGTTACAGGGAAAAAGATGGTGTAAAAGAAAGAAAAAAAATATATAAAGTTCCCCAAAGGTCTTTTTTGACCTTTGGGGGACAGACCATAGTAATAAAAAAATAATAAAGTAAAGTGCAAAAAAAATGTAAATAATAAATACACATAAAATACCCACCCCCCCAAAAAAAAACGTTCCCCCCCGCCAATCATTGTTGTAACGCTAGCGCTGACCCAATTACCCTAATATAGACATGTAATATATAAAAATTTACGGTAGACAATGACGATCACAAATAAAAGGTCTATTTTAGGGTAAAACTATGTTATTACCAAAAAAAAATTGCTGAAATGTAAAAAAGCTTATTTTTTTACTATTATTTTCAAACTTTATGAATAAAAATTCTAAAATAGCAAAAAAGGTGTGTATAAAAACGATAAAAAATTAAACCTGCATTGTCTACGGAAAAAACGTCGCAAAAATCACGTCGTTAGCCCAACAAATAAAAAAGTTATAGCCATTTAACTAACACGTGCTAAAAATGGCTAAACGGTGTCTGGTCCTGAAGGCGCAAAATAGAGCAAAAGACATGTATCCCCTCTCCACAGGACAGGGGATACATGTGTGATCGCTGGCAGCGATAGGGAGAACGGGGGACTGAAAGTCCCCTGAAGTTCTCCATCACAAACCTCGGACTTCCGGGGTCTGCGTCGGCAGCCCCGTAGAAATGAATGGAGCGCCGGTCACGCTTGTGCGCATGCGTGACCAGCGCTCCTTTCATTTTTATTAAGCTGCGCAGACGCCAGAAGTCAGAGGTTTGTCATGGAGAAGTTCAGGGGACTTTCAGTCCCCCGTTCTCCCTATCGCTGCCAGCGATCACTCATGTATCCCCTATCCTGTGGAGATCCTGTGGAGAGGGGATACATGTCTTTTGTAGGACACACTGTAGGTCGCATTTTTTTTGGGAGGGGGGACGCTGTATGGCGTTCCCTACAGGGGGGGTGGCTGTATGGCGTTCCCTACAGGGGTGGGATCTGTATGGCGTTCCCTACAGGGGGGGCTGTATGGCGTTCTCTACAGGGGGGGCTGTATGGTGTTCCCTACAGGGGGGGCTGTATGGCGTTCTCTACAGGGGGGGGCTGTATGGCGTTCTCTGCAGGGGGGCTGTATGGCGTTATCTACAGGGGGCTGTATGGCGTTATCTACAGGGGGCTGTATGGCATTCTCTACAGGGGGATGATTGGCGCTATCTACAGAGGGGGGGCTGTATGGCGTTATCTACAGGGGGGGCTGTAAAAAAGGCACTATCTACAAGGGGGGGGTTGTGTGACACCCAGGGGAGGGGGGGCCCCAGTCAAAAGTTTGCTATGGGGCACAGTCTTTCCTAGTTATGCCCTTGGCCACTGTTATTGTACTTTACCAGCCTGCGGCCGCCCCGGTGCCGACCATCACTACAGATGGGGTCCGCCTGCCGGGACCTCCGCCAATCAGTTGTATTGGAGGGGGTGCAGCGATAGTGAGAGCATTGCTTCCCCTTCATTCCGGTCACTTCTGAATCGCCGTCACACCGCAGTGAGAGCGCTGCACCCCCTTCAAAACAGCTGTTTGGCGGGGGTCCCGGCAGGCGGACCCCGACCCATCAGCTATTGATAGCCTATCCTGGGGATAGGCCATACATTTTTAGGGACTGGACAACCCGGGCCCCAGCAGGCAGTAATAGTATACTTACCCTCCTCTTCAGCTCCGGCCGCAGCGGAGGTCCTGACTCCATCCAGAGTCGGGATGTTGCACACAGCGATGCGACGTCATGACGTGAAGAGACGCCAGGATCTCCCCTGCGCTCGGAACGAGGATAAGTATATTGTCAGTTACTATAGTAACAGGGGCACGTGTAGTTTATTTCATAGGCCCCAGGAGGTACTATAGTAACATTTTATAGACGTGGTGCGAGGGGCCGCGGGCAATTGTGGCCGTTGCGACCCCTATAGTTATGCCACTGTATGGAGAAATGACTATACCAGGGATAAGATTTATTTGCTAATAGTGGAATGCCCCTTTAAGGGGATTAGTGACTGCTATACTGTATAAAAGGGCATCTGTTATTCAGGGACTTTGCTGGTCACCCAGAAACGGGCGTGTGAAACGTTTTCAGCTAAAAAGAGAGCCTTGGTGGACTATTCCTTTAAAGAGGCTCTGTCACCACATTATAAGTGGTCTAAATATAATTGTGGTTTCTCTTGGCTCAAATACCCACAAAATCTCTCTCAGACCGGAGCAGGCAAAACTAAATTGGATATGATCCAACAAATACCCTAAATAACATATATAAAGTACAGTGAAGTTTACCGCTCAGACGGCACTGGTAACAGTCCAATATCATTCAGTATGGGCTCTCTCCCAGAAAAATGCAGTGGACAGTCCGCAATCCAATGAGGGTGTGGATGGTAATTCTTATCCTTGTAGTTCCACCAAGCTCCTTATCGTCTCCCTCCACATTCAAAGAACTCCTGGTAGGAAAAGGATCTTATGTCTCTAATAGATGGAAAAAGGAAGACACATAGTGCAACACCCTCTGCAAAAAGATTGCTCCACGCCAAGTTTAATCCATACTCACAGAAGTAACAAGAAATAAAAGCATCAAGGTAAGTAAAAATCTTTAAAATTTCTAGGCGGCACGCCAAACACTCTCGCCCGACCCTGGGTTTCGCCCTTCCGGCTTCCTCTGGGGCATGTCGTTATTATAAGTGGTCTATCTTGTACATGATGTGATCGGCGCTGTAATGTAGATTACAGCAGTTTTTTATTTAGAAAAACAATCATTTTTGACGGAGTTATGACCTATATTAGCTTTATGGTAATGAGTTTCTCAATTGACAACTGGGTGTGTTTTACTATATGACCAAGTGGGCATTGTGGAGAGAAGTGTATGACGCTGACCAATCAGTGACCAATCAGCGTCATACACTTCTCTCCATTCATTTACACAGCACATCTTGATCTTACTAGATCTCTATGTGCAGACACATACACACACTAATGTTACTCAAGTGTCCTGACAATGAATAGACATCACTACCAGCCAGGACGTGATGTCTATTCACAATCCCGACACTTCAGTAACGTTTGAGTTTGACTTACAACACAGTTTATCGAGATCACGCTGGGCTGTCATTTACAGCGAGATCTCATTGTGCTGTGCTGTAAATCCCACACAAACATTAACGAAGTGTCAGGATTCTGAATAGACATCACGTTCTGGCTGGAGGTGATGTCTATTAGCTCTCAAGACACTTCAGTAACGTTAATGTGTGTGTATGTGGCTGCACATAGTGATCTAGTAAGATCACTATGTGCAGAGTAAATGAATGGAGAGAAGTGTATGGCGCTGATTGCTCAGCGTCATACACTTCTCTCCACAACGCCCACTTGGCTAAAATGTAAAACACGCCCAGTTGTCTATTAAGAAACTCATTAGCATAAATCTAAAATAGGTCATCACTCCGTCAAAAATAATCGTTTTTCTGAATAAAAAAACACTGCTGTAATCTACATTGTACATTAGCGCGGATCACATCATGTACAAGAGAGGCCACTTATAATGTGGTGACAGAGACTCTTTAAGTGTCTTTTAGAATATGTTGGAGATCTGGGATCAGTGTAAGAAGATATATTGCCCATAGTGTTTGCTAGTCGACTTTTCACTCACTAAAATCCAATGTAATTTAATCCGGCATTTGATAATCCAGAAAGTCTGATGATCTGGCTCTTGTTTCCAGCACAAATCTGTATAATGTGGAACCAATGAAGAAATTCCTCTAAGAAAATGTTGTTCTGAAATAATGGAAAGAGTGAAGCTGGGCCCTGAGGAGTGGGGGGCCGACATGCCACATTAGAGGACTCCAGTACTATACATGGACATGATAATTGGGGGTCCCTGATACAGATTTACATTGGGAGCTTAAACTTATGACTCTGCTTACAAGTCAGTTTCATATACCTTTGTGTGTTGTCTGATAATCGAGCACCTATAAAGTCCCATTGATGCCAGATTAAAAGAATTTTCCGTACGTTGTGCACTACAGAGTCATGTAACATTGCTGCGTCCATTAGGCGTCTTGTGAATATACAAGACTGTTCTGGAAACAAGTGCTGAATTATCAGATTTTCTGGATGATCGGAAGCCGGATTAAGGGAATTTCAGTGTATTTACATCACGTGCGCCGCGTGACCTGACTCATCTTTATTTTTATACAGACGTCACATGACCCGGTTGTTGTAGTTTTATTTTTTATTATATGAAAGTTCCCACATATTAAATCCTTGTGTGAATGATGGGAATCCGAATCCCATATATGAGGCCGGCCCCGCAGAGAACAAGATTATGTAATATATTGATTATAGGCGTATGGATAGAGAACAGTCCAGCAGGCAGCGCAGTATCGTCTTGTCTCTATTGTGAAGCGATTTGGCGGCAGAATCAGGTTTTGTCGTGTACGGGTTGAACCCACGACTATTAGCAATAATGAAGCGGATCATATTGGTACATCGTGCCCCCTCCCCTCTCAGATCCGGTTATTCCGTGTCCATTCGTTGAACGGTTTCTTCCACCAGATCGCAGCGAGTTACGGTTTCTCTCAGGACGGTGGTGGTGCCCCGCAGGTAATAATAAGAAGCGAACATGGGATGAGAGTAGGGAGAAGGATTATACGTGGACCGTGCGACATTGGTACCATCTGATGGAGTGTCCGCAGCGGGGGCATGTATAGGGGACGGGGCAGAACGTGTTCACATCATGGCTCAGGGTATATTCACACCCAGGGTCGTACTGGCCCACCAGAAGATCCTGCGGTTGGCCCTGAAGATCCAGCAGAGGACCCCCCTATTGGGAGCTGACACCACACCAATCATAAGTGTAGAGCCAACCTGAGCCCCTGACCCATGGGCACCATAGCAGCCGTAGGGGCTGATTCTATGTACGCACCGCAGGGTTTTATGTAAGTTCTGCAGCTTTCTAATGTGCTTTGTACTTCAATTCTCATCATTTCCAAGATCTCTGCTTGCTATCAGTGAATGGAGCATGCATAGTTGCAACCCATTATGTCAAGCTGAAAATGTGCGTTGCTTGTCACAGTCAGACGGTGTGATCAAGTTGTGGTCTATTGCCATGAAATTGTTATGGTAATCACAAATATAAACCGCGATTTGACTGCACCATGTGAATAGACCCTAGCAGAGTTAGGTCAGAACGGATTTTCATTTTCTGGATGTAAACATTTAATATTTCCATTCACTGCAAGCAAGCAGAAATCTTGAAATGGGTGAGGAGTTAGAGCTGATAGTATATTAGAAAGTTGCAGAACTTTTCATTATACAGTGAATAAAACATAAACCCTCCATTATGGACGATCATTGTTCTCCCCCACAAGAGATTTCAGGGGACACTGCCGCCATACACATTACATTGTCAGCAAGGTAGCATTGATATGGGGGTACCCTATATATGTATATGGCCTCTTATATTATCTTACCTTTTTCCCTTGGCCTCCGTTTCAGTGTAATCCCTTAATACCTGTGCCCCTCCACGTGTAATGACACAAAGATCCACGCCACTGCCGGAGCCAAGGTCACAGACGATGCCCGCCGTTATGGAGTCCGTGACTAGTTGCTTAGCGTCCTCCAGCTGAGAGAAGGCGGGAGTCAAATTAAATCTTACTGTCTGAATAGTGAAACCACTGGAGCCCCCCCATCCCAGTATATGAGTCTATTCACACAGTGCGTCATATCGCAATTTACTGCCACAAAGCAATAAACCACAATTTGACTGCATTGTGTGAATCGACCTATAAGGCCACTTGATCAATATTTCAGGCAAACCTCTCCAAAAAATTAACTCTCTTGAACTGGCTCACAAGCGTGCCCTGTCTCTTCCAATCTTGCGGGAGTTACAGGTTGCCCGACAGGATGCCAGACGGCTGTTGGACTCAGCCCAGCAGTGTGCTCTTCAAGTCTGTCGTAGTAAATTCTATGAGTTTGGCAATAAGAGCGGACGCATGTTGGCCAGAGCTTTAAAGGCTAAGATTTCCCAGTCACATATACCAAACACTAAATCTCCTTCTTGCCAGGTTGTTCACACGACCCCAGAGATAGCGGATTTCTTCCATAGCTTTTTCTCTGATCTCTACAACCTTGACCCTCCCACCCCCGCCCCCTCCCATCCGCCGAGCCGGTATCCCATCCGCCGAGCCGGTATTCTTTCTCCTCTCCCTTCACACCGTTGTCTAGGGAGATAGCTGAGGAACTTGATATGGACTTCACCTCCCCGGAGCTCCTTGCGGTTATAACCGATCTTCCTGGGGGAAAGAGTCCTGGCCCGGATGGCTATACTGCCAAGTTTTACAAAGCGTTGGTTGACCGTTTGCTACCGCTTCTACTGCCAGCTTTTAACTCTATTTCCCCGGAGGTCCTGTTTCCTCCTAGCTCCACTTTGGCGCATATCGCAGTTATCCCTAAGCCGGGTAAAGAACCTCAACTCTGTTCCAGTTATCGTCCCATCTCCTTACTCAATGTAGACCTAAAAATTTACGCCAAATTGCTCGCCAATAGATTGAATAAATACCTGCCTAGTCTAGTCCATCCGGACCAGGTGGGGTTTGAGCCTGGTCGGGAGGCCCGTGACAACACCCTTAAAACTTTTGATATCATTCATCACGCTTAGACTAACCACATCCCGCTCATGATCCTATCCCTAGATGCCGAAAAGGCGTTTGACAGAATATCATGGCCTGCCCTTTACCAAACCCTTCAACATGTAGGCATAGGACCCTCTCTCCTGGCAAAAATTATGGCATTGTATCGCACGCCTTCGGCCCAAATAAAATTAAATGGCTCCCTCTCGGCACCATTCCCTGTTCACAATGGCACACGACAGGGCTGTCCCCTCTCCCCTCTGTTGTATGTCCTGGTCATGGAACATCTCATGGCCTCCATTCGGAACAACACGGATATTAAGGGTATTAACATTGGAGGGATGGAATACAAGTGCTCGGCATTTGCTGATGACCTATTGGTCTATCTCACGGACCCTCATGTCTCTCTCCCTTCATTGATGTCCGAGTTGTCCCGTTTTGGAACATGGTCTAATTTCAAGATCAACTTCTCTAAATCTGAAGCGCTGAATGTTTCTCTCCCGGTCCTGTTAGTGTCGCTTCTCCAAAGTAATTTCCCCTTGGCCCTCCAGAGGTATTACGTATTTGGGTGCCCGTATAAGTAGTGACCTCACACAACTGTTTACAAATAATTTCATCCCCCTGCTGGCCAAGTTTCGTACTGATCTTAATTCCAGGCATAAGACTGAATTTTCCTGGTTTGGCCGTATTAATATTATTAAAATGTCTCTCCTTCCCCGATTACTTTATCTCCTGCAGACGATCCTCATCTCTATCCCATCTTTTTATTGGTTGCGGCTTCAGCAGTGCTTTGGCTCCTTCATTTGGCCGACTGGTCGTCCGCGTTTGAGCCGAGCTCTTCTGACTCGTTCCAGGGGTACAGGTGGGGTTGGTCTGCCGGATTGTCGGCTCTATTATCTGGCATCAACTCACGCGCGTGTTTTAGATTTTTTTCATAATCGCGAACCAAAACTGTGGGTCCGTTTGGCTCAACAACTATGTCCCAGTACCCTATCAACCCTGCCGTGGACCCTGTCCGGGAATAGACCGACCCAAGCCTCCTTTGTTGTTTACCATACCCTCTTGGCGTTGCAGTCCTTAGGGCCTGGAAGTACGCTTATAGACCCCCTGGGTCCTTTAACTCCTATTACGGATAATCCAGCCTTTCCTGCTTGTAAGGCTGGTCGCTCCTTCCTAGGTAGGTCATCCACCGACCCCATGTATTTTGCCCAGGTCCTCTCCGCTTCCTCTCTTCTCCCTCTAACCTCCATCTGCCCCGATGATGTGCCCTCTACTCGCCATATGTATGAATACGCCCAGTTAAAGCATTTTTATCGAGCGGTTAATCGACGCGCACATCTTCACCGGTTGTTGACTGACTTTGAGCGCCTATGTGTTTCCACCCAGACCCCTACCCATGTCATCTCCACATTATATAAATTACTCCTTTCACAGCGTTCCCAACAACTCCCCTCCTTCTGCGGGGCCTGGGAGAGAGAATTACATACTACATTTACTGATGCACAATGGAAGCAGTGTTTCTCCCTTTCTCAAAAAGCCTCTATAGCCATTAGGGCCCAGGAAACTAGTTACAAAATTGTCTCTAGATGGTACCGGGTCCCGGCTGCTCTTCATAAATGGTATCCGTCTGTGCCTGACAATTGTTGGCGTTGTGGTGCTGTGGGAGGTTCCATGTCTCATGTTTGGTGGAGTTGCCCCTTGTTGAGGAGTTTTTGGGATGCAGTACTTAAATTAATATTGGAGGGTACTGGAGTCTCTGTTCCCAATTCTCCGGAAGCAGCTCTTTTATTTATGTTCCCGATGCCAATACACGTTTATAAAAGTTCCCTAACTAGACATCTCCTTCAGGAGGCAAAGTCAGTGATCCCGCGAAGGTAGAAAACGGCAATACCCCCAACATTAGATGAGTGGTTTCGGGAGGTTGCCTTGATACAGCGAATGGAACACCTGGTGGCTCACTCCCCAGCAGCTGTGGTAAAATACACGTCTACATGGTCTCCTTGGATAGTGTTCCTTTCTTCCTCTTCCTACCTCACGTCTGTAACTTGAGTCGGCCTATGCCCCTGTGAAGTGTACTGAGGTTCTTGCTCGCTGCTGTTTTCACACATAACACCCCGGAACTGGAGTACAGGATCCCCATGTCCTCTCCCCTCCCTCCTATTCCTCAATCTCTTGGGGCCTTTTTCTATTCTTTCTCTTTCCCTGTCTAGGGTAATGTGCCTCTCCTTCTCCGCTTGAATTAAGTGGCCTCATTGTACCTCCTGATGTTTTGCTTCTAGGCTTATTCATGCTAATGTTGTATACTGAACAATGTCCTTGATCAGGGGACTGTAGAGTGCGTACACTCCTACCGGGGGGGGAAGTGGCTTCACCTACTCACCTTCCCCATTAATGGCCATACCTTTTCCCAAACCCCCTGTCCCTCTAATAAGACTCAGACACTTGGGTTGGATAAATTTGGCCACAGCAGCCATTTTATTTACAAACAAACATCAAGAACAACAATTTACAAATAATAATAACAATGGAAGGGGAGTCCTTGGAGCTACAAAAGTCTGTCACGAAACAGCCCACCTGCATAGTATTTTACTCCCAGCCGTCACCCTACTGGCTCAGGGGCACCGTTATACCTGCAGTTGGCTGACCTCAACCGCAACCACTCCCCGGGACACCACCCAGCGGGAGCCCAAATTGACCACTCCCCGGGACACCACCCAGCGGGAGCCCTAATTGACCACTCCTCGGGACACCACCCAGCAGGAGCCCAAATTGAGCAGACTACCAACCATAATAAATTGGGGAGGGACCATACCCCCTATGAATCCCCCCCCCCACAGTAATTTACCACCAACTCCAAGGACCCCCAATCCGCCATACAACTGCTGCGACATTGCAAAACTGTTCCACAGCATCCTCTGGTACCTGCGGAAAAACAAAAACAACGAGCAACAAAGCGAAATACCAAAATAGTCACACAGATGAACACATCATTTTGGGAGGGAGGGTGGGACAAGCTTCCCTGTGCTGTTACTAAAGATGGCGACGCCTTTCCCTCTCCTACCCTTAAGTAAACTGACCTCGCCCCCCTCACATCCGCCCCCTCCTAACCACACCCCTAACTCCTTAACTCCTTCCCTTCCTAACATCCCTGATCATGGTGGCCTCCCCCTATGGCATTCTGCCGGGTCCAGCCTGTACTTGATCAGGGGACTGTAGAGTGCGTACACTCCTACCGGGGGGGGAAGTGGCTTCACCTACTCACCTTCCCCATTAATGGCCATACCTTTTCCCAAACCCCCTGTCCCTCTAATAAGACTCAGACACTTGGGTTGGATAAATTTGGCCACAGCAGCCATTTTATTTACAAACAAACATCAAGAACAACAATTTACAAATAATAATAACAATGGAAGGGGAGTCCTTGGAGCTACAAAAGTCTGTCACGAAACAGCCCACCTGCATAGTATTTTACTCCCAGCCGTCACCCTACTGGCTCAGGGGCACCGTTATACCTGCAGTTGGCTGACCTCAACCGCAACCACTCCCCGGGACACCACCCAGCGGGAGCCCAAATTGACCACTCCCCGGGACACCACCCAGCGGGAGCCCTAATTGACCACTCCTCGGGACACCACCCAGCAGGAGCCCAAATTGAGCAGACTACCAACCATAATAAATTGGGGAGGGACCATACCCCCTATGAATCCCCCCCCCCCACAGTAATTTACCACCAACTCCAAGGACCCCCAATCCGCCACACGAACATACTTAGACACCTTTAAGTATGCGAGCCCCCACCCAACGAGAGGGCCCTTTCGATACCTTCCTGCAGGCGCAGAGTCCACAGGTCGATCCCCACGGCCGTCAGGTGCACACCATCACCTAGCCAATAATTACCCTGGCCATCCTCGAAGTCATAATGACGCACGAAGACCCCCCCATTTCTCACCACGAAACCCGAAACTGCCCGATTAACCTTAACCCTGGCTTTATTCAACCGCTGCACCGATCTAGCATGCCGCCAAACCTTCCGCGGGACAATCTCTGACCACACCACCTTAATAGCCGGGAAAACGGACCATAACCTGAGTAGATCGTATTTTATATCCCTGATCAATTCCCGAAAAGGACGACTACCCAAATCGTTACCCCCGACATGTAACACCAAGACATCCGGGGCCCTGTCCATCAGCGCAAACCGATGCACGTCCGGCAACACCCGACTCCACAGCATCCCCCTACTCCCCAGCCACCGCACGACTACATCCTCCCGCCGAAAACCCAACTGCCGCCCGTCTGGACGAACATCCGCCCGCTCCGCCCCCCAATGAACGTAGGAATGCCCGACGATCCACACCAATCGGCCCGCGGGTCCTGAAAAATAAAACCACTGATTAACAAAACGAGTAAGGATGCAAGCGAAACATGGAGGAGGAGAGAAAAACGATGAGGGGAGCCGGAGGGAGTGTAGAGAAGGAGGGATTACGACTGGACTATCATATAAACTGAGGGCGCACATACAGCTGGAAGCGGCGGGAATCCCATCGACCTATCTGCTTTACCACTTCCTCACCCAACCCCCATGCCACCGCCTCCGTCGCTGCCCCAATCCGAAAAGAATGGGGGGAAAACAACGCCTCCTCCAGTCCCAACTTCCGCAGACACCTACGAAAAACCCACGTAAACTGATACCGGGACATAAAGGACCCATCCTCATGACACAACAACTGTCCCCTACGCACCGTTGAGACCTCTCTGAACCCCGCAAAGCAGGCGACCGGGCACATCCTGACCCCCTTGGCCACCCCCAACACCACTCTCTTACCCCGACCCCCTTGATCCGTCTTAGACCGCCGGATCCAGAATTCCACACTCCGATCCGTTACCAACACATCTTCCATTCTCAACCCCCCAGGTCTCCTTGTGCTGGGAGCCACCAGCTCCCCGACCCTCAGGGCCCCAAAAAATGCCCACGAGAATGCCAACCTATACAGGGTCACCTCGTAGCTGGAAAAACAAATGTCACACAACACCCCCCACAACTGTTCCAACAACATAAACGACACAGGGCGCCGCCGATCCGGCAACATCCTCCCTCTCCTGTACCCCCTCAGGGCCTGGCCAACCAAAAAACTTTTTGTAACATCCGTGTACCCCCGGACCTTAAAACCAAAAGCCAGGGCTGCCACAAAACGATTCACCTTGGACACTGACCAGCCCGCGATAGAGACTTGCCCCAGAAAAACTAACAACGCCACCACCCGATCCTCATCCGTCACTACACCCTCCAGAACTGCCAACCAACTGTCCCACTCCCGCCACGCCGAATCATAAGCAGCCCAAGTACCCTGCGCAAGCGAAGCCTGAATCAAACCTCCTGCGGCTCGTAACCCAGCCCCCACAACCATTCCGGGCAAGCGATCCCGTCGTCCTCCGCGTCCGGAGCCACCATCCTGAACCGCTCCCACTGCAAGCGAGAAAGAGAATCTGCGATGTCATTTTTGATCCCTGGCACATGAACCGCCACAACCCAAGCGTTCAAAGACAAGCAACGTAAAACAAGGTGCCTCAAAAGCCGGACGACCGGGGGGGATGACGCTGACACGTTGTTAATGGCCCCCACTACGCCCAAGTTGTCACAATGGAACCGTACCTTGCTGTCCCGAAACCTCTCACTCCAAATTTCCACCGCCACTACTATGGGAAACAGCTCTAGGAATGCCAGGTTCTTCACCAAACCCAACTCCGCCCATTCCTCAGGCCACCGCGCCGCGCACCACTGACCCTTGCAGTAAGCCCCAAATCCCACGCCCCCCGCAGCATCTGTAAACAGCTCCCAATCCACGCTGTCAACCACCGGGGCCATGATCAAGGACCTCCCATTATAACGATGCAAAAACTCAAACCAAACTGCCAAATCTGCCCTCAGCGTCTGTGTCAGACGAATGAAATGATGAGGGGCTGTCACCCCAGCCGTCGCTCCCGACAGCCGCCTGCTGAAAATCCGGCCCATGGGCATAATCCTGCAAGCAAAGTTAAGCTTACCCAATAATGACTGTAAAGCACGTAACGTGATCTTACGCAAATGTCTAGCCCGGTCCACCTCCGCCCGTAACGCTACCAATTTATCTTCCGGGAGCCGACACTCCATCCTCAAAGAATCAATGGTGATTCCTAAAAAGACCAGACAGGAGCTAGGTCCCTCCGTTTTGTCCTGGGCCAAAGGCACACCGAACCTCTTTGCCACCCACTCTATCGTGTTCAACAACGTAGCACAAACCGAAGACCCGCCTGGACCAACACACAGGAAATCATCCAAGTAATGTATGACCGATGAGACCCCCGCAACCTCACAAACCACCCACTCCAGGAAAGAACTAAAAGCCTCAAAATAGGCACAGGAAATAGAACACCCCATAGGGAGGCAGCGATCCACAAAATAAGCCCCGTCCCAATAACATCCTAACAGCCGTATGCTGTCAGGATGCACAGGGAGGAGGCGAAAGGCCGACTCAATATCCGTTTTTGCCATTAATGCACCCACACCATAGCGGCGCACCCACGCAACTGCCGCATCAAACGACGTGTAAGCCACCGAGCAAAGTTCCGGAGAAATCCCATCATTAACCGATCGCCCCCTCGGGTAAGATAAATGATGTATGAGCCTAAACTTATTCGGCTCCTTCTTAGGCACCACCCCCAGTGGTGACACCACCAGCTCTGGTAAAGGGCAACTCTCAAACGGACCTGCCATGCGCCCCAACTCCACCTCCTTCCGCAACTTATCCCCTACTACCCCTGGATACTGCAACGCTGAACGCAAACTACGCAAGGTAAACGGCACCTTGTGAGCAGGGGCAGGGATCCGGAAACCAACCCGAAAACCATCCAACAACAAACTTGCCCTGGACCTATCAGGGTACCTATTTAGAAAGGGCTCCATGTCTTCCCACCTCACCGGTGTCCGGCCCTTGACTAGCGCCCCCGGCCCCTCGTCCTTTTCCCTTCCGAAAACATTTAACCGCTCCGTGAGAGATCCCCCCGCAGGAGGAGCAGCTATGTTTGAACTTACAACCCGATCCGAACTTACACTGGCCCTCATTAAACTGCCAGCAGAACCCGGATTTTCCTCCTGCCCCCCCTGCTCCCCCCCCCGAAGGCAATGATGGGCCGGCCACCCCGGCCCCACCCCCTTGAAAGGACTGGCCAAAACGCACTGGAGCCATGACCCGCAACCATAACCCTATGTCTTTGTTATCCCACCTAATGTCAGGTCTCACTGCCTTCCGCTGCCGGAACTGCTCATCATAGCGCAGCCACGTCTGCCCGCCGTAAACTCGATGAGCCTCTCCGATAGCATCCATATAACAGAAGAGGCCCGAACAATGTTCCGGCGTCTTCTGTCCAATGACGCTTGCCAAAATAGCAAAAGCCTGCAACCAATTAACAAAAGTTTGGGGAATCAATCGATACCGACGTTTTTCCTCCTTCTCCTTCTTGCTTTCCAACCACTTCCCTTTATCTAAATTGAACTTCTCCAACGGCAACAATGAAAAAATTTCCACATATTCATCCCTCCATATCTTTTCCCTTACTTCCGGTTTCAGATGCGCCCCCAATGGGCCCTAAAAACAAACATAGACCTCGCCCTTCGCCTTATCGTCCAACCGCACCTCATCCACTGCCACATCCATTTCTGTCTGCACCGACACTGCCACGCCCGATTCCCTAGACACTACCCCAGCTCCCCATAGCGTGCTATCCACCACTGCAGGCCCCGACGGCCCCACCCAAGCTGCAACCGGGGATGGAGAACCTATCGCCCCCCCTCCGCATCGCGCCAAAAGGTCACGCACACAACACAACAATTCCTGAATCTCACCCCCACCACCCGTACTTCCTGTAATCCCCCCGCTACACCCCGGCAATCCCGTAGGCAAAAGTGAACCCCCACCCCCTACCCCTGGGGACCGAAATACAGCAGGCAATGAAAAAGTAGGAGACAGCGACTCACCGGGCTGCGCAGGTGCTGTGTCCCCACCAGCCGGGGCGAAGGATCCATCCAGACGTCCCTCTTGGTCACCGAACTCACGGTCGTCCACTTCATCCTGCCCAGACGGGCCAGGACAAGCGCCGCATGCATGACATCCCCGACCTTCTGATGGAGCGCTCCGTAACTGCGCCGATGAACTGGGCCTCTCCGCCCGACTGTTGGGGGGCTCGACCACCCTGCGGCCCGCAGGTAGCCGCCCTCCTGCCCGCCGTGTCACCACCGACCGTGGCACACGCCTGGAATTGGTTGCATCATCCTGGGTACAGGTGGGCCGCCCGACTGGAGCATCGCCAGCACGGCCCACCGCAAGTCCTGGGTCCCGTCGTCTGGAGGCAGAGGGAGGTCCCGGATGCATGGGCGCCTGCCCTACCACCTCCGCTGAGCCAGGCCGGCTTCCAGGATTCCTCTCAGACCAGGCCGTCCTGCTCACGGCAGCCGAGCGAGGGGCCCGGCCTGGAGGGTCCCTCGTGGGGCTCCTTACCCTGCGCCTGGCTCGTGGCATCACTTCCGGGCTCAACCTCTCCGGAGGCCTCGTGCGACGTGACCGCCGCCGGGGAGGAGAGGACGGCACCGCCTGCGCCCCAGATCCAAACACGGCCGCGTCCTCCGTACTCGCCCCTGAACCAGGGGGCTCCCCATCTTCCTCTCCTCGTCCGCTCACCGCCGAGCTCGGAGCCCCAGACAGCGGGCCGGAAAGCCCCAGCCCCTCCGCTAGCCAGGCCATGCCTCGTTCTGCTACTGCTGCCCGGAGCTGGGTAAGTAGTGCATCCATTGTCAAATCCTGGACAAGCTTCCCTGTGCTGCTACCAGCTTCCCTGTGCTGTTACTAAAGATGGCGACGCCTTTCCCTCTCCTACCCTTAAGTAAACTGACCTCGCCCCCCTCACATCCGCCCCCTCCTAACCACACCCCTAACTCCTTAACTCCTTCCCTTCCTAACATCCCTGATCATGGTGGCCTCCCCCTATGGCATTCTGCCGGGTCCAGCCTGTACTTTATATTGAGATGTGATGCACATTTTTGATTTTTGTTTTTGCTTTGGTCCTTGACATTGTTTGTTGTTTTTTTTTTTATTTTACTGTGTGGAGGCCTTCCCTCCACTATGTTTTGTAATTTTGTGTACTGAAACTTCATAAAAATTTTGAATAAGAAAAAAAAATATTTCAGGCAAACCCCTTCCTTTGCGCAATAATGATCTACTAAAAATTTATTGAGCTCATTATTTGGCAGGTAGGAAAGTGCCGCAGATGACCACCAGCAGCCACTATTGTTGTATAATCTGTGGTGTACGGTCAAATCTCCCCGTTATACAGTGACATGATGGATAATGAGGTAATGTTGCCATTCAGGAGCCTGGGAAAGCTGGGCGGCAGTTCCTGAGGGCCATATTAGATGTCACTAAGAAATGACAGAAAAGAACGATAACATCTTGATAGAAGAGGGCGGCTTTTTTGGGCTCCGCAGCTGCAGGGATATTACATTTCACATTGATGCCCACATTTATGGCCCCCTGTATTCTGTGAATGGAGAGAGCATAGGGGCTGCCATAAAGTGTGACCGGCCATCACAGCAGTTTTCACTTCCCTCCATTCACGGCCTGGATCCTGCGGACGATGCTGGCGGTGATTTCAGTTCTGGATATATATTAGGGACAAGCTTACAATATATTTCCCCTATAAACTACTTAGAGGGGCTCCATGAGGGGCTTCACTTTCACTGTACTTCGTCTTGAGGAATATATGGCTACCTATATGAAGTTATTACGCTCTCACCTCCATGTCGGGTTTGACCATCAGACCCCAGACAATCACATTACCTCCACCATGCTTGACAGATGGCGTCAGGCACTCTTCCAGCATATTTTCAGTTGTTCTGCGTCTCACAAATGTTCTTCTGTGTGATCCAAACACCTCAAACTTCGATTCGTCTGTCCATAACACTTTTTTCCAATCTTCCTCTGTCCAATGTCTGTGTGCTTTTGCCCATATTAATCTTTTCCCTTTATTAGCCAGTCTCAGATATGGCTTTTTCTTTGCCACTCTGCCCTGAAGGCCAGCATCCCGGAGTCACCTCTTCACTGTAGACGTTGATACTGGCGTTTTTGCGGGTACTATTTAATGAAGCTGCCAGTTGAGGACCTGTGAGGCGTCTATTTCTCAAACTAGAGACTCTAATGTACTTGTCTTGTTGCTCAGTTGTGCAGCGGAGCCTCCGACTTCTCTTTCTACTCTGGTTAGAGCCTGTTTGTGCTGTCCTCTGAAGGGAGTAGTACACACCGTTGTAGGAAATCTTCCGTTTCTTGGCAATTTCTCGCATGGAATAGCCTTCATTTCTAAGAACAAAAATAGACTGTCGAGTTTCACATGAAAGATCTCTTTTTCTAGCCATTTTGAGAGTTTAATCGAACCCACAAATGTAATGCTCCAGATTCTCAACTAGCTCAAAGGAAGGTCAATTTTATAGCTCCTCTAAACAGCAAAACTGTTTACAGCGGTGCTAACATAATTGCACAAGGGTTTTAAAAGTATTTTCTAATCATCCATTAGCCTTCTAACACAGTTAGCAAACACAATGTACCATTAGAACACTGGAGTGATGGTTGCTGGAAATGGGCCTCTATACAAGATGACCAAAAACTAAAATATTGTCATTGTTTTTTATTAAAAATGTTTACGGTGTTCACCGTGCGGTAAAAATAATGTGATATTTTTATAGATCAGGCCGTTCCGAACGCGGCCATACCTATTATGTATAGGTTTTTTTCATATTTTAATTTTTTTTCTAATAAAGAAGTTGATCAGGGAAACAGGGCAAGTGTTGTTTTTATTATTTATTTATTATTTATTAACTTTTATTTATTTATTTTTCTTTCACATTTTTTTTTAAAATTTTTACTTTTTCTTTTACATTGACCTGGGGACTTGAAGATCTGGTGTTCTGATCCTCGGTACGATGCACTGCACTACTTATGCAGTGCAGTGCATCGTAACTGTCATTCTTCATTTGACAGTTAGCGTATTAGGTCCTGCCTCGGGCAGGACCTAATAGGCTACCATACCTGGGCAACCAGGAAGCCTAGTAACGGCTTCCTGGTTGCCATAGCAACAATCGCCACCCGCGATCCATCGCGGGGCGCGCGGGGGGTACAGAGGGAGCTCCCTCCCTCTGTCAACCACTTCAATGCGGCGGACGTCATTGACAGCCGCATTGAAGGGGTTAAATGGCTGCAATCGGCGGTAACAGCCATCGCAGCCATTGCAGCGGCATGTCAGCTGTGTATAACAGCTGACAGCCGCTGAAGATAAAGCGCGCACAGCTCCTGTGCTCGCTTTATCTGCAGGGCGTAACTGTACGCCCGTCTGCGGAAAATCACTTTGATTTCGGACGTACAGTCACGCCCAATCGCGGGAAGGGGTTAATAATCTTTATTTCACATTTATTACTTATTTCATTAGTCCCACTAGGGGACTTTACTGTGCGATCTTCAGATCGCTGCTATAAGGCTTTGGTATACTTCGTATACCAGAGCATTATTGTCTGTCAGTGTAAGGCCTCATTTACACGAGCGTGTGCGTTTTGCGCGCGCAAAAAACGCAGCGTTTTGCGTGCGCAAAAGGCACTTGACAGCTCCGTGTGTCATCCGTGTATGATGCGCGGCTGCGTGATTTTAGTGCAGCCGCCATCATAGAGATGAGGCTAGTCGACGTCAGTCACTGTCCATGGTGCTGAAAGAGTTAACTGATCGGCAGTAACTCTTTCAGCACCCTCGACAGTGCATTCCGATCACCATATCGAGTAACCTGTTTAAAAAAAAAAGAGGTTCGTACTTACCGAGAACTTCCCGGCCGTTGCCTTGGTGACGCGTCCTTGGTGACGCGCCTCTCTTGACATCTGGCCCCACCTCCCTGGATGACGCGGCAGTCCATGTGACCGCTGCAGCCTGTGCTTAGCTTGTGATTGGCTGCAGCTGTCACTTGGACTGAATTGTCATCCCGGGAGGTCAGACTGGAGGAAGAAGCCGGGAGTTATCGGTAAGTCAGAACTTTTACACGTTCACGTATATTGGGATCGGAAGTCACTGTCCAGGGTGCTGAACCAGTTTAACTCTATCAGCACCCTGCACAGTGACTGTCTCCTGCCGGGTTCGGTCAAAACGAGTTCGGCCGAACCCGGTAAAGTTCGGTTCGCTCACTAAGACACTCCGTTCGGATGTTTGTAAACAGAAAAGCACGTGGTGCTTTTCTGTTTACATTCAGTTTGACAGTTCTTGCGTGAATCACGCAGTTCGCACGGAAGTGCTTCCGTGCGACCTTCGTGGTTTTCACGCACCCATTGACTTCAATGGGTGCGTGATGCGCGAAAAACGCAGATTTTTAGAACATGTCGTGAGTTTTTTTCAGCGCACGCACGCTGAGCAAAACTCACGGACTGTCTGCATGCCCCCATAGAGTAATAAAGGTGCGTACGACACGCGTGAAAAGCACGCGCGTATATTACGCTCGTGTAAATGAGGCCTAAATCTGACAGGTAATCTATTAGGACGTGCCTCCGGCGCGTCCTAACAGGCATATGTCCAGGGCAGAACTGGGGGCTTTTATCAAGCCCACGGCTGCCATGACAACCCTTCGGAGACCCGCGATTGCATTTGCGGGCCGCCGATGGGTGACAGAGGGAGCTCACTCCCTCTGTAAACAAGTTAAATGCCGCGGTCACTATTGGCGGCATTTAACGTGTTAACGGCCGCGATCGAAGTCAACTTCTATCGCGGGCATTGGAGCAGGAGCTCGGCTGTCATCAGACAGCTGAGCCCCGACTCCAGCCTGCACGGGAGACCCGTGCAGGACTTAGACTAGGCGAACGCGAAAAGGCATCAGCCTAGCCTAAAGCCCCTTAGTGACGAACGTGAAAAGGCGTCAGCCTAGTCTAAGGCCCCTTAGTGACGAACGTGAAAAGGCGTATTGTTGGTCACTAAGGGGTTAATGGAGCGGTACGCACATGTATGCAGTGAGCCCACCCGCTAATAGTCGGCCATAGCGAAGAGACTGCTGAATAAACAACCTGTGACTAGAGACATGCTGGGCGTTATAGTACCACATAGCAGCAGACCACTACTGAATGTCATTACCGGAAAGAGCGCGTCCTGTCAGCGGAGCACACGACACACGACAAAACCGCCTCTCCTCTCGGGTAATACCTCACGCCGATCCTGCAGGTGTCGCTGTCCGCGGCCGCTTGGTCTCACGTTTTTTCCTCACTTTGAATCTAAACATCCGACCACGTCCAGTCCGCTCTCTGCTGTTACTTAGGAAACGGGGCGGAACCTATAGCTGGCCAATAGCTGCTGCCCATTTTTTCTTTATTCAATAAACGTTATTGTACAGAACAATTTAGACAACCTAAAGCTGCTGCTCGCTGGCGTTAGCACCGGGGTGCTTAGCGTGGCAGGAGGTCCTGCCCGTCTTATCAGAGTTGTCCTTGAATTAAATGGAGAAGATGTTTTGGAATATTGGGCAGGGGCGTAGCTGGGGGGGAAACAGTTATGAAAAATGGGGGAACCCCACATCGATTTTTCCAATTATTATTTATTTTATTTTTTTAGATCGACATGGGCCCCTCCCCCCCACATTTTTATAGCCAGCCAGATACAACAGAGCAGCAACCGAGCATTACCAGGGTGTGAAGGGCCACTGTCAGTGGCGTAACTACCGCCGTAGCAGCAGTAGCGGCTGCTACGGGGCCCGCGGCATAAGGGGGCCCGTATCGCCCGCCGGCACGGGCCCCCACCATGGCCGGAGGCTCCGCTAGCAGCCGCTATGGCTGCTACAGCGGGACGCCACTGAACACTACGGCAGAGCAGGGAGGTATCTCCCCGCTCTGCCATTAACTGGTTTCCGACCGCTGGCTGTGTTTTACGGCCAGCGGTCAGGGTCCTTAAAACCCGAGCCATAGACTTTCTACGGCTCGGGTTTTAACTTGCTGCCCGCGCGATCGGGCAGCTGAATGTCGGGTCTCCGGCTGTCAGTGACTACCGGGGACCCTGAGGAGAGGATAGAAGCAGCTTTCGCTGCTTCTGTCTTCTCTGATCACTTGTACACAGCGCTGAATGCGCACTGTGTACAGGAATAGAGACAGCAGCAGCAGCGCCGCTATCTCTATTCCTCCCGGTGATCATGTGACTGGTCACATGATCGCCGGGTGCCGTTAGTGGCAGGCTGCTGCTGGGTCTTACTAGACCCAGCACAGCCCTATTAGTGACAATCGTCACTATGAGAGGGCTGATTTCCCCTGTAACTGGGGCTGCTGTGCAGCTCCAGTTACAGGGAAAAAGATGGTGTAAAAGAAAGAAAAAAAATATATAAAGTTCCCCAAAGGTCTTTTTTGACCTTTGGGGGACAGACCATAGTAATAAAAAAATAATAAAGTAAAGTGCAAAAAAAATTTAAATAATAAATACACATAAAATACCCACCCCCCAAAAAAAAACGTTCCCCCCCGCCAATCATTGTTGTAACGCTAGCGCTGACCCAATTACCCTAATATAGACATGTAATATATAAAAATTTACGGTAGACAATGACGATCACAAATAAAAGGTCTATTTTAGGGTAAAACTATGTTATTACCAAAAAAAAAATAGCTGAAATGTAAAAAAGCTTATTTTTTTACTATTATTTTCAAACTTTATGAATAAAAATTCTAAAATAGCAAAAAAGGTGTGTATAAAAACGATAAAAAATGAAACCTGTATTGTCTACGGAAAAAACGTCGCAAAAATCACGTCGTTAGCCCAACAAATAAAAAAGTTATAGCCATTTAACTAACACGTGCTAAAAATGGCTAAACGGTGTCTGGTCCTGAAGGCGCAAAATAGAGCAAAAGACATGTATCCCCTCTCCACAGGACAGGGGATACATGTGTGATCGCTGGCAGCGATAGGGAGAACGGGGGACTGAAAGTCCCCTGAAGTTCTCCATCACAAACCTCGGACTTCCGGGGTCTGTGTCGGCAGCCCCGTAGAAATGAATGGAGCGCCGGTCACGCTTGTGCGCATGCGTGACCAGCGCTCCTTTCATTTTTATTGAGCTGCGCAGACGCCAGAAGTCAGAGGTTTGTCATGGAGAAGTTCAGGGGACTTTCAGTCCCCCGTTCTCCCTATCGCTGCCAGCGATCACTCATGTATCCCCTATCCTGTGGAGAGGGGATACATGTCTTTTGTAGGACACACTGTAGGTCGCATTTTTTTGGGAGGGGGGACGCTGTATGGCGTTCCCTACAGGGGGGGGTGGCTGTATGGCGTTCCCTACAGGGGGGGGATCTGTATGGCGTTCCCTACAGGGGGGCTGTATGGCGTTCTCTACAGGGGGGGCTGTATGGTGTTCCCTACAGGGGGGGCTGTATGGCGTTCTCTACAGGGGAGGGGGGCTGTATGGCGTTCTCTGCAGGGGGGCTGTATGGCGTTATCTACAGGGGGCTGTATGGCGTTATCTACAGGGGGGCTGTATGGCATTCTCTACAGGGGAATGTATGGCGCTATCTACGGAGGGGGGCTGTATGGCGTTATCTACAGGGGGGGCTGTAAAAAAGGCACTATCTACAAGGGGGGGGGTTGTGTGACACCCAGGGAAGGGGGGGCCCAAGTCAAAAGTTTGCTATGGGGCACAGTCTTTCATAGTTATGCCCCTGGCCACTGTTTTTGTACTTTACCAGCCTGCGGCCGCCCCGGTGCCAGCCATCACTAGAGATGGGGTCCGCCTGCCGGGACCTCCGCCAATCAGTTGTATTGGAGGGGGTGCAGCGATAGTGAGAGCGTTGCTTCCCCTTCATTCCGGTCACTTCTGAATCGCCGTCACACTGCAGTGAGAGCGCTGCACCCCCTTCAAAACAGCTGTTTGGCGGGGGTCCCGGCAGGCGGACCCCGAACCAACATCAGCTATTGATAGCCTATCCTGGGGATAGGCCATACATTTTTAGGGACTGGACAACCCGGGCCCCAGCAGGCAGTAATAGTATACTTACCCTCCTCTTCAGCTCCGGCCGCAGCGGAGGTCCTGACTCCATCCAGAGTCGGGATGTTGCGCACAGCGATGCGACGTCATGACGTGAAGAGACGCCAGGATATCCCCTGCGCTCGGAACGAGGATAAGTATATTGTCAGTTACTATAGGGCACGTGTAGTTTATTTCATAGGCCCCAGGAGGTACTATAGTAACATTTAATAGACGTGGTGCGAGGGGCCGCGGGCAATTGTGGCCGTTGCGACCCCTATAGTTATGCCACTGTATGGAGAAATGACTATACCAGGGATAAGATTTATTTGCTAATAGTGGAATGCCCCTTTAAGGGGATTAGTGACTGCTATACTGTATAAAAGGGCATCTGTTATTCAGGGACTTTGCTGGTCACCCAGAAAGGGGCGTGTGAAAAGTTTTCAGCTAAAAAGAGAGCCTTGGTGGACTATTCCTTTAAAGAGGCTCTGTCACCACATTATAAGTGGTCTAAATATAATGGTGGTTTCTCTTGGCTAAAATACCCACAAAATCTCTCTCAGACCGGAGCAGGCAAAACTAAATTGGGTATGATCCAACAAATACCCTAAATAACATATATAAAGTACAGTGAAGTTTACCGCTCAGACGGCACTGGTAACAGTCCAATATCATTCAGTATGGGCTCTCTCCCAGAAAAATGCAGTGGACAGTCCGCAATCCAATGAGGGTGTGGATGGTAATTCTTATCCTTGTAGTTCCACCAAGCTCCTTATCGTCTCCCTCCACATTCAAAGAACTCCTGGTAGGAAAAGGATCTTATGTCTCTAATAGATGGAAAAAGGAAGACACATAGTGCAACACCCTCTGCAAAAAGATTGCTCCACGCCAAATTTAATCCATACTCACAGAAGTAACAAGAAATAAAAGCATCAAGGTAAGTAAAAATCTTTAAAATTTCTAGGCGGCACGCCAAACACTCTCGCCCGACCCTGGGTTTCGCCCTTCCGGCTTCCTCTGGGGCATGTCGTTATTATAAGTGGTCTATCTTGTACATGATGTGATCGGCGCTGTAATGTACATTACAGCAGTTTTTTATTTAGAAAAACAATCATTTTTGACAGAGTTATGACCTATATTAGCTTTATGGTAATGAGTTTCTCAATTGACAACTGGGTGTGTTTTACTATATGACCAAGTGGGCATTGTGGAGAGAAGTGTATGACGCTGACCAATCAGTGACCAATCAGCGTCATACACTTCTCTCCATTCATTTACACAGCACATCTTGATCTTACTAGATCTCTATGTGCAGACACATACACACACTAATGTTACTCAAGTGTCCTGACAGTGAATAGACATCACTACCAGCCAGGACGTGATGTCTATTCACAATCCCGACACTTCAGTAACGTTTGAGTTTGACTTACAACACAGTTTATCGAGATCACGCTGGGCTGTCATTTACAGCGAGATCTCATTGTGCTGTGCTGTAAATCCCACACAAACATTAGCGAAGTGTCAGGATTCTGAATAGACATCACGTTCTGGCTGGAGGTGATGTCTATTAGCTCTCAAGACACTTCAGTAACGTTAATGTGTGTGTATGTGGCTGCACATAGTGATCTAGTAAGATCACTATGTGCAGAGTAAATGAATGGAGAGAAGTGTATGGCGCTGATTGCTCAGCGTCATACACTTCTCTCCACAATGCCCACTTGGCTAAAATGTAAAACACGCCCAGTTGTCTATTAAGAAACTCATTAGCATAAATCTAAAATAGGTCATCACTCCGTCAAAAATAATCGTTTTTCTAAATAAAAAAACACTGCTGTAATCTACATTGTACATTAGCGCGGATTACATCATGTACAAGAGAGGCCACTTATAATGTGGTGACAGAGACTCTTTAAGTGTCTTTTAGAATATGTTGGAGATCTGGGATCAGTGTAAGAAGATATATTGCCCATAGTGTTTGCTAGTCGACTTTTCACTCACTAAAATCCAATGTAATTTAATCCGGCATTTGATAATCCAGAAAGTCTGATGATCTGGCTCTTGTTTCCAGCACAAATCTGTATAATGTGGAACCAATGAAGAAATTCCTCTAAGAAAATGTTGTTCTGAAATAATGGAAAGAGTGAAGCTGGGCCCTGAGTAGTGGGGGGCCGACATGCCACATTAGAGGACTCCAGTACTATACATGGACATGATAATTGGGGGTCCCTGATACAGATTTACATTGGGAGCTTAAAGTTATGACTCTGCTTACAAGTCAGTTTCATATACCTTTGTGTGTTGTCTGATAATCGAGCACCTATAAAGTCCCATTGATGCCAGATTAAAGGAATTTTCCATACGTTGTGCACTACAGAGTCATGTAACATTGCTGCGTCCCTGAGGCGTCTTGTGAATATACAAGACTGTTCTGGAAACAAGTGCTGAATTATCAGATTTTCTGGATGATCGGAAGCCGGATTAAGGGAATTTCAGTGTATTTACATCACGTGCGCCGCGTGACCTGACTCATCTTTATTTTTATACAGACGTCACATGACCCGGTTGTTGTAGTTTTATTTTTTATTATATGAAAGTTCCCACATATTAAATCCTTGTGTGAATGATGGGAATCCGAATCCCATATATGAGGCCGGCCCCGCAGAGAACAAGATTATGCAATATATTGATTATAGGCGTATGGATAGAGAACAGTCCAGCAGGCAGCGCAGTATCGTCTTGTCTCTATTGTGAAGCGATTTGGCGGCAGAATCAGGTTTTGTCGTGTACGGGTTGAACCCACGACTATTAGTAATAATGAAGCGGATCATATTGGTACATCGTGCCCCCTCCCCTCTCAGATCCGGTTATTCCGTGTCCATTCGTTGAACGGTTTCTTCCACCAGATCGCAGCGAGTTACGGTTTCGCTCAGGACGGCGGTGGTGCCCCGCAGGTAATAATAAGAAGCGAACATGGGATGAGAGTAGGGAGGATTATACGTGGACCGTGCGACATTGGTACCATCTGATGGAGTGTCCGCAGCGGGGGCATGTATAGGGGACGGGGCAGGACGTGTTCACATTATGGCTCAGGGTATATTCACACCCAGGGTCGTACTGGCCCACCAGAAGATCCTGCGGTTGGCCCTGAAGATCCAGCAGAAGACCCCCCCATTGGGAGCTGACACCACACCAATCATAAGTGTAGAGCCAACCTGAGCCCCTGACCCATGGGCACCATAGCAGCCGTAGGGGCTGATTCTATGTACGCACCGCAGGGTTTTATGTAAGTTCTGCAGCTTTCTAATGTGCTTTGTACTTCAATTCTCATCATTTCCAAGATCTCTGCTTGCTATCAGTGAATGGAGCATGCATAGTTGCAACCCATTATGTCAAGCTGAAAATGTGCGTTGCTTGTCACAGTCAGACGGGGTGATCAAGTTGTGGTGTATTGCCATGAAATTGTTATGGTAATCACAAATATAAACCGCGAGTTAGGTCAGAACGGACTTTCATTTTCTGGATGTAAACAATTAATATTTCCATTCACTGCAAGCAAGCAGCAATCTTGAAATGGGTGAGGAGTTAGAGCTGATAGTATATTAGAAAGTTGCAGAACTTTTCATTATACAGTGAATAAAACATAAACCCTCCATTATGGACGATCCTTGTTCTCCCCCACAAGAGATTTCAGGGGACACTGCCGCCATACACATTACATTGTCAGCAAGGTAGCATTGATATGGGGGTACCCTATATATGTATATGGCCTCTTATATTATCTTACCTTTTTCCCTTGGCCTCCGTTTCAGTGTAATCCCTTAATACCTGTGCCCCTCCACGTGTAATGACACAAAGATCCACGCCACTGCCGGAGCCAAGGTCACAGATGATGCCCGCCGTTATGGAGTCCGTGACTAGTTGCTTAGCGTCCTCCAGCTGAGAGAAGGCGGGAGTCAAATTAAATTTTACTGTCTGAATAGTGAAACCACTGGAGCCCCCCCATCCCAGTATATGAGTCTAATCACACAGTGCGTCATATCGCAATTTACTGCCACGAAGCAATAGACCACAATTTGACTGCATTGTGTGAATCGACTTATAAGGCCACTTGATCAATATTTCAGGCAAACCTCTCCAAAAAATTAACTCTCTTGAACTGGCTCACAAGCGTGCCCTGTCTCTTCCAATCTTGCGGGAGTTACAGGTTGCCCGACAGGATGCCAGACGGCTGTTGGACTCAGCCCAGCAGTGTGCTCTTCAAGTCTGTCGTAGTAAATTCTATGAGTTTGGCAATAAGAGCGGACGCATGTTGGCCAGAGCTTTAAAGGCTAAGATTGCCCAGTCACATATACCAAACACTAAATCTCCTTCTTGCCAGGTTGTTCACACGACCCCAGAGATAGCGGATTTCTTCCATAGCTTTTTCTCTGATCTCTACAACCTTGACCCTCCCACCCCCGCCCCCTCCCATCCGCCGAGCCGGGATTCTTTCTCCTCTCCCTTCACACCGTTGTCTAGGGAGATAGCTGAGGAACTTGATATGGACTTCACCTCCCCGGAGCTCCTTGCGGTTATAACCGATCTTCCTGGGGGAAAGAGTCCTGGCCCGGATGGCTATACTGCCAAGTTTTACAAAGCGTTGGCTGACCGTTTGCTACCGCTTCTACTGCCAGCTTTTAACTCTATTTCCCCGGAGGTCCTGTTTCCTCCTAGCTCCACTTTGGCGCATATCGCAGTTATCCCTAAGCCGGGTAAAGATCCTCAACTCTGTTCCAGTTATCGTCCCATCTCCTTACTCAATGTAGACCTAAAAATTTACGCCAAATTGCTCGCCAATAGATTGAATAAATACCTGCCTAGTCTAGTCCATCCGGACCAGGTGGGGTTTGAGCCTGGTCGGGAGGCCCGTGACAACACCCTTAAAACTTTTGATATCATTCATCACGCTTAGACTAACCACATCCCGCTCATGATCCTATCCCTAGATGCCGAAAAGGCGTTTGACAGAATATCATGGCCTGCCCTTTACCAAACCCTTCAACATGTAGGCATAGGACCCTCTCTCCTGGCAAAAATTATGGCATTGTATCGCACGCCTTCGGCCCAAATAAAATTAAATGGCTCCCTCTCGGCACCATTCCCTATTCACAATGGCACACGACAGGGCTGTCCCCTCTCCCCCCTGTTGTATGTCCTGGTCATGGAACATCTCATGGCCTCCATTCGGAACAACACGGATATTAAGGGTATTAACATTGGAGGGATGGAATACAAGTGCTCGGCATTTGCTGATGACCTATTGGTCTATCTCACGGACCCTCATGTCTCTCTCCCTTCATTGATGTCTGAGTTGTCCCGTTTTGGAACATGGTCTAATTTCAAGATCAACTTCTCTAAATCTGAAGCGCTGAATGTTTCTCTCCCGGTCCTGTTAGTGTCGATTCTCCAAAGTAATTTCCCCTTGGCCCTCCAGAGGTATTACGTATTTGGGCGCCCGTATAAGTAGTGACCTCACACAACTGTTTACAAATAATTTCATCCCCCTGCTGGCCAAGTTTCGTACTGATCTTAATTCCTGGCATAAGACTGAATTTTCCTGGTTTGGCCGTATTAATATTATTAAAATGTCTCTCCTTCCCCGATTACTTTATCTCCTGCAGACGATCCTCATCTCTATCCCATCTTTTTATTGGTTGCGGCTTCAGCAGTGCTTTGGCTCCTTCATTTGGCCGACTGGTCGTCCGCGTTTGAGCCGAGCTCTTCTGACTCGTTCCAGGGGTACAGGTGGGGTTGGTCTGCCGGATTGTCGGCTCTATTATCTGGCATCAACTCACGCGCGTGTTTTAGATTTTTTTCATAATCGCGAACCAAAACTGTGAGTCCGTTTGGCTCAACAACTATGTCCCAGTACCCTATCAACCCTGCCGTGGACCCTGTCCGGGAATAGACCGACCCAAGCCTCCTTTGTTGTTTACCATACCCTCTTGGCGTTGCAGTCCTTAGGGCCTGGAAGTACGCTTATAGACCCCCTGGGTCCTTTAACTCCTATTACGGATAATCCAGCCTTTCCTGCTGGTAAGGCTGGTCGCTCCTTCCTAGGTAGGTCATCCACCGACCCCATGTATTTTGCCCAGGTCCTCTCCGCTTCCTCTCTTCTCCCTCTAACCTCCATCTGCCCCGATGTGCCCTCTACTCGCCATATGTATGAATACGCCCAGTTAAAGCATTTTTATGGAGCGGTTAATCGACGCGCACATCTTCACCGGTTGTTGACTGACTTTGAGCGCCTATGTGTTTCCACCCAGCCCCCTACCCATGCCATCTCCACATTATATAAATTACTCCTTTCACAGCGTTCCCAACAACTCCCCTCCTTCTGCGGGGCCTGGGAGAGAGAATTACATACTACATTTACTGATGCACAATGGAAGCGGTGTTTCTCCCTTTCTCAAAAAGCCTCTATAGCCATTAGGGCCCAGGAAACTAGTTACAAAATTGTCTCTAGATGGTACCGGGTCCCGGCTGCTCTTCATAAATGGTATCCGTCTGTGCCTGACAATTGTTGGCGTTGTGGTGCTGTGGGAGGTTCCATGTCTCATGTTTGGTGGAGTTGCCCCTTGTTGAGGAGTTTTTGGGATGCAGTACTTAAATTAATATTGGAGGTTACTGGAGTCTCTGTTCCCAATTCTCCGGAAGCAGCTCTTTTATTTATGTTCCCGATGCCAATACACGTTTATAAAAGTTCCCTAACTAGACATCTCCTTCAGGAGGCAAAGTCAGTGATCCCGCGCAGGTAGAAAACGGCAATACCCCCAACATTAGATGAGTGGTTTCGGGAGGTTGCCTTGATACAGCGAATGGAACACCTGGTGGCTCACTCCCCAGCAGCTGTGGTAAAATACACGTCTACATGGTCTCCTTGGATAGTGTTCCTTTCTTCCTCTTCCTACCTCACGTCTGTAACTTGAGTCGGCCTATGCCCCTGTGAAGTGTACTGAGGTTCTTGCTCGCTGCTGTTTTCACACATAACACCCCGGAACTGGAGTACAGGATCCCCATGTCCTCTCCCCTTCCTCCTATTCCTCAATCTCTTGGGGCCTTTTTCTATTCTTTCTCTTCCCCTGTCTAGGGTAATGTGCCTCTCCTTCTCCGCTTGAATTAAGTGGCCTCATTGTACCTCCTGATGTTTTGCTTCTAGGCTTATTCATGCTACTGTTGTATACTGAACAATGTCCTTTATATTGAGATGTGATGCACATTTTTGATTTTTGTTTTTGCTTTGGTCCTTGACATTGTTTGTTGTTTTTTTTTTTTATTTTACTGTGTGGAGGCCTTCCCTCCACTATGTTTTGTAATTTTGTGTACTGAAACTTCATAAAAATTTTGAATAAGAAAAAAAAATATTTCAGGCAAACCCCTTCCTTTGCGCAATAATGATCTACTAAAAATGAATTGAGCTCATTATTTGGCAGGTAGGAAAGTGCCGCAGATGACCACCAGCAGCCACTATTGTTGTATAATCTGTGGTGTACGGTCAAATCTCCCCGTTATACAGTGACATGATGGATAATGAGGTAATGTTGCCATTCAGGAGCCTGGGAAAGCTGGGCGGCAGTTCCTGAGGGCCATATTAGTTGTCACTAAGAAATGACAGAAAAGAACGATAACATCTTGATAGAAGAGGGCGGCTTTTTTGGGCTCCGCAGCTGCAGGGATATTACATTTCACATTGATGCCCACATTTATGGCCCCCTGTATTCCGTGAATGGAGAGAGCATAGGGGCTGCCATAAAGTGTGACCGGCCATCACAGCAGTTTTCACTTCCCTCCATTCACGGCCTGGATCCTGCGGACGATGCTGGCGGTGATTTCAGTTCTGGATATATATTAGGGACAAGCTTACAATATATTTCCCCTATAAACTACTTAGAGGGGCTCCATGAGGGGCTTCACTTTCACTCTACTTCGTCTTGAGGAATATATGGCTACATATATGAAGTTATTACGCTCTCACCTCCATGTCGGGTTTGACCATCAGACCCCAGACAATCACATTACCTCCACCATGCTTGACAGATGGCGTCAGGCACTCTTCCAGCATCTTTTCAGTTGTTCTGCGTCTCACAAATGTTCTTCTGTGTGATCCAAACACCTCAAACTTCGATTCGTCTGTCCATAACACTTTTTTCCAATCTTCCTCTGTCCAATGTCTGTGTGCTTTTGCCCATATTAATCTTTTCCTTTTATTAGCCAGTCTCAGATATGGCTTTTTCTTTGCCACTCTGCCCTGAAGGCCAGCATCCCGGAGTCACCTCTTCACTGTAGACGTTGATACTGGCGTTTTTGCGGGTACTATTTAATGAAGCTGCCAGTTGAGGACCTGTGAGGCGTCTATTTCTCAAACTAGAGACTCTAATGTACTTGTCTTGTTGCTCAGTTGTGCAGCGGAGCCTCCGACTTCTCTTTCTACTCTGGTTAGAGCCTGTTTGTGCTGTCCTCTGAAGGGAGTAGTACACACCGTTGTAGGAAATCTTCCGTTTCTTGGCAATTTCTCGCATGGAATAGCCTTCATTTCTAAGAACAAGAATAGACTGTCGAGTTTCACATGAAAGATCTCTTTTTCTAGCCATTTTGAGAGTTTAATCGAACCCACAAATGTAATGCTCCAGATTCTCAACTAGCTCAAAGGAAGGTCAGTTTTATAGTTCCTCTAAACAGCAAAACTGTTTACAGCGGTGCTAACATAATTGCACAAGGGTTTTAAAAGTATTTTCTAATCATCCATTAGCCTTCTAACACAGTTAGCAAACACTATGTACCATTAGAACACTGGAGTGATGGTTGCTGGAAATGGGCCTCTATACACCTATGCAGATATTGCATTAAAAACCAGACATTTGCAGCTAGAATAGTCATTTAGCACATTAACAATGTATAGAGTGTATTTCTGATTAATTTAATATTATCTTCATTGAAAAAAACTGTGCTTTTCTTTCAAAAATAAGAAAATTTCTAAGTGACCCTAAACTTTTGAACGGTAGTGTGTGTGTGTACACACAATGCATATTATATTACACATGGCATGGCGGGGGCAGTGTGGTGGCATGGCGGGGGCAGTGTGGTGGCATGGGCATGCATGGCTGCCTGGCACTGGTGTTTGTGGATGATGTGACTGAAGACAGATGCGGCCGGATGAATTCTGAAGTGTTCAGGGATTTACTTTCTGCTCAGATTCAACCACATGCAGCAGGTGATTGGACGTCGCTTCACAGGACAGATGGACAATGACCCAAAACATTCTGCAAAAGCAACCCAGGAGTATATAAGGCAAAAAAGTGGAATATTCTGCAATGACCGAGTCACCAGATCTCAACTCGATCGAGCTGCAGAAAGACCCACAAACAAGCAACAACTGAAGACGCGGCAGTAAAGGCCGGGCAAACATCATAAAGGAGGAAACCCAGCGTGTGGTGATGTCCATGGGTTCCAGACTTCAGGCCGTCATTGCCTGCAAAGGATTCTCTACAAAGTATTAAAAAAAACATTTATGCTAATGTTAATTTGTCCAATCACTTTTGATCACCTGAAATGAGGAGGTGGTGTAGAAAAAAGGTGGCAATTCCTAAACTTTTCACAGGAGATTTTTGTTTAACCCCTTGAAATAAACCTGAAAGTTTAAACTTCAATTGCATCTCAGTTGTTTCATTTCAAATCCAATGTGGTGTGGTGGCAGCGAAACCCAAATCATGAAGATTGTGTCACTGCCCAAATAATTCTGGACCCAACCCACACAGCAAACACTCTGAACAAGCATAGCTGCAGTGTAAAGAATGAGGGTGGGACAGAGCAAGAGTATTGAACTACAGCGAAGCTGGAGTCATTGATCATATCCAAGTCCTTATGAAGATTAGTCTAAAATAATGAAGATCAAAGTTATAAAATACATTTTTTTTTAATTTGAAAAAATTAACAAATCTTTACAGAATAAAAACAGGAAACGGATCATAAACTCAGCAGAACAATTAGAAGGTCAGCCAGATCAGAGGTTTCATTAGCGGTTGTGTCCAGCGTCTTTGTTAGAGGTTTTGTCCAGCAGTGCCGCCTTGTGGTCATTTTCTGTGCTACATCCTGGACCCCTACAACCCATTACATAGCTGGACAGAAAAACGACTGCACTACCACCCTGCAAACTGCAGTGGCAGCCATATTGGTTGTAACAACTTTCCCATGAACAGATAAATCAAACAAAAAACATCCACTGTAACCAGTGTCAGGAGGGGGCGCTAAAGCCGGTTTACTCTTCCAAACTGGATCTTTTATGCAATGGTAAAACTTGTATTTCCCAATAGATTTTCTCCATTAATATAAAACTATTTACACGTGATCATTCTTCATCAAATCTTGGGAGATAAAACGGCAGCGTTATCCCAGTCCATACGGGATGCCTCGGATTCTCCGTGCGAGCTGCATGTCCTTCACAAAGAGAGTGACCCTATTGGCCTGGTGACTGCAGAGGTAAGAATCTTCAAAGAGACGCACGAGGAAGGCCTCAGCTGACTGTGGATACAGAAGAGCATTAGTCCCTCTTAAAGTGACAGCCCTTCCGGTATAATTTACTACACAGCTCGAAGGACTGAGCAGATTTCACTTTTATGAGCTGATAGCTACAGTGATGGTGGGGGGGGGGGGGTCTGGACTCTGGAACTCCCACAATGCTTCACAACCCCTATGCAAATGTCCCGCTAGGGCATATGGATGTGTTAGAGGGGGCGGGGGCTGAGTAGTGAACCACTGCAAAGAGCAGCTCCCCCTCTGGTTGACCCATGCGTTACATGGACAGTGCATTGTATGAGATACTGACCTCTTGTAGCGCCATAAGTGCGGTGCTTTGCCAGTAGTAAAACACACCGCGGGAATACTTCAGGCAGATCTCTCTCACCTGCAAGAATAAAAGGGGAATATCACCGACAATAAAGAGGAGCAGCCGCAGAGGACACATCCACTCACCAGGCGGAAAAACGGGACTTTCTGAATGAGCAGATTGGTTGATTTTTGGTACTTTCTTATTTCCATCAGCGCACGGGCTCCTGGGCGGTAGCGTCTTCTTCGTTGCGTGCTCGGTCTGTGACTTGTTTCCCCTCTACCTGTAAGAAAGAAATCCATAATCATAGCTGAAAATGAATCTCCCGCTACATGGAAATTCACTGTCTGGCCGGGGTCACACGTAGCGTAAACACGGCGGATTTTCTGCAACGGATTTCACTGCGGAAACTCCACAGCGTAATACAGAAGCAGAGGAGATACAAACAAATCTCATCCAGACGCAGCGGAAAAAAACCCGCCAAACTTACCCAGATCTCTCTGCTCCTGCGTTCAACCCGGCCTCCAGGGATGATGTCTCATCCCATATGACTGCTGCAGAACATCAGAGGGACACGTCACCATGGCTACGGGTAAGTATGTTTTTTTTTTCTCTCTACCTTCTATGGACATTCCAGCCGAAAAACTTCACCTTTTCAGCCAGAATTACATCCGGTGCCCAGGGCCAATACGCTGTGTACTTTTACGCTGCGTATCTGCCCTGTGTGAACATGGCCTATTACCTTAATGTCCCCCAAGGAACATCAGGTAAACAGATTTAAAACAGAACATGCTACCTGCAGCCACCACTAGAGGGAGCTCATTGTATATGGTTGTACATTGAACTTGGTAACAAAACAGTATGCAGTGAGCTCCCTCTAGTGGTGGCTGCAGGGAGACAAAATTATACCATGTAACTGCTGTAAAACTACATTAAGAAATTAATCAGCACAGAATGTTGGACCTAAAAAGGATATAAATGTGGACGTTCAAATTTTAGATACTTTTCTATGACTGATAATTTGGGGTCCATCAAGTCCCATTGATACCGGATTAAAGGGGTTGTACCACGAAAATAATTTTTCACCTATACACAAGATAGGTGATAAATGCCGGATCGCTGCGGGTTGTTAACAAGAGTGCGGGTCCCAGAGTGGTGGTCACTCAAGTCATTCTCTATATCAGTGGTCCCCAACCTATTTTGCACCGAGGACCGGTTTGATGCAAGAACAGTTTTGTGGGGACCGGCGGGGGGGTTAGAGTCAGTTCACACATTGCGTAAATACAGCTTATACCTGTATTATAATACCTGTATTATGCTGTGGAAAATCGGCAGCATAATACAGTGGCAGCATAATACAGTAGCAGCAAAGTGGTTGAGATAAAACAAGTCTCATCCACACGCTGCATAAACGGAGTAGAAAAAAGGCTCAGAAATTGACGTCACAACATCGCGACTGTCTGCGCGGAGCCGCTCACGGCAGAGTGCATAATTGGGCAAGGAGCAGTCAATCTGGCTCCAGCATTCAATTCAACTGTATCTGCGTCATAAGGATGCAGATGGAATTGGGACCAGTGGCAGTCACATGGGATGAAACATCATCCCAGGAGGCCGGCCTGGATGACGTTTCATCCCATGTGACCACCGCTGCAGCCAATCACAGGCTGCAGTGGTCTCCTGTGATGAAACGTCATCCCAGGAGGCCTGCTCAGCAGTTTTTCGCAGCGGACATTCCGGGGGCGAAAAACTGCACCACAGTTTGGTGGGATATTTCGCCAGAAATTCCCTGACTCCATTGGGGCTGATATCAGATACCCCGGCCCGGTATCAAATGAACCACTGCCCGGTGGTTGGGGATCACTACTCTATGGGACTGAGGGAGACAGCGAGCATTGTACTTGACTATTTCCGTCGATCCCATAGGGAATGAATAGAGCGGTCGGACTGCAGGTTGGAAATTCTTAGATCCCTCATTTCATAATATATCTTCATGGGTGTGAGCTGTGTTCTCAGATTCCCTTCCCAGAGCCATATAGTAACGTGCTTCCTGCAACCACCACTAGGGGGAGACGATTGTGCACATGCATACAGCTCCTGTTGTGCCTATATAAATCAGTCCTCAGTTTGCTCCCCCTAGTGGCGGCCTTGTGCTACAGAAATTTGTGTATGTAACAGATTTTTACCTGCATAGAAACGAACCCTCTAAGGTATAAAGCTGAGAAACGGATTACAATCTAGTATTACACGACCCGAGGTTAACTGAAATTCATTTTTAAAATAAAATATATAATGAGAGTGATAAGATGATCAAGGTGCAACTTTCTCTTACTTGGCGGAGATTGAGGAGGAGCTGCAGGTTTCTTCTGCGGATGCGCCGACTTCCTGCGGGACGAGCTTTTCTGGGGTGGTTTCATGATGATGTAAAACGCTACTGAGAGACATACAATCAGTTAAGCGGATAAGAGACGGTGACAATTCAGCAGAATCACAGGTGACGTAGGATAAACGGAGCGGTTTTATCATTCCCCACAACTCCCCCCCCCCCCGCCCAATACCAAAACATTCAGGTGTCGGGAAGGTCGATTTTACTGCATCCAAGTCGCCACAGAGCGCTAGACTTATATACGTATATACTGACTGATGCCACCAATGCAAGTGACAAGAAAGTGATGACATTGACGGTGAAGATATGAGATTGCCGGATGTCAGTAATTAACGCACGCTGCATCAATGAATACAATAGATCCTCGTGGCATCAATTACCAGAACAGCGACATCAATGATCTATTTAACCCCTTCCCGACATTTGCCGTAAATGTACGTCATGGAAAGCATTGACTTCCCGCAAAATGCCGTACATTTACGGCAAATGTTTGGCACCGGCTCAGAAGCTGAGTCGGTGCCATCATCATCGGATCTCAGCTGTATCTTACAGCTGACATCCCACTGTAACGGCGGGGACCGAAATTAGCTTCGACCCCCGCCATTAACCCCTTAAGTGCAGCGCTCAAACGCGATCGCTGCACTTAAGGTGTTTGCAGCTCATCGGAGCCCCAACAATGAAATTGCCGGGGTTCCGGTGGCTGCAATGGCAACCGGAGGCCTAATACTGGCCTCCCGGTCTGCCTAGCACCGAAGCCGGTCAAGATCCGCCCGGCGGCGGAGCCTGATCGGCTTCCGTAGCTGCCGGCAAGATGGCGCCGGGTCAGGAGCTGATCCGGCGTCATCAGCGGTGGAAGTCAGCTGTACTGTACAGCTGACATCCACCTGTAACGGCAGGAACCGAAGCTAGCTCCGATCCTTGCCATTAACCCCTTCGATGCAGCAATCGAAAGCGATTGCTGCATCGTAGCGGTTACTAGCAGATCGCCAGCCCTGTCAGGCAATCAGGACTGGCGACTGCTGTTATGGCAACAGGAGACACAATGGTCTCCTGCTCTGCCATTACGGAAGCCGATTTAGGCCCCACTGGGAGGCGAAGCCTAATCGGCTTGCTGTCGGTGAATGACTGACAGATCTAATACATTGCACTACATAGGTAGTGCAATGTTTTAGGAAAAAAAAAAATCTGACCGTTGGACCTTCAAGTCCCCTAGTGGGACTTGAAGAAAAGTGTAAAAAAAAGTATAAAAATAAGTGTAAAAAAGTGTAAAAAAAAGTGCAAAAAATAAAAGTTTGAAAACAATAAAAGTTTCAAGTAATCAAATAAAACACAATCACCCTTTTACTCTTATCAAGTCCTTTATTATTGAAAAATAATAATAAACCATACGTATTTGGTATCGCCACGACCGTAACGACCTGAGGTATCAAAATATTATATTATGTATTGCACGCGGTGAACAGCGTAAAAAAAAAACGTAAAAAAACTTTACCAGAGTTTCTGTTTTTTGGTCACTTTGCCCTACAAATATTAGAATAAAAAGTGATCAAAAAGTCGCACGTATCCAAAAATGGTACCTATAAAAACTATAGCTCGTCCCGCAAAAAACAAGCCCTCATACACCTCCGTCGACAAAAAAATGTAAAAGTTATGGTTCTCACAACTTGGCGACTAAAAAAATACATTCTTTTTACAAAAGTAATTTTATTGTGCAAAAAGTTGTAAAACATAAAAAACTGCTATAAATTAGGTATCGCCGGAATCGTACTGACCCGCAGAATAAAGTTAACATGTAGTTAATAACGCATGGTGAACGCTGTATAAAAAAAAAAAACGAAAAAAGCTGTGCCAGAATTGCGTTTTTTTGTTTACCTGGCATCCCAAAAAATAGGATAAAAGGTGATCAAAAAGTCACATGTACCCCAAAATGGTACCAATAATAACTACAGCTCGTCCCGCAACAAACCAGCCCTCATACCGCTACGTCTATGAAAAATAAAATTAGTTATGGCTCCAATAAGTCAGGAAATAAAAAAATATGCAGTTGTGCCCGAGGGGAACATTTCTTCTGTTTCAAGAGGCGATTTATCAAGGACCTAAAATTAGGGAACCAGGAAGGGGTGAGCCCAAACATATCCTGCTGGTGCCCGTATTATACCAGGACAACACTTTCCCAGCAAAATTCCCCTAACTACAAAAGGTGCGGAGTGTGGATCAAAAGGGGGATTAAGAAATGACACCATTTATCAGTGCGACACTGGCCTGTGCGGAAAGGATTGCTTCACAGCGTAACACACATCTATGGATTTTTTTTTATTTTATACCATCTGACTATGCCCCTTATATACTCCGCCCCGCTTACATTTACCCCCACATTATAAATGGAAACACCAGCAATACTCAAACAAATATAGTACCAAGCAAAATCCGCTCTCCAAAAGCCAAATGGTGCTCCCTCGGCTCTGAACCCTACAGCGTGCCCAAACAGCAGTTTCCTTCAACATATATGGCATAGTCATACCCGGGAGAACCCTTTTAACAATTTTTGGGGTGTGTGTCTCCAGTGTCATAAGCTGGGCATGACATATTTGCCACTGAATGGCATATCTAGGGAAAAATATAAATTTTTAATTTGCACCATCCGCAGCGCATTCATTTATGGAAAAGACCTGTGGGGTGAAAATGCTCACTACACCCCTTAATAAATGCCTTGAGGGGTGCAGTTTCCATAATGGAGTCACTTCTCAGGGGTTTCTTTTTATTATTTCACATCGGAGCCTCTGCAGTTGTGAACCAACACTTTGTAAATCGCCAAATTAGGCCTCCACTCCGCATGGTACTCTTCACTCCTGAGCCCTGTCATATGCCCAAGCAAAAGATTTGTGTATAGGTTCAGATAGCACCAGATACGTGGAAGGGTGAGGTTTTGCACGGATAGGGGCCCAACCCAAACATAAATATAAAAGAGTATCCGGCACACCAATTTTGAAAAAAGGTATTTTTTTTATTATTATTTTATTATTTTGTTTTTAATGCCAGTGGCAGAGGGCGACGTTTCGGTCTAGGTGACCTTCATCAGGCACTGAGCCGTGCTGGGCAACTGAATAGACGAGCGCTGGTGGTGCTGATAGCGGCTGGCCGCTGTATCATGGCGCCATGATACAGCGGCCAGCCGCTATCAGCACCACCAGCGCTCATCTATTCAGTTGCACAGCACGGCTCAGTGCCTGATGAAGGTCACCAAGACCGAAACGTCGCACTCTCGCCACTGGCATTAAAGACAAAATAATAAAAAAATACCTTTTTTCAAAATTGGTGTGCCGGATACTGTTTTATATTCAGGCAAAAGATTAGGGCCACATGTAGGGTGTTTCTAAAACCGGAAAACACCGCATAATAATTAGAGAGCTGTCTTGTTATGGTGGCACAAGCCGGGCACCACATATTGGCATATCTATGGAAAAAAATCCCATTTTCACTCTGCAACATCGAGTGAACACTAATTTCTACAAAACACCTGTAGGGTTAAAATGCTTACTACACCCCTTGGTAAATGCATTAAGGGGTGTAGTTTCCAAAATGGGGTCACTTCTGTGGGGTTTCCACTGTTTTGGGCCCACAGGCGCCCAGAAACCAATCCAGCAACATCTGCACTCCAAATGGTGGTCCTTCCCTTCTGAGCCCTGCCGTTTGCCCAAACAGCAGTTTATGACCACATATGGGGTATTGCCGTACTCGGGAGAAATTGCTTTACAAACGTTGGGTTCTTTTTTTCCTTTATTTGTTGAGAAAATGAAAAAATTTGCGCTAAAGCTACGTCTTATTGAAGAAAAAGGACTGTTTTTATTTTCACTGCCTAATTCTAATAAATTCTATGAAACATCTGTGGGGTCAAAATGCTCACTACACCCCTAGATGAATTCCTCAAGAGGTGTAGTTTCCTAAATGGAGTCCCTTTTTGGGCGTTTTCATTGTTTTGTCCTCTCAGGGGCTTCGTAAATGTGACCTGGCCTCCGCAAACCATTCCTGCTAAATGTGTACTCCAAAAGCCAAATGGCACTCCATCTCTTCTAAGCCCTGCCGTGTGTCCAAATATCCGTTTATTACCACATGTTGGGTATTGTTTTACTCGGGAGAAATTGATTTACAAATTTTACGGTGCTTTTTCTCCTTCAGTCCTTCTGGAAATGAGAAAAAATTAGCTAAACCTACATTTTTTTGGAAAAAATTTTGATTATTATTTTCAGGGCCTACTTCCAATAATTTATGCAAAAAACCTGTTGGGTCAAAACGCTCACTATACCCCTAGATAATTTCCTCAATGGGTGTAGTTTCCGAAATGGGGTCACTTGTGGGGGGTTTCCACTGTTTTGTCCCCTCAGGGGCTTTGTAAATGTGACATGGCCTCCACAAACCATTCCTGCTAAATTTGAGCCCCTAAAAGCCAAATGGCGCTCTTTCCCTTCTAAGCCCTGCCGTGTGTCCAAATATCCATTTATTACCACATGTTGGGTATTGTTTTACTCGGGAGAAATTGCTTTACAAATTTTGCGGTGCTTTTTCTCCTTTAGTCCTTGTGGAAATGAGAAAAAAAAAAATCGCTAAACCTACATTTTCTTTGAAGAAATGTTGATTTTAATTTTCACGGCCTAATTCCAATAATTTCTGTAAAAAACCTGTGCGGTCAAAATGCTCACTATACCCCTAGATAATTTCCTTGAGGTGTCTAGTTTCCCAGATGGGGTCACTTTTGGGGGATTTTTACTGTTTTGTCACTGCAAGAGCCCTTCAAACCTGACATGGTGCCTAAAATATATTCTAATAAAAATAAGGCCCCAAAATCCCCTAGGTGTTCCTTTGCTTCTGAGGCCGGTGCTTCATTCCAGTAGCACGCTACGGCCACATGTGGGATATTTCCTAAAACTGCAGAAACTGGGCAACAAATATTGAGTTGCATTTCTCTGGTAAAACCTTCTGTGTTATAAAAAAAATTGTATTAAAAATTTATTTCTGCAAAAAAAAATGAAATTTGTAAATTTCACCTCTACTTTGCTTTAATTCCTGTGAAATGTGTAAAGGGTTAAGACATTTTCTAAATGCTGTTTTGAATACTTTGAGGGGTGAAGTTTTTAAAATGGGGTGACTTTTTGGGGGTTTCTAATATATAAGGCCCTCAAAACCACTTCACAACTGAACTGGCCCCTGTAAAAATAGCCTTTTGAAATTTTCTTGAAAATGTGAGAAATTGCTGCTAAAGTTCTAAGCCTTGTGATGTCATAGAAAAATAAAAGGATGTTCAAAAAACGATACCAATCTAAAGTAGACATATGGGGGATGTTAATTAGGAACAATTTTGTGTGGTATAACTGCCTGTCTTACAAGCAGATACATTTAAATTGAGAAAAATGCTAATTTTTGCAATTTTTCGCTAATTTTTGGTGTTTTTCACAATTAAATACTGAACATATCGAGCAAATTTTGCTAGTAACTTAAAGTGCAATGTGTCACGAGAAAACAAATCTCAGGCTGGATTCACACGAACGTGGCGTTTTTGCGGATGCAAAAACGCGGCGTTTTGCGCGCGCAAAAATCACTTGCCAGCTCCGTGTGTCATCCGTGTATGATGCGCGGCTGCGTGATTTTCGCGCAGCCGCCATCATAGAGATGATTCTAGCCGACGTCAGTCACTGTCTAGGGTGCTGAAAGAGTTAACTGATCGGCAGTAACTCTTTCAGCACCCTCGACAGTGAATTCCGATCACCATATCTAGCAACCTGTTAAAAAAAACAAGAGGTTCGTACTTACCGAGAACTTCCCGGCCGTTGACGCGTCCTTGGTGACGCGCCTCTCTTGACATCTGGCCCCACATCCCTGGATGACGCCGCAGTCCATGTGACCGCTGCAGCCTTTGCTTGGCCTGTGATTGGCTGCAGCTGTCACTTGGACTGAATTGTCATCCCGGGAGGTCAGACCGGAGGAAGAAGCCAGGAGTTATCGGTAAGTCAGAACTTTTTTTTTACTCTTTCATGTATATTGGGATCGGAAGTCACTGTCCAGGGTGCTGAAACAGTTTAACTCTTTCTGCACCCTGGACAGTGACTATATCCAGACGTCGGGTACCGGAATTTTTTTTGACGGGTTCGGCCAAAACGAGTTCGGCCGAACCCGGTGAAGTTCGGTTCGGTTGTCAGGGTTCGCTCTTCTCAAAGACACTCCGTTTGGATGTTTGTAAATAGAAAAGCACGTGGTGCTTTTCTGCTTACATTCATACTTTTGACAGCTCTTGCGCGATTCACGCAGTTCGCACGGAAGTGCTTCCGTGCGGCATGCGTGGTTTTCACGCACCCATTGACTTCAATGGGTGCGTGATGCGTGCAAAACGCCCAAAGAACGGACATATCGTGACTTTTTTTCAGCGGACTCACGCTGAGGAAAAACCACGGACATGTCTGCACGGCCCCATTTACACATATAGGTCCGTGTAACGCGCGTGCAAATCACGCGCGTTGCACGGACCTTTTTCACGTTCGTCTGAATAAAGCCTCAGAATCGCTTGGATAGGTGAAAGCATTCCGGAGTTATTACCACATAAAGTGACACATGTCAGATTTGAAAAATGAGGCTCTGTCAGGAAGGTCAAAAGTGGCTAAAGAGGGAAGGGGTTAATAATGCGGCAACAGTAGAGCTACCCGCAGCAGATCCCGCAAGCAATGGGGAGATGTTTGCAGACGTAATGGAGCCGTCTTTTCAGGCGTGATTCGAGGCGTAAAACGCCTGAAAATAGGTCGTGTGCACATAACCTTACATAGAATCCGTAATCCAGACAAAGATGGGAAATTTAAAACTGGAGCAAAGGAAAAGTGGAGCAGTCGTCATGGAAATGAAAGGCCGCAGCTGGAGGACGATGAGCTGCAACAATGCAGTACAAATATACAGAAATAAAACATCTAATAATCCATGATCTCTAGACACGCAGCAGCGAAAATGTATAAAATCAACACACACGATAGACGAGGAGAAGAAACATTCAGTCGAGAGCGCAACTTTTCTTAGGACTCTCTGCTTTGTGCCGTTTCTCTGTTATTCCTCCTGGAAATGTAAGAATTGACAGCTGTGTGTTACCAGTTGGGGGTGTGTCCCTACACAAACTGACAACGTCCAATCAGTGCTGACAGAGAGACTGTAGGGACACATCCTTTGATGAGGAGAATGGCAACACCAAGTTATCTATTAATACATAAATTTCTAGGAGGAACAACAGAGGAACGGCACAAGCCAGAGATCTGAGAAAATACGCTCCAGAATAGTTATTTCATGGGGAATACAGGTATTTACTATAAGGGTATGTTCACACGCAGTGGTTTCAGACCTAATTCTGGCGTTTTACGACTCGAATTACGGCTGAAAAAATGCCCCTAATACGCCTACAAACATCTGCCCATTGCTTTCAATGGGAATTACGATGTTCTGTTCGCACGAGCCTTAATTTTACGTGTCGCTGTTAAAATACGGCGCGTAAAATGACGGCTCGTCAAAAGAAGTGCAGGACACTTTTTGGGACGTTTTTGGAGCAGTTTTCTCATAGACTCGTGAAAACAGTTCAAAAAACGGCTGTAAAAAACGCAGCGAAAAACGTGAGTGGTTAAAAAAACATCTGAAAATCAGGAGCTGTTTTCGCCATAAAACAGCTCCGTATTTTCAGACGTTTTTGCTCACTGCGTGTGAACAGAGCCTTACAGACACGTCAGGAGAAGTGACGGCTCCTCTTTAATAATATTGTCTGTATCCTGTATAATTCATGAGGACGCACGTGCTGCCCGGCGTGATGTCAGCGTCACCGTATCTATCAATGATTATACACTGAACTCTAGAAAACTGCCAGATACACCAGGACGACTGTATACATCAGAGTTTCCCAACCTTTTCAGGCTCGAGGCACCCCAGGGAAAAAAAATAATTCTCAGGGCACCCCTACCAAAAATTGTTTACAAAACGACAAAAAATGTCGAAAAACAAGCACTACACTCTTAGGTTATGTTCACACAACGTTTTTTTGTAAGGCAGAAACTAAAAGTCTGCCTCCAAATTCATTTACGAATTTTGAGGCAGATTTTGAATTGACAGCGTTGTTTGACTTTTTTTTGCCCACATTTTTTTTAAGCCGTTGAAGCGAATGCAAAAACCGCAGACAAAAAAGCACCAGAGGTCAGAGGCGGAAACCACTTGAAGACCATCAGCCCCCCACTCCCAGTAATGACCGTCAGCCCCCCCACTCACAATAATGACCGTCAGCCCCCCCACTCCCAGTAATGACCGTCAGCCCCCCCACTCCCAGTAATGACCGTCAGCCCCCCACTCCCAGTAATGACCGTCAGCCCCCCACTCCCAGTAATGACCGTCAGCCCCCCCACTCACAATAATGACCGTCAGCCCCCCCACCCACAATAATGACCGTCAGCCCCCCCACTCCCAGTAATGACCGTCAGCCCCCCACTCACAATAATGACCGTCAGCCCCCCCACTCCCAGTAATGACCGTCAGCCCCCCCACTCCCAGTAATGACCGTCAGCCCCCCCACTCCCAGTAATGACCGTCAGCCCCCCACTCACAATAATGACCGTCAGCCCCCCCACTCCCAGTAATGACCGTCAGCCCCCCCACTCCCAGTAATGACCGTCAGCCCCCCACTCACAGTAATGACCGTCAGCCCCCCACTCACAGTAATGACCGTCAGCCCCCCACTCACAGTAATGACCGTCAGCCCCCCACTCCCAGTAATGACCGTCAGCCCCCCACTCCCAGTAATGACCGTCAGCCCCCCCACTCACAGTAATGACCGTCAGCCCCCCCACTCACAGTAATGCCCGTCAGCCCCCCCACTCACAGTAATGACCGTCAGCCCCCCACTCACAGTAATGACCGTCAGCCCCCCCACTCACAGTAATGACCGTCAGCCCCCCCACTCACAGTAATGACCGTCCGCCCCCCCACTCACAGTAATGACCGTCAGCCCCCCCACTCACAGTAATGACCGTCAGCCCCCCACTCACAGTAACGACCGTCAGCCCCCCACTCACAGTAACGACCGTCAGCCCCCCACTCCCAGTAATGACCGTCAGCCCCCCACTCACAGTAATGACCGTCAGCCCCCCACTCACAGTAATGACCGTCAGCCCCCCACTCACAGTAATGACCGTCAGCCCCCCACTCCCAGTAATGACCGTCAGCCCCCCACTCACAGTAATGACCGTCAGCCCCCCACTCACAGTAATGACCATCAGCCCCCCACTCACAGTAATGACCGTCTGCCCCCCCACTCACAGTAATGACCGTCAGCCCCCCCACTCACAGTAATGACCGTCAGCCCCCCCACTCACAGTAATGACCGTCAGCCCCCCCACTCACAGTAATGACCGTCAGCCCCCCCCCACTCACAGTAATGACCGTCAGCCCCCCACTCCCAGTAACGACCTTCAGCCCCCCACTCACAGTAATGACCATCAGCCCCCCCCCACTCCCAGTAATGACAGTCAGCCCCCCCACTCCCAGTAATGACCGTCAGCCCCCCACTCCCAGTAATGACCGTCAGCCCCCCACTCACAGTAATGACCATCAGCCCCCACTCCCAGTAATGACCGTCAGCCCCCCACTCCCAGTAATGACCGTCAGCCCCCCCACTCCCAGTAATGACCATCAGCCCCCCACTCCCAGTAATGACCCTCAGCCCCCACTCACAGTATAATGACCCCTCAGTAAAGAGACTATCAGCCTCCGTCCCCCAGTAAAATGACCATCAGCCCCCCTCCAGTAAAGACACCATCAGCCTCCGTCCCCCCGATAAAATGACCATCTGCCCCTCCAGTAAAGTGACCATCACAGACAGAAAGTGTGCTTAACCCTGGGGAAGGAATAAATAAGGAGGTATAAGAACAACAACTCCCAGCATGCCCAGGATGTTATTATGGGATATCAGAGAAAGTTTACAGGAGGAGGAGGAGGTATAAGAGGAGAGGACTACAACTCCCAGCATGTCCAGGCTGTTATTATGGGATATCAGAGGACATTACAATGAGGAGGTATAAGAGGAGAGAACTACAACTCCCAGCATGTCCAGGCTGTTATTATGGGATATCAGAGGACATTACAAAGAGGAGGTACAAGAGGAGAAGACTACAACTCCCAGCATGTCCAGGCTGTTATTATGGGATATCAGAGGACATTACAGGGAGGAGGTATAAGAGGAGAGAACTACAACTCCCAGCATTTCCAGGACGTTATTATGGGATATCAGAGGACATTACAGTGAGGTATAAGAGGAGAGAACTACAACTACCAGCATGTCCAGGATGTTATTATGGGATATCAAAGGACATTACAGTGAGGAGGTATAAGAGGAGAGAACTATAACTCCCAGCATGTCCAGGCTGTTATTATGGGATATCAGAGGACATTACAGGGAGGAGGTCTAAGAGGAGAGAACTACAACTCCCAGCATGTCCAGGACGTTATTATGGGATATCAGAGGACATTACAGGGAGGAGGTATAAGAGGAGAGGACTACAACTCCCAGCATGTCCAGGACGTTATTATGGGATATCAGAGGACATTACAGGGAGGAGGTATAAGAGGAGATTACTACAACTCCCAGCATGTCCAGACTGTTATTATGGGATATCAGAGGACATTACAGGGAGGAGGTATAAGAGGAGAGAACTACAACTACCCACATTCCCCTGGCTCCATTTCTCACACAACTGCTAAGAAAGTAAAGAAAAAAACCACTTACCCTGCCCAGTGTTAACGGCTCCTCTCCCTCCGTCAGGCTTCTAGTGGGAAGCGGTGGGCGGTGCTTGTAACGGACGTCCGCGCGTCACGTCTGCTACAACGTCGGGGGCGGAGCTTGTAGAAAAAATAAAAATATGTAATTTTTTTTGTGCCGTGGATGAGCCGCGGCACCCCTGAACAGCTCTCGGCACCCTGGTTGGGAACCACTGGTATAGATTATATAATAGCCCCACAATATAAAAGCCAAGAAAAACCAAAAGGCTCCCGCACTGCGTTCTTCCAGGTTATGTATCGCCCCCTTGTGGCTAATAGAAGAAGTACACCAAATGTTCAAACCATCGCTAAAGCCAACAAAACTATATCCTGATGTTTCATCTCCCACAATCTATAATAATTATAATACACAATCACCGCGCGGTCTCAATGACGTCATCAAGACCTCGGGCTGTAAATAAAAGCCTGTTTATACCCCTGGGTTCCAGGATGGGTCTATTTTAGGCTCGATGGGTTTCTATCAAGTTCTATAGAAAATGCTTAGAAACGTTGTGATATTAAAAAAAAAACTTTTATTGATATTAAGACCCCTTTACCAATGCCGATAATCATACGAGCGCTTGTTTTCGATCACGGGCTGCGACGATCAGACGATAAACTGCACTGATTGGTCAGCTGATCACATCTTTTATGCGTCCCAAAAAATCCTCGTTGTCCACAGCGTACAAACAACGGATGTGCTGCCGACAATACGTAAACTGTACGAGCATGGACCATCGTATTAACCATCGCTCATCCCCGTACAGCGTGCGTCGGCTCGTGTAAATGAGCGCCGACTCACTGGATACATCGTTGATCGTGCAAGTTCCATCTAGTGAAACACTGTAAACAGGGAGGAGGGGGATGCAGCTGCAGTTTCTTATGCCCCACGCACGCGACCATATTTTTCATCAGTAATTACAGCAGGGACTCTCCCATAGAAGTCTATGGGCGCTTCCGTAAATATGGGCGGCTATGGATAAAGCATCCGTACTCTGACTATATTTACGGAAGCGTTGCTATGCAACATGCTGATGACATCATTTGTATCCTCCCTCTTTTTTTTTACGGATCCGTATATACCGATGCAATATGGACAGTATTTCGGGATAGATGAAAATACGGTCGTGTGCATGGGGCCTTACTTGGTGTTGCAATGAGGGGGAGGGGTAGCGGCTGGTACTTGCTAGTTATACTATTACTGATATACTCATTAAAGGGGTCTTCCCATCAGACACATTTATGACGTATCCATAGGATACGTCATAAATGTCAGATAGATGAGGGTCCCACCTCCGGCTTTGTCTGATCTGTTTCCGTAACTCCCATAGTAGTGAATGCGGGTCCCAGAGGTGGGACCCCAATCTACCTGACATTTATGACATATCCGCTCGTTTGCTCCGGTCACACGGAGCTATGGATGACACGGAGCTATGGATAACACGGAGCTATGGATGAGGGCGAGCGGTCGTTACTCCGATCGCTCGTCCCCATACGTTATTATCATGTCGGCAGCGCGTTTCTCTGTTTACACAGGGAGATGCGCTGCTGACAACAATAATATTTCACTTTTTTAAAACGATACGACCAGCAGATGATTGGGTGTTTGCTCGTTCATTTGCGGATCGCTGCCCTTTTTATACAGCGCAATTATCAGCAACGAGCGTTATATGAACACTTGTCTGCCCGATAATCGTCCTGTGTAAAGAACATTTTAAACCGCGCCGCAAAACTCATCAAAAACGCCCCTAAATTGCCTCCCATTGATTTCAATGGGAGGCGTCGGCGTCTTTTTCCCGCGAGCAGTAAAACTGCCTCGCGGGAAAAAGAAGCGACATGCCCTATCTTCGGGCGTTTACGCTTCCGACCTCCCATTGACTTCAATGGGAGGCAGAGAAAGCGTATTTCGCGGTGTTTTATGCCCGCGGCGCTCAATGGCCGCCGGCGAAAAACGCTGCGAAAATCGGCGTGCAGGGAGAGGAAAATCTGTCTCAAATTTCCAAACGGAATTCTGGGGCAGATATTCCTCCTGCAAAAAACTCTGTGTGAACATAGCCTTAGACTCATGTCCTGGTTACTACACTTCAGTGGAAAGCTACCGGCAGTCGCCACTAGGGGGAGCTACTGTAAATGTATTTATAGTGTGCTAACTGACGTTAACCCCTTAGTGAGCAGGCCATTTTAGGCCCTAATGACCAAGCTATTTTATTGGTTTTTCTATAGTCACATTCAAAGAGCTATAACTTTTTTATTTTTTACATCTACATAGCTGTATGACGACTTGTTTTTTGCGGAATTAGTTGTACTTTTTAATAGCACCATTTTAGGGTACATATAATTTTTTTATTAACTTTTATTTACTTTTTTTGGGGACATTATAAAAAAAAACTCAAATTCCACCATTGTTCTATGCGTTTTTAAATGGACGCCGTTCACTGTGCGGCGTAAGTAACATGTTACCTTTATTCTATGGGTCGGTACGATTACGGTGATACCACATATGTAGAGGTTTTTTATGTTTTACGACTTTAGCACAATAAAAACACTTTTGAACTAAAATAATTAGTTTTTGCATCGTTGCTTTCCAAGAGCCGTAACTTTTTTATTTTTCCATCAATGTAGTGATTTTTTTGGGCTTGTTTTCTGCGGGACGAGATGTAGTTTTGATTGGTACTGTTTTGGGGTGCATGGGACTTATTGATTCATTTTTATGACTTTTTGGGGGGCAATGGAAAAAAATTGCAATTTCGCCATTGTTTTTTGCGTTTTTTTTTACTGTGTTCACCTTGCGGTTTAAATTACATATTAACTTTATTAATGGAGTCATTACGGTCGCGGCGATACCATATATGTGTACTTTTATTTATTTTTTACACTTTTACTAAATAAGACCACTTTTTATGGAAAAAAATGTTTTTGTTTTTTTTTTTTACTGTAATTTTTATTAACCCCTTCAGGACTGAGCCACTTTTGGACCAAATGACAGAGCCTCATTTTTTAAATCTGACGTGTGTTACTTTATGTGGTAATAACTCGGGAATGCTTTTACCCATCCAAGCGATTCTGAGATTGTTTTCTCGTGACATATTGTACTTTATGTTAGTGAAAAAATTTGGTCGATATATTCAATATTTTTGTGTGAAAAACACCAAAATTGTAAGAAAATTTTCAAAAAATTAGCATTTTCTAAATTCAAATGTATCTGCTTGTAAGACAGATAGTAATACCACACAAAACAGTTACTAGCTAACTTTTCCAATATGTCTACTTTATGTTTGCATCGTTTTTTGAACATGCTTTTATTTTTCTAGGACGTTACAAGGCTTATAATTTTAGCAGCAATTTCTCACATTTTCAAGAAAATTTCAAAAGCCCATTTTTTTAGGGAACGTTCAGTTGTGAAGTGGCTTTGAGGGCCTTATATATTAGAAACCCCCACAAATCACCCCACTTTAAAAATTGCACCCCTCAAAGTATTCAAAACAGCATTCACAAAGTTTTTTTTAACCCTTTAGGCGTATCACAGGAATTAAAGCAAAGTAGCGGGGAAATGTACAAATTTCATTTTTTTTTCAGAAATTCCATTGTAATCCATTTTTCCTGTAATACTGAAGGTTTTTACCGGAGAAGCACAACTGAATATTTATTACCCTGATTCTGCAGTTTTTAGAAATATCCCACATGTGGCCCTAGTGCGCTACTGGACTGAAATACCGGCCTCAGAAGCAAAGGAGCACCTAGAGGATTTTAGGGCCTTCCTTTTCTTAGATTATATTTCAGGCACCATGTCAGGTTAGAAGAGGTCTTGTGGTGCCGAAACAAAGGAAACACCCCAAAAAATACCCCATTTTGGAAACTAAACTCCTTGAGGAATTCATCTAGGGGTGTAGTGAGCATTTTGACCTCACAGGTGTTTCATAGATTTCATTAAAATTGGGCAGTGAAAATGAAAAATTACATTATTTTCCAATAAGATGTAGCTTTACCTCAAAATGTTTATTTTTTTCAACAAATAAATGATGAAAAGCACCCCAACATTTGTAAAGCAACTTCTCCAGAGTACAGAAATACCCAACATGTGGTCATAAACGGCTGTTTGGGGAAGCGGCAGGACTCAGTAAGGAAGGCACGCCATTTAGCTTTTGAAGTACAGATTTTGCTGGTTTGATTTCTCTGCATCATGTCGCATTTGTAGAGTTCCTAAGGTACCAGTACAGTGGAAACCCCCCAAAAGTGACTCCATTTGGGAAACTACACCCCTAGAGGAATTAATCTAGGGGTGTAGTGAGCATTTTGACCCCCCAGGTGTTCCATAGATTTCATTAGAATTGGGCAGTAAACATGAAAAATGACATTTTTTTCCACTAAGACGTAGATTTAGGTAAAAATGTTTCATTTTCTCATCAAATAAAGGAGAAAAATCACCGTAACATTTGTAAAGCAATTTCTCCAGAGTACGGCAATACCCCTAATGTGGTTATAAAGTACTGTAAGAATACATATCAGGGCTCAGAAGGGAAGGAGCGCCATTTGGCTTTTGGAGAGCAGATTTTGCTGGATTGGTTTTCTGCACCATGTTGCTTTTGCAAAGCCCCTTAGGTAGCAGTACAGTGGAAGCTACCCAAAAGTGACTCCATTTGGCAAACTACACCCATTGAGGAATTCATGTAGGGGTGTAGTGAGCATTTTGACCCCACAGGTGTCTCATATATTTTATTAGAAATGGGCAGTGAAAATGAAAAATTACATTATTTTCCAATAAGACGCAGCATTAGTTAAAAAAATTTCATTTTCTCAACAAATAAAGGAGAAAAAGCACCGTAACATTTGTAAAGCAACTTCTTCAGAGTAGGGAAATACCCCACACGTGGTCATAAACTGCTATTTGGACACACAGCAAGGCTCTAAAGAGAAAGAGCGCCAATTAGTATTTGGAGTGGAGATTTTATAAGATTCGTTTTTTGACACCATGTTGCATTGAGCTATAGTACCAGTACAGTGGTACCCCCCGAAAAATTACGCCATTTTGGAAACTAGATCCCTCAAAGAATTTATCTAGGGGTGTAGTGAGCATTTTGACCGCACAAGTGTTTTGCAAAAATGAGTAAACAATAGATGTTGCAGATTGAAAATTGCTTTTTTCCACAAATATGCCATTTCAGTGCCCAATGTGTTGTGCCCAGCTTGTACCACCGTAGACACACATCCCATAAATTGTTAAGCGTGTTCTTCAGAATACCCCATATGTGGTCATAAATTGCCGTTTGGGCACACTGCCAGGCTCAGTTGGACCACCATTTGACTTTTGAAGCGCAGATTTTGCTTGGTGTATTAGTGGTATTTCAGCTTATAATGTGGGGGCATATGTGAGCTGGGCGGAGTACATCAGGGTATATGTAACCTGGGCGTAGTACATCATTGTATATGTAAACTGTGCGGAGTACATCAGGGCATATGTGAGCTATGCAGAGTACATCAGGGTATATGCGCGGAGTACATCAGGATATATGTAAGCTGTGCGTAGTACATCAGGATATATGTAATCTGTGGAGTACATCGGGGTATATGTAAACTGTGGAGTACATCAGGGTATATGTAATATGTGCGGGTACATCAGGCTATATGTAAGCTGTGAGGAGTACATCAGGGCATATGTAAACTGGGCGGAGTACATCAGGGTATATGTAAGCTGTGCGGAGTACATCAGGGTATATGTAATATGCGCGGAGTACATCAGGATATATGTAAACTGTGGAGTACATCAGGGTATATGTAATATGTGCGAGTACATCAGGCTATATGTAAGCTGGGCGGAGTACATCAAGGTATATGTAAGCTGGGCGGAGTACATCAGGGTATATGTAAGCTGGGCGGAGTACATCAGGGTATATGTAAGCTGGGCGGAGTACATCAGGGTATATGTTAGCTGGGTGGAGCGCATCAGGGTATATGTAAGCTGTGCGGAGTACATCAGGGTATATGTAAGCTGTGCGGAGTACATCAGGGTATATGTAAGCTGGGCGGAGTACATCAGGGCATAATAGGATGATGTAATAATGGGGTGAATGAATAATCAATGGATTGGTGTGGTACGCTTTGAACTAATCCTTTATACACAGGCCGGGTTTATTGGGTATTATACAAAATATCTGCGCTCCAGCATTGCCTAATCTTTGATTTCTTCACTAGCCCTATAAGCCGCACAAGGCACTAAAGTTTCCTCATCACCGCTGCGTCTACAGGGTCCACCTGTGGGGTCCAGCAAATGACGATGTGGGGTCTGGACCGTCATTTAGCATCATTGCGTTTCGAGAGTCATAACGTGTTATTTTTCCGTTGACGGAGCTGTGTGAGGGCGCGTTTTTTGTGGAACGAGCTGTAATTTTTATTGGTTCCATTTTGCGGTACATGCGATTTTTTTATCACTATTCCATTTTTTGGGAGATGAGGAAACCAAACAACAGCCATTCCAGCACGTTACTTTGTTTTTTTTACAGTGTTCACCGTGCAGTATAAACAACATGTTAACTTTATTCTGCGGGGCGATACGATTACAGCGATACCAAATTTATATCGTTTTTTTACGTTTCACTACGTTCCCACAATAAAAATACTCTTTTCTAAAAAAATCATGTTTTAGTGTCGCCATTTTCTGACAGCCATAACTTTTTTATTTTTTCGTTGATATCGCTGCGGGACGGCTTGTTTTATGCGTGACGAACTGTAGTTTCTATTGGTACCATATTGCGTTACTTGCAACTTTTTGTTCACTTTTTATTTAAAAAAAATTCAGACAAGATGACCAAAAAATAAAATGCTGTCATAGTTTTTTATTAAAAATGTTTAGGGTGTTCACCGTGCGGTAAAAATAATGTGATATTTTTATAGATCAGGCCGTTCCGAATGCGGCCATACCTAGTATGTATAGGTTTTTTTCATATTTTAATTTTTTTTCTAATAAAGAAGTTGATCAGGGAAACAGGGCAAGTGTTGTTTTTATTATTTATTTATTATTTATTAACTTTTATTTATTTATTTTTCTTTCACATTTTTTTTTACATTTTTTACTTTTTCTTTTATACTGACCTGGGGACTTGAAGATCTGGTCTTCTGATCCCCGGTACGATGCACTGCACTACTTATGTAGTGCAGTGCATCGTAACTGTCATTCTTCATTTGACAGTTAGCGTATTAGGTCCTGCCTCGGGCAGGACCTAATAGGCTACCATACCTGGGCAACCAGGAAGCCTAGTAACGGCTTCCTGGTTGCCATAGCAACAATCGCCACCCGCGATCCATCGCGGGGCGCGCGGGGGGTACAGAGGGAGCTCCCTCCCTCTGTCAACCACTTCAATGCGGCGGACGTCATTGACAGCCGCATTGAAGGGGTTAAATGGCTGCGATCGGCGCTAACAGCCATCGCAGCGGCATGTCAGCTGTGTATAACAGCTGACAGCCGCTGAAGATAAAGCGCGCACAGCTCCTGTGCTTGCTTTATCTGCAGGGCGTAACTGTACGACCGTCTGCGGAAAAATCACTTTGATTTCGGACGTACAGTCACGGCCAATCACGGGAAAGGGTTAATAATCTTTATTTTACATTTATTATTTATTTCATTAGCCCCACTAGGGGACTTTACTGTGCGATCTTCAGATCGCTGCTATAAGGCTTTGGTATACTTCGTATACCAGAGCATTATTGCCTGTCAGTGTAAATCTGACAGGCAATCTGTTAGGACGTGCCTCCGGCGCGTCCTAACAGGCATATGTCCAGGGCAGAACTGGGGGCTTTTATCAAGCCCACGGCTGCCATGACAACTTTTCGGAGATCCGCGATTGCATTTGCGGTCCGCCGATGGGTGACAGAGGGAGCTCACTCCCTCTGTAAACAAGTTAATTGCCGCGGTCGCTATTGGCGGCATTTAACGGGTTAAACGGCCGCGATCGAAGTCAACTTCTATCGCGGGCGTTGGAGCAGGAGCTCGGCTGTCATCAGACAGCTGAGCCCCGGCTCCAGCCTGCACGGGAGACCCGTGCAGGACTTAGACTAGGCGAACGTGAAAAGGCGTCAGCCTAGCCGAAGGCCCCTTAGTGACGAATGTGAAAAGGCGTATTGTTGGTCACTAAGGGGTTAATGGAGCTGTACGCACATGTATGCAGTGAGCGCACCCGCTAATAGTCGGCCATAGCGAAGAGACTGCTGAATAAACAACCTGCGACTAGAGACATGCTGGGCGTTATAGTACCACATAGCAGCAGACCACTACTGAACGTCGTTACCGGAAAGAGCGCGTCCTGTCAGCGGAGCACACGACACACGAGAAAACCGCCTCTCCTCTCGGGTAATACCTCACGCCGGTCCTGCAGGTGTCGCTGTCCGCGGCCGCTTGGTCTCACGTTTTTTCCTCGCTTTGAATCTAAACATCCGACCACGTCCAGTCCACTCTCTGCTGTTACTTAGGAAATGGGGCGGAACCTATAGCTGGCCAATAGCTGCTGGACATTTTTTCTTTATCCAATAAACTTTATTGTACAGAACAATTTAGACAACCTAAAGCTGCTGCTCGCTGGCGTTCACCACCGGGGTGCTTAGGGTGGCAGGAGGTCCTGCCCGTCTTATCAGAGTTGTCCTTGAATTAAATGGAGAAGATGTTTTGGAATATTGGGCAGGGGTGTAGCTGGGGGGGGGAAACAGTTCTGAAAAATGGGGGAACCCCACATCGATTTTTCCAATTATTATTTTTTTTATTTTTTTAGATCGACGTGGGCCCCTCCCCCACACATTTTTATAGCCAGCCAGATACAACAGAGCAGCAGCCGAGCATTACCAGGGTGGGAAGGGCCACTGTTTTTGTACTTTACCAGCCTGCGGCCGCCCCGGTGCCTGCCATCCACTACAGATGGCGTCCGCCTGCCGGGACCTCCGCCAATCAGCTGTATTGGAGGGGGTGCAGAGATAGTGAAAGCGCTGCTTCCCCTTCATTCCGGTCACTTCTGAATCGCCGTCACACCGCAGTGAGAGCGCTGCACCCCCTTCAAAACAGCTGATTGGCGGGAGTCCCGGCAGGCGGACCCTGACCCATCAGCTATTGGTAGCCTATCCTGGGGATAGGCCATACATTTTTAGGGACTGGACAACCCGGGCCCCAGCAGGCAGTAATACTATACTTACCCTCCTCTTCAGCACCGACCGCAGCGGAGGTCCTGACTCCATCCAGAGTCGGGATGTTGCGCACAGCGATGCGACATCATGACGTGAAGAGACGCCAGGATCTCCCCTGCGCACGGAACGAGGAGGATAAGTATATTGTCAGTTACTATAGTAACAGGGGCCCGTGTAGTTTATTTCACAGGCCCCAGGAGGTACTATAGTAACATTTTATAGACGTGGTGCGGGGGGCCGCGGGCAATTGCGACCGCTGCGACCCCTTCAGTTATGCCACTGTATGGAGAAATTACTATACAAGGGATAAGATTTATTTGCTAATAGTGGACTGCCCCTTTAAGGGGATTAGTGACTGCTATACTGTATGAAAGGGCGTCTGTTATTCAGGGACTTTGCTGGTCACTCAGAAAGGGGAGTGTGAAACGTTTTCAGCTAAAAAGAGAGCCTTGGTGGACTATTAATTTAAAGAGGCTCTGTCACCACATTATAAGTGGTCTATCTTGTACATGATGTGATCGGCGCTGTAATGTAGATTACAGCAGTTTTTTATTTAGAAAAACAATCATTTTTGACGGAGTTATGACCTATTTTAGCTTTATGCTAATGATTTTCTCAATGGACAACTGGGTGTGTTTTACTATATGACCAAGTGGGCGTTGTGGAGAGAAGTGTATGACGCTGACCAATCAGTGACCAATCAGCGTCATACACTTCTCTCCATTCATTTACACTGCACATCTTGATCTTACTAGATCTCTATGTGCAGACACATACACACACTAATGTTATGTTAAGGATCTGCCAGGCACAGCGTCTATACCCATGCCCATAGGTAATCAGCCTGCACCTGCTTCTATGTCTGTGAGACTGACTCCATCTTCCACCACTCAGGATGGCGGGATTAGGAGTGGGAGAGCCTATCACAGCCTGGCCAGACGGAGCTAGCTCCCGCCCTCTGTCTATTTATACCTGCCTTTCCTGTTCCTCCTTGCTTGTGATTCTTGTTTTGTTTCCTGGTCCTGCTGCAGCTTCTTTATCCATTTGACCCTGCTTCATATCGACCCTGGCTTACTGACTACTCTCCTGCTCTGCGTTTGGTACCTCGTACTGTAAAGGATCTGCCAGGCACAGTGGGGTTAACTCCCAGAACTAATCAGTCAGCACCTGAGAATACATCCCTGAGACTGACTCCTGCTTCCACCATTCAGGCTGGCAGGCTTAGGAGTGGGAGAGCCTATCGTAACCAGGCCAGACTCAGCTAGCTCCCGCCCTCGGTCTATTTAAGCCTGCACTTCCTGTCCCTCGGTGCTTGTTATTGCTTTTGTTTCTTTCCTTGTGGTTCCTGGCCCAGCTACAGCTCCTGCTATTTTTGATCCTGCTCCATACCGACCCTGGCTTACCGACTACTCTTCTGCTTTTCGTTTTGTACCTCGCACACTCCTGGCTTGACTCGGCTCGTTCGCCACTCTGGTTGCTCACGGTGTTGCCGTGGGCAACGGCCCCTTTTCCTTGCTTGTGTTCCTTGTATGTTTGTCGTGTTTGTCGTGCACTTACTGAGCGCAGGGACCGCCGCCCAGTTGTACCCCGTCGCCTAGGGCGGGTCGTTGCAAGTAGGCAGGGACAGAGTGGCGGGTAGATTAGGGCTCACTTGTCCGTCTCCCTACCCCCTGCCATTACATAATAACAAGCCCATACCTAGTCTACCCCTGGTCCCTGACACCACTATGGATCCCCGTGAGACCCTGGCTCAGCAAATGCAGGGTCTCTCCCTACAGGTCCAGGCCCTGGCTCAGAGGGTCAACCAGCCTGATGCTACCCTGGTAGTTCCCCGCACCGCACCTCTTGAACCCCACCTCAAGTTGCCCGACCGGTTCTCAGGGGACCGGAGGACTTTTCTCTCCTTTCGGGAGAGTTGTAGGCTTTACTTTCGTTTAAAGCCTCATTCCTCAGGTTCTGAGAGCCAGCGGGTGGGTATAATTATGTCCCGGCTCCAGGAAGGGCCCCAAGAGTGGGCCTTCTCCTTGGCTCCTGACGCCCCTGAACTTTCCTCCGTTGATTGTTTCTTTTCTGCTCTCGGACTTATTTATGACGAGACTGACAGGACTGCCTTTGCCGAGAGTCAGCTGGTGACCTTAAGTCAGGGTAAGAGACCTGTTGAGGAGTATTGCTCTGACTTTCGGAAGTGGTGCGTAGCTTCTCGGTGGAATGACCCTGCCTTAAGGTGCCAGTTTAGGTTGGGTCTGTCGAATGCCCTGAAAGACCTGCTAGTTAGCTATCCCTCTTCTGACTCCCTAGACCAGGTTATGGCTTTAGCTATACGACTTGACCGACGTCTCAGGGAACGACAACGTGAACGTTTATGTGTTTTCTCCTCCGACTCCCCCATGATGCCTCCCAAAGCTCCGTTGCTTCGTTCCTCCCCGAAAGATTCAGAGATACCTATGCAACTCGGGGCCTCCGTGTCCCCCCAACAACGTAGAGAATTCCGCAGGAAGAATGGTCTCTGCTTCTACTGTGGGGACGACAAGCATCAAGTGAACAACTGTCCTAAGCGTAAGGTTGCAGCCAGAGAACTTCCGCGTCTAAGTGATCATCGGGGAGGTCACTTGGTCGCACAGGTATTTCCCGTAAATATAAAAACGTACTAAGATCTTGCTTCCCTTTCAGGTCTCTTTTGGTGGTAGGTCTGCTACCGGCAGTGCTTTCGTGGATTCAGGGTCCTCTACTAATATCATGTCTGTGGAATTTGCTATGTCCCTTGCTATGCCTCTTATTGATTTGCCTAAACCTGTCCCGGTAGTGGGTATCGACGCCACTCCTCTTGCTAATGGTTATTTTACACAGCATACCCCTGTTTTTGAACTCCTTGTTGGCTCCATGCATTTGGAGCAATGCTCTGTACTGTTGATGCAGGGATTATCGTACGATTTGGTTCTAGGTCTTCCCTGGTTGCAGTTGCATAATCCTACGTTTGACTGGAATACTGGGGAGCTAACCAAATGGGGTAATGAATGTTGTACGTCATGTTTTTCTGTTAATTCTATTTCTCCCCCTAAGGAGGCGAATACGCTACCCGAGTTTGTTCAGGACTTCGCTGATGTTTTCTCTAGGGAGGCCTCCGAAGTGTTACCTCCTCATAGAGAATACGATTGCGCTATCGAATTGGTACCAGGAGCTAAGCTTCCTAAGGGTAGGATATTTAATCTTTCTTGTCCCGAACGTGAAGCTATGAGAGTGTATATCCAGGAATCCCTGGCCAAGGGTTACATTCGTCCCTCTTCTTCTCCGGTAGGTGCTGGCTTCTTCTTCGTGGGGAAGAAGGATGGTGGTCTTAGGCCATGCATTGACTACCGTAGCCTGAATAAGGTCACAGTAAGGAACCAGTATCCCCTTCCTTTGATTCCTGATCTCTTTAATCAGGTTCAGGGGGCCCAATGGTTTTCTAAATTGGATCTACGGGGGGCGTATAACCTTATTCGCATCAAAGAGGGGGATGAGTGGAAGACTGCGTTTAACACGCCCGAAGGCCATTTCGAATACCTCGTCATGCCCTTTGGGTTGTGTAATGCCCCTGCGGTCTTCCAGAATTTCATAAATGAGATTTTGAGAAATTACCTGGGGATTTTTCTGGTAGTGTACCTTGATGACATACTGGTGTTTTCCAAGGACTGGTCCTCCCACGTGGAGCATGTCAGGAAGGTGCTCCAGGTCCTTCGGGAAAATAAACTGTTTGCCAAAACCGAAAAATGTGTGTTTGGGGTACAGGAGATTCCATTTTTGGGTCAAATCCTCACTCCTCATGAATTCCGCATGGACCCCGCCAAGGTTCAGGCTGTGGCAGAATGGGTCCAACCTGCCTCCCTGAAGGCGTTACAATGTTTTTTGGGGTTTGCTAATTATTACAGGAGATTTATTGCTAACTTCTCGGTCATCGCTAAGCCCCTTACGGACCTCACTCGCAAAGGTTCTGATCTCCTCCACTGGCCTCCTGAGTCTGTCCAGGCTTTTGAGGTCCTTAAGAAGTGCTTTGTCTCGGCCCCGGTGCTGGTTCAGCCCAACCAAATGGAGCCATTTATCGTGGAAGTTGACGCATCTGAGGTGGGAGTGGGGGCTGTCTTGTCCCAGGGTACCAGGTCCCTCACCCATCTCCGCCCCTGTGCCTACTTCTCCAGGAAGTTTTCGCCAACTGAAAGTAACTATGATATTGGCAACCGCGAACTCTTAGCCATTAAATGGGCATTTGAAGAGTGGCGCCACTTCCTGGAGGGGGCTAGGCACCAGGTAACGGTCCTTACCGACCACAAGAATCTGGTTTTCCTAGAATCTGCCCGGAGGCTAAACCCGAGACAAGCTCGATGGGCGCTATTTTTTACCAGATTCAATTTTTTGGTTACCTATAGGACTGGGTCTAAAAATATTAAGGCTGATGCACTGTCGCGTAGCTTCATGGCCAGCCCTCCTTCGGAGGAAGATCCTGCTTGTATTTTGCCTCCAGGTATAATCATTTCCTCGATCGATTCTGATTTAGTCTCTGAAATTGCTGCTGATCAAGGTGCAGCTCCCGGGAACCTTCCTGAGAACAAGCTGTTTGTTCCCCTGCAATTCCGGCTAAGGGTACTTAGGGAAAATCATGACTCCGCACTATCTGGCCATCCAGGCATCCTGGGTACCAAACACCTCATTACCAGAAATTATTGGTGGCCTGGGTTGCCTAAAGACGTTAAGGCCTACGTCGCCGCTTGTGAGGTTTGTGCTAGGTCCAAGACTCCCAGGTCCCGACCAGCGGGCTTACTGCGTTCGTTGCCCATTCCCCAGAGACCTTGGACACATATCTCCATGGATTTTATCACCGATTTGCCTCCATCCCAAGGCAAGTCGGTGGTGAGGGTGGTGTTGGACCGCTTCAGTAAGATGTGCCACTTTGTGCCCCTCAAGAAACTACCCAACGCCAAAACGTTGGCTACCTTGTTTGTCAAACACATCCTGCGTCTCCATGGGGTCCCTGTCAATATTGTTTCGGACAGAGGGGTACAATTTGTTTCATTGTTTTGGAGAGCCTTCTGTATGAAGTTGGGGATTGATCTGTCCTTCTCCTCTGCCTTCCATCCTGAAACCAATGGCCAAACGGAGAGGACTAATGAGTCTCTAGAACAATACTTAAGGTGTTTTGTCTCTGACTTTCAATTTGATTGGGTCTCTTTCATTCCCCTCGCCGAATTTTCCCTTAATAACCGGGTCAGTAACTCGTCAGGGGTCTCTCCTTTTTTTTGTAATTTTGGGTTTAATCCACGGTTCTCCTCCGTTTCACCTGGTAGTTCCAACAATCCTGAGGTAGAGGTCGTTCATCGGGAACTGTGCACAGTCTGGGCCCAGGTTCAGAAAAACCTAGAGGTGTCCCAGAGCGTACAAAAAACTCAGGCTGATAAAAAACGTTCTGCTAACCCCCTGTTTATGGTCGGGGATCTGGTGTGGTTGTAGTCTAGGAACTTGCGTCTCAAGGTTCCGTCCAAGAAGTTTGCTCCCCGGTATATTGGGCCGTATAAGGTCATTGAGGTCCTCAATCCTGTCTCCTTCCGGCTGGAGTTACCCCCGTCTTTTCGGATACACAACGTGTTTCATGCCTCCCTCCTCAAACGCTGCTCCCCGTCCTTGGCTCCCTCGAGGAGACCTCCTGTTCCCATCCTCACCCCGGAGGGGGTGGAATTCGAGGTGGCCAGGATTGTGGACAGCAAGATGGTCCAAGGCTCCCTCCAGTACCTGGTCCATTGGAGAGGATACGGGCCCGAGGAGAGGACTTGGGTACCCGCCCGGGATGTTCACGCTGGGGTATTGGTCAGGAGGTTCCACCTGCGTTTCCCCAGTAAGCCAGGTCCACTTAGAAAGGGTCCGGTGGCCCCTCATAAAAGGGGGGGTACTGTAAAGGATCTGCCAGGCACAGTGGGGTTAACTCCCAGAACTAATCAGTCAGCACCTGAGAATACATCCCTGAGACTGACTCCTGCTTCCACCATTCAGGCTGGCAGGCTTAGGAGTGGGAGAGCCTATCGTAACCAGGCCAGACTCAGCTAGCTCCCGCCCTCGGTCTATTTAAGCCTGCACTTCCTGTCCCTCGGTGCTTGTTATTGCTTTTGTTTCTTTCCTTGTGGTTCCTGGCCCAGCTACAGCTCCTGCTATTTTTGATCCTGCTCCATACCGACCCTGGCTTACCGACTACTCTTCTGCTTTTCGTTTTGTACCTCGCACACTCCTGGCTTGACTCGGCTCGTTCACCACTCTGGTTGCTCACGGTGTTGCCGTGGGCAACGGCCCCTTTTCCTTGCTTGTGTTCCTTGTATGTTTGTCGTGTTTGTCGTGCACTTACTGAGCGCAGGGACCGCCGCCCAGTTGTACCCCGTCGCCTAGGGCGGGTCGTTGCAAGTAGGCAGGGACAGAGTGGCGGGTAGATTAGGGCTCACTTGTCCGTCTCCCTACCCCCTGCCATTACACGTACACTCCTGGTTTTACTCGGCTTGTTCACTACTCTCCTGCTCTGCATTTGGTACCTCGTACACTCCTGGTTTGACTCGGCTCGTTCACCACTCTTGTTGCTCGCGGTGTTGCCGTGGGCAACTGCCCCTTTTCCCTTGCTTCTGTGTACCCTTGTCTGTTTGTCTGTCGGGCACTTATTGAGCGTAGGGACCGTCGCCCAGTTGTACCCCGTCGCCTAGGGCGGGTCGTTGCAAGTAGGCAGGTACTGAGTGGCGGGTAGATTAGGGCTCACTTGTCTGTTTCCTTACCCCGTCATTACATGTTACTCAAGTGTCCTGACAGTGAATAGACATCACTACCAGCCAGGACGTGATGTCTATTCACAATCCCGACACTTTAGTAACGTTTGAGTTTGACTTACAACACAGCTCATCGAGATCACGCTGGGCTGTCATTTACAGCGAGATCTCGTTGTGCTGTGCTGTAAATCCCACACAAACATTAGTGAAGTGTCAGGATTCTGAATAGACATCACGTCCTGGCTGGAGGTGATGTCTATTAGCTCTCAAGACACTTCAGTAACGTTAATGTGTGTGTATGTGGCTGCACATAGTGATCTAGTAAGATCACTATGTGCAGAGTAAATGAATGGAGAGAAGTGTATGGCGCTGATTGGTCAGCGTCATATACTTCTCTCCACAACGCCCACTTGGCTAAAAAGTAAAACACGCCCAGGTGTCTATTAAGAAACTCATTAGCATAAATCTAAAATAGGTCATCACTCGGTCAAAAATAATCGTTTTTCTAAATAAAAAAACACTGCTGTAATCTACATTACAGCGTGGATCACATCATGTACAAGATAGCCCACTTATAATGTGGTGACAGGGCCTCTTTAAGTGTCTTTTAAAATATGTTGGAGATCTGGGCTCAGTGTAAGATGTATTGCCCATAGTGTTTGCTAGTTGACTTTTCACTAACTAAAATCCAATGTAATTTAATCCGGGATTTGATAATCCAGAAAGTCTGATGATCTGGCTCTTGTTTCCAGCACAAATCTGTATAATGTGGAACCAATGAAGAAATTCCTCTAAGGAAATGTTGTTCTGAAATAATGGGGGGGGGTGAAGCTGGGCCCTGAGGAGTGGGGGGCCGACATGCCACATTAGAGGACTCAAGTACTATACATGGACATGATAATTGGGGGTCCCTGATACAGATTTACATTGGGAGCTTCAAGTTATGGCTCTGCTTACAAGTCAGTTTCATATACCTTTGTGTGTCGTCTGATAATCTGGCACCTATAAAGTCCCATTGATGCCAGATTACAGGAATTTTCCATACGTTGTGCACTACAGAGTCATGTAACATTGCTGCGTCCCTGAGGCGTCTTGTGAATATACAAGACTGTTCTGGAAACAAGTGCTGAATTATCAGATTTTCTGGATGATCGGAAGCCGGATTAAGGGAATTTCAGTGTATTTACATCACGTGCGCCGCGCGACCTGACTCGTCTTTATTTTTATACAGACGTCACATGACCTGGTTGTTGTAGTTTTATTTTTTATTATATGAAAGTTCCCACATATTAAATCCTTGTGTGAATGATGGGAATCCGAATCCCATATATGAGGCCGGCCCCGCAGAGAACAAGATTATGTAATATATTGATTATAGGCGTATGGATAGAGAACAGTCCAGCCGGCAGCGCAGTATCGTCTTGTCTCTATTGTGAAGCGATTTGGCGGCAGAATCAGGTTTTGTCGTGTACGGGTTGAACCCACGACTATTAGTAATAATGAAGCGGATCATATTGGTACATCGTGCCCCCTCCCTCTCCTCCTCTCAGATCCGGTTATTCCGTGTCCATTCGTTGAATGGTTTCTTCCACCAGATCGCAGCGAGTTACGGATTCTCTCAGGACGGTGGTGGTGCCCCGCAGGTAACAATAAGAAGCGAACCTGGGATGAGAGTAGGGAGAAGGATTATACGTGGACCGTGCGACATTGGTACCATCTGATGGAGTGTCCGCAGCGGGGGCATGTATAGGAGACGGGGCAGGACGTGTTCACATTATGGCTCAGGGTATATTCACACCCAGGGTCGTACTGGCCCACCAGAAGATCCTGCGGTTGCCCCTGAAGATCCAGCAGAAGACCCCCCCATTGGGAGCTGACACCACACCAATCATAAGTGTAGAGCCAACCTGAGCCCCTGACCCATGGGCACCATAGCAGCCGTAGGGGCTGATTCTATGTACGCACCGCAGGGTTTTATGTAAGTTCTGCAGCTTTCTAATGTACTTTGTACTTCAATTCTCATCATTTCCAAGATCTCTGCTTGCTATCAGTGAATGGAGCATGCATAGTTGCAACCCATTATGTCAAGCTGAAAATGTGCGTTGCTTGTCACAGTCAGACGGTGTGATCAAGTTGTGGTCTATTGCCATGAAATTGTTATGGTAATCACAAATATAAACCGCGATTTGACTGCACCATGTGAATAGACCCTAGCAGAGTTAGGTCAGAACGGATTTTCATTTTCTGGATGTAAACAATTAATATTTCCATTCACTGCAAGCAAGCAGAAATCTTGAAATGGGTGAGGAGTTAGAGCTGATAGTATATTAGAAAGTTGCAGAACTTTTCATTATACAGTGAATAAAACATAAACCCTTCATTATGGACGATCCTTGTTCTCCCCCACAAGAGATTTCAGGGGACACTGCCGCCATACACATTACATTGTCAGCGAGGTAGCATTGATATGGGGGTACCCTATATATGTATATGGCCTCTTATATTATTTTACCTTTTTCCCTTGGCCTCTGTTTCGGTGTAATCCCTTAATACCTGTGCCCCTCCACGTGTAATGACACAAAGATCCACGCCACTGCCGGAGCCAAGGTCACAGATGATGCCCGCCGTTATGGAGTCCGTGACTAGTTGCTTAGCGTCCTCCAGCTGAGAGAAGGTGGGAGTCAAATTAAATCTTATTGTCTGCATAATGAATGAGTCTATTCACAGTATATGAGTCTATTCACACAGTGCGTCATATCGCAGCTTACTGCCACAAAGCAATAAACCATAATTTGACTGCATTGTGTGAATCAACCTATAAGGCCACTTGATCAATATTTCAGGCAAACCCCCTCCTTTGCGCAATAATGATCTACTAAAAATGAATTGAGCTCATTATTTGGCAGGTATGAAAGTGCCGCAGATGACCACCAGCAGCCACTATTGTTGTATAATCTGTGGTGTATGGCCAAATCACCCCGTTATACAGTGACATGACGGATAATGAGGTAATGTTGCCATTCAGGAGCCTGGGAAAGCTGGGCGGCAGTTCCTGGTGGCCATATTAGTTGTCACTGCAGGGATATTACATTTCACATTGATGCCCACATTTATGGCCCCCTGTATTCTGTGACTGGAGAGAGCATAGGGGCTGCCATAAAGTGTGACCGGCCATCACAGCAGTTTTCACTTCCCTCCATTCACGACTCTCCTAAGTGACCCAACAATGCAGCACTAGCAGCCGGGGCGTCACTAAGGCTGGGTTCACACACCCTAGCATCAAAGAAGTGCCTGTCACTTCTTCAGACGTAAATGGAGCCGTTTTCGATGGACTCCATGGAAAAACAGCTCCAATTACGTCCGTAATGGACGCAGCGAAAGACGCCTGCACATGCTATTACGGCTGAAATTCCGGTGCTGTTTTTCTCCTGAAAACAGCACCGTAATTTCAGCCGTAATGGACGCTGCCGTGTGAACATACCCTCAGGGCTTAAAATGTCAGGGGAAATAGCCCCAATACATATGTGTCCGCCCCCCAAAAAATGTGTGTATAGGAGACAGCATATCTATGGCACTACGACCCTATAAACTATGGATAGGATTAGATACATTGGCTGAGCAGACAGTATCACACATGATAGGATTAGATACAGTGGCTGAGCAGACAGTATCACACATGATAGGATTAGATACAGTGGCTGAGCAGACAGTATCACACATGATAGGATTAGATACAGTGGCTCAGCAGACAGTATCACACATGATTGGATTAGATATAGGGCCCAGTAGACAGTATCACACATGATCGGATTAGATATAGGGCCCAGCAGACAGTATCACACATGTTCGGATTAGATACAGTGGCTCGGAAGGCAGTATCACACATGATAGGATTAGATACAGTGGCTCAGCAGACAGTATCACACATGATAGGATTAGATACAGGGCTCAGATCGCTGACATTGCGGCTCCAGCGTTGGACCCAGGAAAGGTAAGAATAATAATTTTGCTTCTTTATGTGTTACTGATTATTTTTGTGCGTTTGTGTTTTTTTACAGGTTCGGTTGTTGGACTTCGGATACGAGGACTTCAATGACGGCGTTTTTTTTATTCTCAATAAAATGGTTAATGAGGGTTGTGTTTTTTTATTTCAATAAAATATTTTTTCTATGTGCTTGTATCTTTTTAAACTTTATTATCACCGCCTTAGTAATGGCCGCTGGCTGATTGACAACCTCCATTACTAAGGCGGGGCTTAATGTTAGCAGGTGCAGAGGCCAACACTAACCCCCCATTATTACCCCGGTACTCACCGCCACCAGGGGTACTCGGAAGAGCCAGGTACGAACCAGTACCCGACCATCTGCAGTGACGGTCAGGCACCGGGGCGGCCGCAGGCTGGTAGCATTAGGCTGGGGAAGGCCAAAAACAGTGGCACCTACCACCCTGGTAATGCTACCTGCTGCTGCTGTGTTGTATCTGACTGGTTATGAAAATTGGGGGGGGGGGACCCGACATCAGTCTTTCCAATAATTTTTTATTTTATTTTTTTTAAATGACGTGGGGTCCCCCCCATTTTTCATAACCAGCCAGATACAATAGAGCAGCAGCAGGCTAGCATTACCAGGGTGGGAAGGGCCACTGTTTTTGGGCTTTCCCCTCCTGATACTACCAGCCTGCGGCCGCCCCAGTAGCCGACCATCACTACAGATGGTCAGGTACTGGATCGTACCCGGCTCTTCCCAGCACCCCTGGTGGCGGTGGGTACCGGGGTAATAATGGGGGTTAGAGTTAGCCTCTGCACCGGCTAACACTAAGCCCCACCTTAGCAATGGATGCTGTCAATCAGCCGGCGGCCATTACTAAGGCGGTAGTAATATAGTTAAAAAAAAATCAAAGACATAGAAAAAATATTTTATTGAAATAAAAAAAAAAAACACACAACCCTCATTAACCATTTTATTGATAATAAAAAAAAAAGACGTCATCGAAGTAGTCCTGGAATCCGACGTAGTCCAATGACCAAACCTGTAAGAAAACACACAAAAAAACACGATTAGTAACACATGTGTTAGGCTTAGATACAGGGCCCATGTGTGATACTGTCTGTGGGACCCTGTATCTAAGCCTACCACAAGGTAGGCTTAGATACAGGGTCCAGCAGACAGTAATCTTATACAGTATAAGATTACTGTCTGCTGGACCCTGTATCTAAACCTACAGTGTGGTAGGCTTATATACAGGGCCCATCAGACAGGATCACACATGGGCCATGTATCTAAGCCTACCATGTGATTGGCTTAGATACAGGGCCCAGCAGACAGGATCACGCATGGGCCATGTATCTAAACCTACAGTGTGGTAGGCTTATATACAGGGCCCATCAGACAGGATCACACATGGGCCATGTATCTAAGCCTACCATGTGATTGGCTTAGATACAGGGCCCAGAAGACAGGATCACGCATGGGCCATGTATCTAAGCCTACCATGTGATTGGCTTACATACAGGGCCCAGCAGACAGGATCACACAATCTGTGATCCTGTCTCATGGGCCCTCTAAGCCTGCTAAATCGTAGGCTTAAAGGGGTTGTGCAGTCCCTAAACATTGATGGCCTATCCACAGTACAAATCCATCGGTATGATGTGCACGGCCAACTTCTTATACATATAGCATGGCGCTGTAGGGCTTCAGGACTTGATCTGACAAGTCCCAACCCTCCCATGTACCTATTGTAATCCAGGATGCAGTCTGGTTTGGGGGTCACTGTACTCGTACCTCGTACTGGTACATGGGTACTGGTGTGGCCATGTATTGTTGTCAATACAAGGACATCTCTCTTGTCGTTGTACTTGACACACAATATGTTGCTGCTAGAATGTACCCTGCTCTCACCCCTTCTGAGTGTTTTCCCCAAGCAGAGTCTTAGGGAGGCCTCTCAGATTTCTTCTAGCAGTGCCGCATGACTGGAAGCGAGGCAGTTGAAGAGTGGGACGCTGGTATAAAAATAATCCAGGGACAGGTGGTAACCCTGGTCCAGCAGTGGGTGCACCAAATCCCACACAATTTTTGCATTAACTCCCAGTAAGGGGGGGCATTCTGGGGGCTGACTACTGGTGTCCTTCCCTTCATATATCCTAAACCTGTAGGTATACCCTGATGCACTTTCGCACAGCTTATACATCTTCACGCCATACCTTGCCCTCGTACCCGGCAGGTACTCGCGGAATTGAACACTCCCTTTAAAATGTACCAAGGACTCATCAATAGAAATACACTTCTTGGGGGTGTATGCTTGGGAAAACTGGGCACTGAAACGGTATAATAGGGGTCTCCGTTTATACAAACAGTCAAAACTGGGGTAATCTCGGGGTGGGCACGGCTCATTATCAGTATAATGTAAGAAGAGAAGTATTGCCCAATTTATTTATTTTTTAGTTTACAGTTCAGTTTTGAAGTTGCTTTGAGGGGCCCATATATTAGAAACCCCTATCAAACACCCCATTTTAGAAACTAGACCCCTCAAAGTATTCACAACAGCATTTAGAAAGTTTATGAACCCTTTATGTGTTTCACAGAAATTTAGAGCAAAGTAGAGGTGAAATTTACATTTTTTTTTTGTCAGAAAATCCTCTTTATACCATTTTTTTTTTAACACAAAAGGTTTTATCAGAGAAACGCAACTCAATACTTATTACCTAGATACTGCAGTTTTGAGAAATATCCCACATGTGGCCCTAGTGCGGTAATGGACTGAAGCACCGGCCTCCGAAGCAAAGGAGCACCTAGTGGATTTTGAGGCCTCTTTTTTATTAGGCACCATGTCCGGTTTGAAGAGGTCTTGTGGTGCCAAAACAGTGGAGGTAGGCTTATATACAGGGCCCATCAGACAGGATCACACATGGGCCATGTATCTAAGCCTACCATGTGATTGGCTTAGATACAGGGCCCAGCAGACAGGATCACGCATGGGCCATGTATCTAAACCTACAGTGTGGTAGGCTTATATACAGGGCCCATCAGACAGGATCACACATGGGCCATGTATCTAAGCCTACCATGTGATTGGCTTAGATACAGGGCCCAGAAGACAGGATCACGCATGGGCCATGTATCTAAGCCTACCATGTGATTGGCTTACATACAGGGCCCAGCAGACAGGATCACACAATCTGTGATCCTGTCTCATGGGCCCTCTAAGCCTGCTAAATCGTAGGCTTAAAGGGGTTGTGCAGTCCCTAAACATTGATGGCCTATCCACAGTACAAATCCATCGGTATGATGTGCACGGCCAACTTCTTATACATATAGCATGGCGCTGTAGGGCTTCAGGACTTGATCTGACAAGTCCCAACCCTCCCATGTACCTATTGTAATCCAGGATGCAGTCTGGTTTGGGGGTCACTGTACTCGTACCTCGTACTGGTACATGGGTACTGGTGTGGCCATGTATTGTTGTCAATACAAGGACATCTCTCTTGTCGTTGTACTTGACACACAATATGTTGCTGCTAGAATGTACCCTGCTCTCACCCCTTCTGAGTGTTTTCCCCAAGCAGAGTCTTAGGGAGGCCTCTCAGATTTCTTCTAGCAGTGCCGCATGACTGGAAGCGAGGCAGTTGAAGAGTGGGACGCTGGTATAAAAATAATCCAGGGACAGGTGGTAACCCTGGTCCAGCAGTGGGTGCACCAAATCCCACACAATTTTTGCATTAACTCCCAGTAAGGGGGGGCATTCTGGGGGCTGACTACTGGTGTCCTTCCCTTCATATATCCTAAACCTGTAGGTATACCCTGATGCACTTTCGCACAGCTTATACATCTTCACGCCATACCTTGCCCTCGTACCCGGCAGGTACTCGCGGAATTGAACACTCCCTTTAAAATGTACCAAGGACTCATCAATAGAAATACACTTCTTGGGGGTGTATGCTTGGGAAAACTGGGCACTGAAACGGTATAATAGGGGTCTCCGTTTATACAAACAGTCAAAACTGGGGTAATCTCGGGGTGGGCACGGCTCATTATCAGTATAATGTAAGAAGAGAAGTATTGCCCAATTTATTTATTTTTTAGTTTACAGTTCAGTTTTGAAGTTGCTTTGAGGGGCCCATATATTAGAAACCCCTATCAAACACCCCATTTTAGAAACTAGACCCCTCAAAGTATTCACAACAGCATTTAGAAAGTTTATGAACCCTTTATGTGTTTCACAGAAATTTAGAGCAAAGTAGAGGTGAAATTTACATTTTTTTTTTGTCAGAAAATCCTCTTTATACCATTTTTTTTTTAACACAAAAGGTTTTATCAGAGAAACGCAACTCAATACTTATTACCTAGATACTGCAGTTTTGAGAAATATCCCACATGTGGCCCTAGTGCGGTAATGGACTGAAGCACCGGCCTCCGAAGCAAAGGAGCACCTAGTGGATTTTGAGGCCTCTTTTTTATTAGGCACCATGTCCGGTTTGAAGAGGTCTTGTGGTGCCAAAACAGTGGAAACCCCCCAAAAGTGACCCCATTTTGTAAACTAGACCCCTTGAGGAATTCATTGTAGTTTTCTTGGGCTTTTTGATCAGTTTTTATTCTATTTTTAGGTGGCGTGGTGACTAAAAAACAGCAATTCTACTATTGTTCTTTTATTCTATTTTTTTTACAGCGTTCACTGTGAGCTATAAATGACATATTCACTTTATTCTGCGGGGTGATACGATTATGGCGATACCATATGTTTATAGTTTTTTTTATGTCTTATAGCGTTTGCACAATAAAATAAGTTTTGTAAAAAATCATTCACTTTTTGTGTTACCATATTCTAAGAGCCAGAACTTTTTTATTTTTCCATCAATAAAGCCGTACGAGGACTTATTTTTTGCGTAACGAACTGTAGTTCCGATAAGTTAAATTTTTAGGTACATGCGACTTTTTTCTCTCTTTTTATTCCATTTTTTGGGAGGTGAAGTGACCAAACAATTGTGTTTCTGGTATGGTTTATTATTATTTTCTTTTACGGCGTTCACCGTGCGGGATAAATAATGAAATAATTTTGTAGTTCAGGCCGTTACGGACACGGCGATACCAATTATGTATAGTTTATTTATATATTTTTATTAATAATAAATGACTGATAAGGTAAAAAGAGGGATTTTTACTTACTTTTATTTTCTTATTTTTACACATCTTTTTTTTACTTTTTTTTTTACTTTATTACTTTGTCCCTCTAGGGGACTTGAGGGCAGGAGGCCCTGATCGCAATTCTAATACACTGCACTACATGCGTAGTGCAGTGTATTAGAGCTGTCAGCTACTCACTGATAGCAAGCATAGTGGGTCCTGACTTTGTCAGGACCCACTAGGCTTCCGTCGATGGCATAACCGGACTCCATTGTTTGGTGCCCGGTTGCCATAGTCACCATCGCCGGCCGCTATCGTGTAGCAGGCCGGCGATGGCAGCTTAACCCCTAAAAAGCTGCGATCTCTATTGAATGCGGCTTTTAAGGGGTTAATCAGCGGTGACACAGCGATCGGTCCCCGCTGTAGGAGCTGTGACAGCTGTTGTACGAGACATCAGCTGTCACAGCTCCTGTATGTGTCGGGTGGACGGCCTAAACGGCCGTTACTCCCGAGACGTGCTATTAGGTCATGGAGCGCGAACGATACAGCTACCATGACCTAATAATACGTCCAGGAGCGGGAAGGGGTTAATGAAGTAGCCAGGTGAGGACCTGTGAGGCGTCTATTTCTCAAACTAGAGGCTCTAATGTACTTGTCTTGTTGCTCAGTTGAGCAGCGGGGCCTCCCACTTCTCTTTCTACTCTGGTTAGAGCCTGTTTGTGCTGTCCTCTGAAGGGAGTAGTACACATCGTTGTAGGACATCTTCAGTTTCTTGGCAATTTCTCGCATGGAATAGCCTTCATTTCTAAGAACAAGAATAGACTGTCGAGTTTCTCATGAAAGCTCTCTTTTTCTAGCCATTTGCAGAGTTTAATCGAACCCACAAATGTAATGCTCCAGATTCTCAACTAGCTCAAAGGAAGGTCAGTTTTATAGCTCCTCTAAACAGCAAAACTGTTTGCAGCGGTGCTAACATAATTGCACAAGGGTTTTCAAGTGTTTTCTAATCATCCATTAGCCTTCTAACACAGTTAGCAAACACAATGTACCATTAGAACACTGGAGTGATGGTTGCTGGAAATGGGCCTCTATACACCTATGTAGATATTGCATTAAAAACCAGACGTTTGCAGCTAGAATAGTCATTTAGCACATTAACAATGTATAGAGTGTATTTCTGATTAATTTAATGTTATCTTCATTGAAAAAAACTGTGCTTTTCTTTCAAAAATAAGGAAATTTCTAAGCGACCCTAAACTTTTGAACGGTAGCGTATATGTGTGTATGTGTATATATATATATATATATATATATATATATATACACACACGTGTTATATATATATATATATATATATATAATGTGTGTGTGTGTGTGTGTGTGTGTGTGTGTGTGTGTGTGTGTGTGTGTGTGTGTGTATGTATGTATATATATGTTTGTATGTGTGTGTGTGTGTGTGTGTGTGATATATATATATATATATATAATGTGTGTGTATATGTATATATATATGTGTGTGTGTGTGTGTGTGTGTGTGTGTGTGTATATATACATACACATACACACACTGCATATTATATTACACACACTGAGGCCTCGTTTCATTTGTCTTATCCATCATTCATCTCCCCTTGACTTATTCTCCGCTCACCCTCCATCTGCGTCCAAGGTCAGTACAGTCCTGTCATTCATTAGAACGTAAAGAGGTTGTGGAAAAAGGGAGGATCCCGTGAGGCGCTGCTGCGTGGCTGTTGAAGGAACTCAGCGATGGTAGACAAAATGATATAAATAAATATATGTTTATTGAAAAACATTAATAATAATGGCTACGCGTTTCAACGCTGTACTAGCGTCTTCCTCAGGCCGTTAAAATTACATACAAAAGAGGTTGCTTATATATCAACGGAAATCTAAGCACACAGGAAGGAAAAAATAAAAGGGGTCAAAAGGGGAAAGGTCAAAGAATGATTGTGACGTCATAAACAATTCTAAACAATTTTCCGATATAGATGTTATTTATGACGTCACAATCATTCTTTGACCTTTCCCCTTTTGACCCCTTTTTTTTCCTTCCTGTGTGCTTAGATTTCCGTTGATATATAGGCAACCTCTTTTGTATGTAATTTTAACGGCCTGAGGAAGACGCTAGTACAGCGTTGAAACGCGTAGCCATTATTATTAATGTTTTTCAATAAACATATATTTATTTATATCATTTTGTCTACCATCGCTGAGTTCCTTCAACAGCCATGCAGCAGCGCCTCACGGGATCCTCCCTTTTTCCACTACCTCTTTACGTTCTAACTAGCGGTGACCACCTGGTTTACCGGTTTGGATCCTGGCAGCAGCAACTGTGGGCTTTTTCATTGCCTTTTCCAAGCACTATCGTGGTGAGCATAATAGACCACGTTCAATATTCTATTTAAACCCCATTGACCTGCACTATGTGATGCCGTGCTTTTTGCTTTTCTGGTCATTCATTAGATGAAGCGATAAAACACAGGGGAAGGTCACGGTCACGGTCACAGGGTCTTGGGCTGTGAATAGAAACTCCATCATTTAAAGGGCCCCATCCACCCTATAGATAAACCGCACAGCACCTGGGCAATGTAGTGCGCAGGACCTGTAGGCGATGTGATATAATTTGTAGATTGCTATAGAGAGGAGTTCAGAGCCCCCAAATCTTGCCGCCAATGTAATTTGGACTTGCAGTGATCCCAGGCTGAGGAGTTCACTGTACTGGGCATGTGCAGCCTGAAGCTTGTGATCTTCTAGAGCGGAGACTCTCCAGCGGTTGTGAAACTACGACTCCCAGCATGCCAGGGCCTTGCCACCTGGTGAGGTTATTAAAGGGGAACTCCACTCAATTTATGGCTGTGCATAAAATGTGTCTTCTCCACACTGAGTGCTCACCCTGCGTCCGCTGCCTCCTCTCCTATCAATCTCCATGCCTGCCCCTGTATATTTCCTTTCCTCAAGTTTACGCCTGTCTCTACATATACACCCAGCATCTCCTAAGGCCCCATCTACACGAACGTGCTTTTGCGGCCGCAATTCCCCCGAAAATCCACGGGAGAATTGCGGCCCCATTCATTTCTATGGGGCCATGCACACAACCGTAGTTGTTACGGTCTGTGCATGGCCCAGGAGCCTGCACCGCAGAAAGAACGGACCTGTCTTATTACGGCTGTCTTCTGCGGTCCGGGCTCATTGAAAATAATGGCCGCGGCCATGTGCATGTCCCGCGATTTGCGGGCGGCTCGCGGCTGACAGTCCGCAGACGGCCGACCCGAAAATCACAGCCATGCACATGGCTACGGTCGAGTGCATGAGGCCTAAGTCTTCAGCTTCACTATGGTACCTCTGCTGCTGCCGGCCCTCGTCGTCCTCTTTTTTCTATACTTAAGATGTTCCCACTCCAAGTGTCACCTGTCAGGACTCGACCAGAATTAGCGCCCTCCGCGTCCCGCACCACTGCCCTTCAACGGGAATCTGATGGATCTGGGGCGCAGTGATCTTCCTCGACATTTCATGCACCTGGCCCAGAAATATGGCCCCATCTATCGTCTCAGCTTCTGGGGTCAAGGTATGTGAGGGTTCGGGGTTTTTTTTGTGGTATTTTATTACTAAAACTGCTTTACTTCCAAAACTAGAAATAATAAAAATGACACTGGCACTAAAAAAGTGACGACCAGTGCGCCAAGCATTAGATGTGGTCACTTCTTTAAGGCGACTTGCACCGAGACCAGCACCCATTCTGCTGGAACAATGTAAATTGCCGATTCATATGGTCATTACGAAGGACTCCTATGGTCAGCCATACAGCAGGCTATAGGTGGCTTATGAGCCACTGGTTGGGAACCCCCGCTGTAGCCTGTGACTTAAGGGTAAAATTGTTTACAGCGGGTATAGAAAATCTTGATTGGCATAACAAGGCAATGTGTTATACGGCCCGAAAAACTACCCAAAATAGGCCGTGTGAACATACCCTTGCAGCTCTTTAATATGTAGATGCCTCTTTTTCAAAGGACCAAATGTAATTGGACAATTATCTCAAGAGCTATTTAATGGGCTGCATGGGCTATTCCCTCGTTATTCCATCACCAATTAAGCAGGTAAAGGGTCTGGAGTTGATTCCAGGTGTGGCATTTGCATTTGGAAGCTGTTGCTGTGAACCTACAACATGAGGTGAAAGGAGCTCTCAATGCAAGTGAAACCGACCATCGCTAGGCTTAAAAAAAATGAAGAAATCCATCAGAGAGAAGCACAAATGTCAGGAGTGGCCAAATCAATAGTGTGGTATATTCTTAAAAAAAAAAGAGTGCACTGGTGATCTCAGGAACACCAAAAGGACTGGACGTCCACGTAAAACAAGAGTGGTGGATGATCGCAGAATCCTTTCCATGGTGAAGAAAACCCCTTCACAACATCTACCCAAGTGACGAACACTCTCCTGGAAGTAGGTGGATCAGTATCTAAGTCCACCATAAAGAGAAGACTTCATGAGAGCAAATACAGAGGGTTCACCACAAGGTGAAAACCATTAATCAGCCTCAGAAACAGAAAGGCCGGATTAGACTTTACCAAACAACAAGTAAAGAAGCCGCCCAGTTCTGGAACAGCATGAAACTAAGATCAACCTGTACCAGAATGATGGGAGGAAGAAAGTATGGAGAAGGCTCGGAACGGCTCATGATCCAAAGCACACCACATCCTGTGTAACACATGGTGGAGGCAGTGTGGTGGCATGGCGGGGGCAGTGTGGTGGCATGGCGGGGGCAGTGTGGTGGTATGGGCATGCATGGCTGCCTGGCACTGGGTCACTCGTGTTTGTTGATGATGTGACTGAAGACAGAAGCGGTCGGATGAATTCTGAAGTGTTCAGGGATTTACTTTCTGCTCAGATTCAACCACATGCAGCAGGTGATTGGACGTCGCTTCACAGGACAGATGGACAATGACCCAAAACATTCTGCGAAAGCAACCCAGGAGTATAGAAGGCAAAAAAGTGGAATATTCTGCAATGACCGAGTCAGATCTCAACCCGATCGAGCTGCATTTCTTTAGCTTAAAGGGAATGTGTCGCTAGAAAAATGTTTTTTGTTTTTTTTAGTTAAACTGTTAGTATATAAATGATTAAACATTGTTCTAATTTTTTTTTTTTTTTTTTCACAAGTCAGGAAATATTCTAAATTAGATTCTAATTTATAACATTTCCATGTGCTGGTCACTAGAGGGAGCAATTCCCAAAATTGCAGCATTGTCATGTGGTAAAGCAGCCTCATTGCTTTATTGTGCAAAATTGGAGAAGACACACTCGCTTTAGCGTCCTCAAACAATCCCCCCTCCTTTCTCCTGGCTAGTGCCAGGAGAAAAGAGGGGGTTGAATGTTCAAACCTCCTACACTGTGTGTCGCCATTTTTTGAGCGAATGTACAGTGTAGGAGGATTAGATACAGTGGTAAATACACAGTATAACACGAACATACACAAACATAACTTACCTGCTCCTGCCGCCGCCGCTCCGTCCGCTCCTAGTTCTTGCTTCTGAACATATGGACAGAAGCCGCGACCGGAAGTAGTCATCTTACTGTCCGGCTGCGACTTCCTGTCCACATGAAAATGGCGCCACATGTCGCTCGGCCGAAGACCTTCCTTTTGGATTGTGTGGGAGCGGCGCATGCGCCGTTCCCACAGACGGCGTACGCTATAGTGAATGGAATGGCTCCCGTTCGCATTCTCTATGGGGATGTATGTGCCGTATTCCATCTCTGTATGTGTCATTAATCGACACATGCAGAGATGAAAAAAAAATGGCAGCCCACATAGTGAAATAAAAGTAATAAAAAAGAAGAAACTACAACAAAAATAAATAAAATGTATTTTAATAACATACTAAAAGCAATAACATATATAAAAGAAAAATTTTTCACGACCCCTTCCCTTTAAAGATTAAAGGTTCTCTTTAATCTGTGTGTCAATATTGCAGGATGCGATCAGGTGGCCCTGTTATATAGGAGGTGTTCATTTGCAATAGAAATGAATGGATGAGTATTTTTATCTGCAATTATGGTCCGTAATTGAGTGTGATGTGTGTGCCAATATACAGAGCTTTACTAGCCTATTCTGCTGCCTTAAAGGGAATGTGTCGCAAATTTTAAAAAAAAAAACAGGCAGGTTGGACTTCCGGTTCCGGCCCCGGCATGTAGAGATGCACGCCTGAGAGCGCTCCTGCCTCCGTTCCACATATCTCCCTGTCAGACCGTACTTACGTCCTCTGGGGAAGCACAAATCATCCAGCCATCTTCCGGGCGCAGTACCCGTTCGACCGGTGAGTGCATGGACAGATTTGTCTCAGTAATGGGGAAATCCAAGACGCAAAGCAAATCAGGCCGCGTGGCTGAACAACTGCCCAATATGGCGGACGGGCCTGTCCCGCCTAGTGTATTGCCTGAACATTCGGAGCTCAGCTCCTCACAAATACAGGACATGGGCGACACATCTTGTGTCATTGATTACAAGCAACTGGCGGTACAGGTGGCACAGTTAATTACCCCAGATTTGCAGGAATCCTTGTCTAAAACGATAGAAACCTCATTATCACATCTGCATACCTCGGTGACACAGCATGAGGAACGTCTTGATAAGCTGGAAACGGCGATTCAAGATGTGGATTCTGGACTTGAGGAGGTACAACAACTGGTACGAGATGCACGGTTGGAGAACAAGAAGCTGTGGGAGCGGGTAGAAGATCTAGAGAACCGCTCTCGGCGGAATAATCTGCGCATTGTCGGCTTACCGGAATCGGTACCAGCTAAAGATCTGAGACGTCTATGTGAGCTGGATCTGCCGGCAGCTTTGGGCATTCACCATCCATGCAGGGTGGAAAGAGCGCATAGAATTGGAGCTGATCTGCGTGCGGCAAAGCCAGATAATCGTAGCGAGGTGAATACAATGAGAGATCGCCCGAGACAAGTAATTGTTAAGTACCTAGATTACTCTGACAAGATGTCTGTGCTCAAATCCTACAAGAACAGAAAAGATGGATTAGATTACAAAGGCCATCGTATCCTCATCTTTGGAGACTTCTCGGCGGAAGTTACGAAGAAAAGGCGAGCATTCTCTCAAATTTGCTCAGATTTATACAAACGCCAGATGAAATTCGCTTTACTGTACCCTGCGGTTTTAAAAGTTTTTCATTCGGATGGGTCATTTGATTCGTTTCAATCTCCGGAAGAGGCCATTGCAGGCTTGAAGCCCTCTACTTCAAAGGATGTACCCCATCGCTCTGCTCAGGGATCTCGGAAGCAGAGTGTAGAAGACAGTCGGGACATTACTACAATTCCGCCATCTTCTCCGAAGCCTCAGCGGGTGGGTCGTCTGGATGCAGCTGATACCTGACAAGATTTTGATGGCTAATACGGTCGGACAGAGCTGATGATCACCGGTGATTGCCTGTTTTGAGTCAGCTTTTATATTACCTGCCAGATCAAAAGAGAAGGGTCTGGATGACGGTTTTTCATTTCTTCTGAGTCTTGCCGATATGGAAGATGTGGTATGGACATACTAACTGTTTTATGTTGTTCTTTATTAAGCAACCCCAGTTGCTTTTACTTAGGAAGGGGGGAATGGAAGGCTACTGAATGTAATTGCACTATGATACATAACCTAGTTGCTTTTTTGGTAATGTATTTCTGTGTGTCGGAAATAAGTGAAGTCTTATTGCACCAATGGGTGGGTGATAAGGTATTAATCCACACCTCCAGTGCGGGAATTGTATTATTGTTTTTAGTTAAACAGTTGAACAGGCAGTTTATGTTGTGGGAATCCATGCTCAGGGACATCTATTTCTGTACCGTATATTTAATAGCTCTTATATGAGAATTGTATCTTGGAACGTCAAGGGGCTACGGTCTCCACATAAACGCATGATGGTATTGCGTCATCTGAAGCGTTTGCGTGCAGACATAGCGCTTTTACAAGAAACGCATTTGGCAGAGGCAGATTTCTTTAGGATGAAAAGGTTGTGGGTGGGTCAGGTGTTCGGATCCCCGGCTGTCGATTCGAAGGCGGGAGTTATTGTTCTCATACACCAAAAGTTTTCCTCAACAGTGTCACAGGTGTCTAGAGATTCGGAAGGTCGATGGATAAATGTATTACTTACTGGCTCCACAGAACAAATCAGTCTGTACAATGTCTATGGCCCAAACACGCGTAGCTCATCCTTTTTTCATAATTTAAGCACTACAATTGGAGCGGATGGACATCCACATAAAATTCTTGGAGGTGACTTAAATGTTGCTTTGCACCCGAGTGAGGATAGGACCAACACAGCTCAGGGGGGGAGAGCCCCCTCTATCACAACTGAAACGATATTAAAAAAATTCCTTGCGGCCACTGATTTGACGGATATCTGGAGACTTCAAAACCCGGACGGTAGGGAATATTCCCACTATTCACATCCACACCAATCCTGGTCTCGCATTGACTATATGTTAGTATCCCCACTTTTATTACACCGAATGCGAGGGTGTGTAATTGAGCAGATGCTTATCTCGGATCATTCCCCTGTAGTATTGGACGTACATGATAGCTTCCCCCACGGTACGGATTACTTATGGAGATTTCCGTCAAATCTGGCTGCGGAGGAATCCTTCCAAAGCAAACTGAAAGGATGGTGGCAGGAGTATGAATTGACAAATGGAGTTCATGCAGATAACACCCAGCTTTACTGGGATACAGCGAAGGTAGTTATGCGGGGTCACATCATGGCATATGTCGCTCATTTTAAGAAAGTAACTAAACAAAAAATTGAGACTTACAGTACTACTCTCAGGACATCTTACACTCTTTTCCAGAATTCGCCTTCTCTAGTTAATAGAGAAGCCTGGAAAAAAGCCAAAAGCGATTACGAGCTATGGTTAGATAAGGGTGAGAAACTGAAGCGCTCGGCCTTAGAGGCGAAATTGTTTCGTTTTGGCAACAAGGCAGGCAGTCTTCTGGCTAGGCTCTCAAAAGGTCCATGGTCACACTCTGTTATCGCTAGGTTAAAGGATCAATTGGGGCAGATACAAAATCACCCCAAACAGATCAATTCCATTTTGAGGGATTTCTATGCCACTTTATACGCTAGTCGCCAGAGTATACCGGGGGTGACTCCTCTTTCTTTAGATTCCCTAAATTTGCCGGTTCTTACTGAGGAAGAGAAGGTCCTGTTAGATTCCCCAATTACGGAGGATGAGCTCAAATCTGCGATCAATTCCCTGAAACTTAATAAAGCGCCAGGCCCCGATGGGTATACAGGGGAATATTTCAAAGCTCTGAGGGATCAAATGGCTCCATGTTTGCTTCAACTATATAATGGCTACCTGTCTGGGCAGCCGATCCCACCAGCCTCTAATGTCGCATATATAAAGGTATTGCCGAAACAGGATAAGGATCCTGCTTTAGCATCATCATACCGGCCAATCTCGTTAATTAATTTGGACCTTAAGTTGATGTCTAAAATAATGGCAGATAGGCTAGCCTTTATTCTCCCTAGATTAATTTCCCCTAGCCAGGTGGGCTTCGTCAAGGGCCGCTCAGCAGTGTCAAACATACGGAAAATTCTGAGTGTTCTAGACGACGTAAATCTTAATACTTCTGCTCATCCATCTCCGGCAATCCTTACCGTGGATGCCGAAAAAGCTTTTGATATGGTGGACTGGGGATGGTTGGGCAGGACTCTAGATTCCATGCATATAGTGGGCCCTTTCCGTAAATACTTGTCTGCACTTTACACAGAGCCGTCAGCACGGGTATACACTCCTGGTTTCCTGTCATCCCCTATTCCATTATTTAAGGGCACTAGACAAGGTTGCCCGCTTTCCCCTCTTCTTTTTAACATTGCCCTTGAACCTTTTATTAGGGCATTGGAGGCTGATGTGGACATTCATGGTATAGCGGTAGGTTCGGCAGTAGTTAAGGCGTCATATTTTGCAGATGATGTATTGGTCTTTTTATCAGATCCGCTTAGGGATCTTCCTAGGGTTTTTGATCTACTGAGGGCTTTCGAGGCCTCTTCAGGGTTTAAGGTGAATGTGGAGAAATGTGAACTCTTAGATTTGTCCCGTACACGAACCTCAAGTAACTGGTCCACTCTAAACATCCCTGTGACCATAGCCAAAAGTTCAATTAAATATCTGGGAATCCATATAGGACGTACCCCTGATTCTATATATACTCTCAACTATCCCCCCCTGTTGTCTAAATTGGTTAATGAATTAACGAGGTGGCGCAGCTTGCCATTATCTTTTATGGGAAAATGTCATTTAGTTAAGATGATAAGCTTTCCCAGATTGCTGTACCCGATGCAGACTATACCCCTTCTTCTTAGACACACAGATATTTTGAAACTTAATGCAGCCTTTACTTCCTTTATATGGTCCCAAAAACGACCAAGGATAGCGCTGAGGAAGCTTATGTTACCCAAAGACCAGGGAGGCCTCAATTTCCCAGACCTTCGTAGGTACAATTTAGCATGCCTTGCTCGGCATGGGATAGATTGGTTGCAGCAATCTAACTTTTATTCCAATTATTCCCTAGAGGCAGGAGTGGTGTACCCGCTACAGTTGTCATCGTTACTGCATACTGCTTATGGTATACTTCCTGACAATGTGAGATACCGTATATTATTAAGAGATACAATAATGGCATGGAAGTCACTTAGGTCTTCATTTGGGCTTCCTCAGCGTATATCCCCACACATGAATCTATGGGGACACCCGGGCTTTTCGCAGGGGAGAGAAAACTCTAATTTTAGACATTGGCGGGCTTTGGGCATCACAACACTCAGGCACATTCTACACCCTTCTGAAAACCGTGTAAGGAGCTTTCAGGAAATGGTGGATACTTTTAATGTCCCTTCACATCATCATTTAGCTTACTGTCAGCTACACTCGTTTATACGCTCCTTGAGTCGAGGTGTGACACAGGTGTGGTTGGAAAACCCCATTGATTCTATGATTGAATCTCCTCCAGCTAAAACCTCCTTATCACATCTGTATAAAACACTTCGGGACCAACAGGGGAGGTCTACGGCAGCATTGCTGTTTAAAGCATGGAGTAAAGAGTTCCCGGTCTCAGAATTGTCTCAACAAATCTTGGAAGGGTGGTTAAAAGTGAGGAAAGCGGTAGTAAATGAGCAATGGCGTGAAACACATTTTAAATTTATACATCGCGCTATCTATGGTTTCAATATTCCCCCACATCCAAATGCGCCAGATAGATTGGAGGCTTGCCCAAGATGTGCCACTCCCAAAACTGATCTTTTACATGGATTATGGAAGTGCCCCAAACTTGTTCCGTACTGGACCGAGATAGTGCAATTTATAAAGGATACTTGGGAAATCTCACTAACCCTGGACCCACTGTCTCTGCTGTTTCATGTCTTTCCTGATCTCCCTAGGGCACCACAAGCCCTTCATGTATTCTTGCTGATCGCTAAAAGATGCTTATTGGCACAATGGCTTACACCCCTTATACCTCCACTTACAGATCTAATGTACCAGATGAAGAAGGGTATACATATGGATAAGTTAGATATAGAGCGTACGCCGGAAGCTAAAGCTTCCAAATTTTTTCAGAAATGGAAGACCTTTATCTGCAAGCATTATCAACAAAGCGAGATTGTGGAATTGATGGCACCATTTCATTACACGTCCTGGTATTTGACAAGAGCGGTTGCAGGGACGCTAGGTAATTTGGGGCCTCAGTGAAGGACTAGCGCAAGGAGGGGGGATGCACAAAGCTTGATCATGACGATATATATGATTATTAGATCTGATGCCCAAATGTCGTATATTGGTTTCTATTAAAGATTAATTGAAAACTGATGGGCCCCTGAGCTATGGTGGGGGGGGGGGGGGGGTTTGTTTGATTGTTTAAGTTACCTGGGTCTAATATTATATGTAAAAACAAGTACCTCAATGTACATCGGTGATACTGTGAATGTAGCAGAATATGGTATTATCTGTTGTATCTTATGCAATATGTTGCTATTATTGTACATTTCCTTTTCTCAGGGATCAATTTTGATACAGAATATCTGATTTCTCATTGTTTTTCTGTTTTTTTTTGTAATGCTATAAAACCCAATAAAATTTGTTTACAAAAAAAAAAAAAAAACAAAAGGTTTAAGTGTCTTAACTTATTGCCATTATATTTTTTACGTTTTTTGCTGTATTTTTTTTTTTCTTCCATATGGTGGAAAGTATTACAAATTTAATAATAATTTTACATGTTTTCCTATGTTGGCCACCAGGGGGAGAACTTCCCAGAATTACAGCAAGGTGAATAAGGCAAAGCAACCTGACTCACAGCTGCCGTAAATGTGGGAGTGAATCTCAACCCCCCTCCCACAAGCCAGGAAAAGGTGTCTTCAAATTGCTAAGCAGTGTCAGGCAGCCATTTTGGGTGTGATTCTGCATCTGGCAGAAGTTATAGGAAACACCAAAAGGCTAAGGGTATGTTCACACGCTTACTAAACAAAGGGAAAACCGCTCCTGATTTTCAGCCATTTTTTAATCAAACTCGCGTTTTTATGGCCGTTTTTGGAGCTGTTTTTCTATAAAGTCAATTAAAAACGGCTCCAAAAACGTCCCAAGAAGTGATGTGCACTTCATTTTGGCGGGTGTCTTTTTACGTGCCGGTTTTGGAAAACGACCACGTAAAAAACGCCCTGTCGGAACAGAACGCCATATTTCCCATTGAAACCAATGGGCAGACGCTTGCAGGCTTTCTGCTTCCGATTTTTCAGCTGAAAACTCTGCGTGTGAACATACCCTTAGAATGTTGAAAGTGAAGTGAATGACTTTTCAGTTGACCGATTCACACGTCGTGTATTTGACACGTGTTTTTTTTGCACATTTTACGTGCCAAAAAGCACATTAAAAGAAATGCTTGATTACACTTGATTTTGCACAACTAGAGAGATTTATCGTTCAGGAGTCTGGGAAAGCTGGGTGACCACCATTACCCCTCCTAGTGGAGTGTGAAAGGGTCATTGTGGTCACCCAGCTTTCCCAGACCCCTGAACGATAAATCTCTCTAGTTGTGCTGAGACTGAGAGGTTCATTAGTCACATTCCCAAACAGTCTCAGCACAACTAGAGAGATTTATCGTTCAGGGGTCTGGGAAAGCTGGGTGACCACCATTACCCCTCCTACTGGAGTGTGAGAGGTTCATTAGTCACATCCCCAAACAGTCTCAGCACAACTAGAAAGATTTATCGTTCAGGGCTTTCCCAGTACAGTTGCATCATGTGTCCTTCATACAAGGGGGGGGGGCCCCATCGGGGGTCTGTGAGATAGAGAGTGGGACAGACAGAGACACACACCTTACCTGCAGTGCAGCTGGTCTTCAGTGTAGCGCCTGCTATCTCCCTGCAAACAGCTGCTCTGCTGTGTGACTCTGACCTGCGTCTGCGCAGTACAGAGACAGAAAGCAGAATCAATGGAACGGCTCCCGTTCATTGACTCCTATGCCCTGTAGCTGCCGTATTCCATCTCTGTATGCGTCGTTAATCGACACATACAGAGATGAAAAAAAAAATGGCAGCCCCCATAGAGGAGTAAAAGAAAGAAAAAAAAGAAAAAGAAAAAGTACAATACAAAAACACAAATAAATAAAATTTATTTTAACCCCTTGAGTACCCAGCTCATTTTGGCCTTGAGGACTAGACCCATTTTTTCAAATCTGACATGTATCACTTTATGTGGTAATAACTCCGGAATGCTTTTAGCTATCCAATTGATTCTGAGATTGTTTTCTCGTGACATATTGTACTTTAGTTTAGTGCAAAAATTTGGTCGATAAATTCATTGCTTATTGGTGAAAAACACCAACATTTAGCAAAAATATGAAGAAATTATGATTTTTCCAATTTTAAATGTATCTGCTTGTAAAACAGATGGTAATACCACACAAAATAGTTACCAATTAACATCTCCCATATGTCTACTTTATGTTTGCATCGTTTTTTGAACATCCTTTTATTTTTCTATGACCTCACAAGGCTTAGAACTTTAGCAGCAATTTCTCATATTTTTAAGAAAATTTCAAAAAGCGATTTTTTCAGGGACGAGTTCAGTTCTGAAGTGGTTTTGAGTGCCCTATATATTAGAAACCCCCATAAAACACCCCATTTTGAAAACTGCACCCCTCAAAGTATCCAAAACAGCATTCAGAAAGTGTTTCAACCCTTTAGGCGTTTTACAGGAATTGAAGGAAGGTAGAGCTGAAATTTTCAAATTTCATTTTTGTTTACAAAATTCATATGTAATACATTTTCTTCTGTACCACAGAAGGTTTTACCTGAGAAACGCAACTCAATATTTATTGCCCAGATTCTGCAGTTTTTAGAAATATCCCACATGTGGCCCTAGTGCGCTAATGGACTGAAACACAGGCCTCAGAAGCAAAGGAGCACCTCTTGGATTTTGGGGCCTCCTTTTTTCAGAATATATTTTAGGCACCATGTCAGGTTTGAAGAGGTCTTGTGGTGCCAAAACAGTGGAAACCCCCAAAAGTGACCCCCATTTTTTAAACTACACCCCTCAGGGAATTTATCTAGGGGTATAGTTAGCATTTTGATCCCACAGATATTTTGCTATATTTTCTGGAGTTAGGCCTGTGAAAATGAAAATCTACTTTTTTTCTGGAAAAACGTAAAAATTTCTAATTTTTGCAAGAAATAAAGGAGAGAAAGCACCCCAACATTTGTAAAGCAATTTCTCGCGATTACGGAAATACCCCATATGTGGTAATAAACTGCTGTTTGGACCCACAGCAGGGTTCAGAAGGGAAGGACCCCCATTTGGATTTTGGAGCTCTGATTTTACTGGAATGGTTTTCAGTGCCGTGTCACGTTTGCAACGCCCTGGAGGGACCTAAACAGTGGAATCCCCCCAAAAGTGACCCCATTTTGGAAACTATACCCCTCAAGGAATTTTTCTAGTGGTATAGTTAGCATTTTGACCCCACAGGTTTTTTGCTGAATTTATTGGAATTAGTCTGTGAAGATGAAAAGAGACTTTTTTTTGGAAAAAACACAGAATTTTCTAATTTTTATAAGGAATAAAGGAGAAAAAGCACCTCAACATTTGTAAAGCAATTTCTCCTGATTACGGAAATACCCCATTATGCGGTAATAAACTGCTGTTTGGACCCATGGCAGGGCTCAGAAGGGACGGAGCACCATTTGGATTTTGCAGCTCAGATTTTGCTGAATTGGTTTCTGGGGGCCATGTCGCATTTGCAGAGTCCCTGAAGTACCAGTACAGTAGAAATTCCCCAGATGTGATCCCAATTTGGAGACTATAATCCTGAAAGAATTAAATTAGAGGTGTAGTGAGCATTTTGAGCCCTCAGGTGTTTTATAGATTTTATTAGAATTGGTCCGTGAAAATGAAATTTTTTTTTTTTCCAATAACCTGTAGATTTAGCTCAGAATTTTTCATTTCCACAAGGAATACAGGAGAAAAGACACCCCAAAATGTGTTACACAATTTCTCCTGATTACGGAAATACCCCCAATTTCGTTTTTGGCGTGGAGATTTTACAAAATTTGTTTTTGACGCCATGTTGCATTGCGCTGAGGTACCAGTACAGTGAAATCTCCCGAGAAGTGACCCCATTTAGGAAACTACACCCCTCAAGGAATTCATCTAGAAGTGTAGTGAGCATTTTGACCCCCAAAGGTTTTGCAGAAATTAGTGCACAGTGGATGTTGCAGATTGAAAATTGACATTTTCCACATATATGCTATTTCAGTGCCCAATGCGTTGGGCCCAGCTTGTACCACTGGAGACATACGCCAGATAAATTGTTAAGCGGTTCTCCAGAGTACGGTAATACCCCATATGTGGTCATAAACCGCTGTTTGGGCACACTGCCAGGCCCAGGAGCGCCATTTGGCTTTTGGAGCGCAGATTTTGCTTGGTAGTAGTTTTGTTTAGTGTTTTACTGGTGTTTCAGTTTATAATGTGGGGGCATATGTAATCTGTGCGGAGTACATCAGGGTATATGTAAGTTGGGCAGAGTACATCAGGGTATATGTAAGCTGGGCGGAGTGTATCAGGGTATATGTAAGCTGGGCGGAGTACATCAGGGTATATGTAAGCTGTGCGGAGTACATCAGGGTATATGTAAGCTGTGCGGAGTACATCAAGGTATATGTAAGCTGGGCGGAGTACATCAGGGTATATGTAAGCTGTGCGGAGTACATCAGGGTATATGTAAGCTGTGCGGAGTACATCAGGGCATATGTAAGCTATGTGGAGTACATCAGGGTATATGTAAGCTGGGCGGAGTACATCAGGGTATATGTAAGCTGAGCGGAGTTCATCAGGGTATATGTAAGCTGTGCGGAGTACATCAGGGTATATGTAAGCTGTGCGGAGTACATCAGGGTATATGTAATATGTGAGGAGTACATCAGGGTATATGTAAGCTATGTGGAGTACATCAGGGTATATGTAAGCTGGGCGGAGTGCAACAGGTCATAATAGGATGATGTAATAATGGGGAGAATGAATAATAAAATTAATTATCCCTGGATAGTGACGTACGCTTTGAACCAATCCTTCATGCACAGGCCGGATTATTGGGTGCAGGAGTCGCACTTCTAAAGGGTGTCTGTGGTGTTGTACAAAATATCCGCACTCCAGCATTGCCTAATCTTTGACTTCTTCACTAGCCCCATATGTAGCACAGACCCCAAAACGTCGTTTTCGCTGGATTTACAGGGTCTACCAGTGGGGGCTGCAAATGATGACGTGGGGTTTTAGGTGAAGAACTGCTGCACATATAAATTAGTCTGGGCCATCGTTTTACATGACTGCGTTCCAAGAGTCATAACTTTTTATTTTTCCGTTGACGAGCTATGTGAGTGCTTGATTTTCATGGGACGAGCTGTCGTTTTTATTAGTATCATTTTGGGGTACATCCGATAATTTGATCAGTTTTTATTCCATTTTTTCTGAGGTGAGGAGACCAAATACCAGAAATTCTTTCACTATTTTTTTTATAATTTTTTACCGGCGTTCTCTGTGCAGTATAAACAACATGTTTACTTTATTCTACGGTTTGATACGATTATGGCAATACCAAATTTATATAGTTTTTATGTTTTACTACTTTTACAAAAAAAAAAACACTTTTTTCTAAATAAAATGTTTTAGTGTCACCATGTCCTGAGAGTCATAACTTTTTTATTTTTTTGTCGACAGAGCCGTGTGAGGGCTTGTTCTTTGCGTGACGCACTGTAGTTTTTATTGGTACCATGTTTGGCTACGCGCGACTTTTTGATCACTTTTTATTCCATTTTTTTGGAAACGTGACCAAAAAAGGAAATTCTGCCATTGTTTTTTATGGTATTTTTTTTACGGTGTTCACCGTGCGGGATAAATAATATGATATTTTTTTAGGTCAGGCCAATACGAACGCAGCGATACCTATTATGTATAGTTTTTGTCTTTTTTTTTCTAATTATAAAGCTTGATCAGGGAAACAAGACGATTATTGTTTTTATTACGTAAAACTTGTATTTATTTATTTATCTAAAACTTTTTTTTAACTTTTTATTTTACACATACTAGGGGACTGGAAGATCTGATCTTCTGATCCCCTGTACAATACACTGCACTACTTCTGTATGTACTGATGTAGTGCAGTGTATTGTAACTGTCACTTTACAACTGACAGTTGAGCCTATTACGTCCTGCCTCGGGCAGGATCTAATAGGCTCCCGTACCTGGCAACCAGGAAGCCGTTGCTAGGCTTCCCGGTTGCCATTGCAACCATCAGAACCCCGCGATTTTTCGCGGGGGGGGGGGCAATGGGAGCCCCCTCCCTCTGTATCAATCACTTAAATGCCGCTGTCGCTATTGACAGCGGCATTTAAGGGGTTAAACTACAGCGATCGGAGAGGACAGTGATCGCTGTAGTTGCAGTGGGATGTCGGCTGTATATTACAGCCGACATCCGATGAAGATGGAGCGAGCACAGCTCCTGTGCCCGCTTCATCCTCAGGGCGTTACTATACGCCCATTTTCGGGAAGGGGTTAATAAAAATAGTAGGTTTTTTTTTTACACCGCTTTCTCTGATCTCCTCACGTATCTCACAGAAGTGAGGAGATCAGAGAAAGTGACAGGAGCTTTCTCCTGCAGACGACGTCACAGACGGCTGTGATTGGTCAGTCTTCAGAGACTGACCAATCACAGCAATCGCCGGCATTGGGGACTGCTAATTGGTCCCCAGGCCGGTAGCAGAGACGGTTAGCTGTCAATGACAGCTGCCGCCGCTGTTCTGTCACTATGTGATTTCACATAGTGACAGTTTATTCCTGCGCCGTAATAGTACGTCGAAGGTACGCTGGAATAAGCGGCCAGCGACGTACTATTACGGCGAAGGTACGCAAGGGGTTAATGACATACTAAAAGCAATATTATATAAAAAAAATATTTTTTGTGACACCAGTCCATTAAGACAAAACTTAAAGCAGAAAGACCCACAAACAAGCAACAACTGAAGACGCGGCAGTAAAGGCCGGGCAAACATCACAAAGGAGGAAACCCAGCGTGTGGTGATGTCCATGGGTTCCAGACTTCAGGCCGTCATTGCCTGCAAAGGATTCTCTACAAAGTATTAAAAAAAACATTTATGGTAATGTTAATTTGTCCAATCACTTTTGAGCCCCTGAAATGAGGAGGTTGTGGCAATTCCTAAACTTTTCACAGGAGATTTTTGTTTAACCCCTTGAAATAAACCTGAAAGTCTAAACTTCAATTGCATCTCAGTTGTTTCATTTCAAATCCAATGTGGTGGCAGCAAAACCCAAATCATGAAGATTGTGTCACTGCCCAAATAATTCTGGACCCAACCCACAAATGCTGCAAACACTCTGAACAAGCATAGCTGCAGTGTAAAGAATGGAGGTGGGACAGAGCAAGAGTATTGAAGTACAGCGGAGCTGGAGTCATTGATCATATCCAAGTCCTTATGAAGATTAGTCTAAAATGATGAAGATCAAAGTTATAATATACATTTTTTTTTTTATTTGAAAAAATTAACAAATCTTCACAGAATAAAAACAGGAAGCGGATCACAAACTCAGCAGAACAATTAGAAGGTCGGCCAGATCAGAGGGTTCATTAGCGGTTGTGTCCAGCGTCTTTGTTAGCGGTTTTGTCCAGCAGTGCCGCCTTGTGGTCATTTTCTGTGCTACATCCTGGACCCCTACAACCCATTACATAGCTGGACAGAAAAACTACTGCACTACCACCCTGCAAACTGCAGTGGCAGCCATATTGGTTGTAACAACTTTCCCATGAACAGATAAATCAAAGAAAAAACCTCCACTGTAACCAGTGTCAGGAGGGGGCGCTAAAGCCGGTTTACTCTTCCAAACTGGATCTTTTATGCAATGGTAAAACTTGTATTTCCCAATAGATTTTCTCCATTAATATAAAACTATTTACACGTGATCATTCTTCATCAAATCTTGAGAGATAAAACGGCAGCGTTATCCCAGTCCATACGGGATGCCTCGGATTCTCCGTGCGAGCTGCATGTCCTTCACAAAGAGAGTGACCCTGTTGGCCTGGTGACTGCAGAGGTAAGAATCTTCAAAGAGACGCACGAGGAAGGCCTCAGCTGACTGTGGATACAGAAGAGCATTAGTCCCTCTTAAAGTGACAGCACTCCCGGTATAATTTACTACACAGCTCGAAGGACTGAGCAGATTTCACTTTTATGAGCTGATAGCTAGAGTGATGGTGGGGGGGGGGGTCTGGCCTCTGGAACTCCCACAATGCTTCACAACCCCTATGCAAATATCCCGCTAGGGCATATGGATGTGTTAGAGGGGGCGGGGGCTGAGTAGTGAACCACTGCAAAGAGCAGCTCCCTCTCTGGTTGACCCATGCGTTACATGGACAGTGCATTGTATCAGATACTGACCTCTTGTAGCGCCATAAGTGCGGTGCTTTGCCAGTAGTAAAACACGCCGCGGGAATACTTCAGGCAGATCTCTCTCACCTGCAAGAATAAAAGGGGAATATCACCGACAATAAAGAGGAGCAGCCGCAGAGGACACATCCACTCACCAGGCGGAAAAACGGGGCTTTCTGAATGAGCAGATTTGTTGATTTTTGGTACTTTCTTATTTCCATCAGCGCACGGGCTCCTGGGCGGTAGCGTCTTCTTCGTTGCGTGCTCGGTCTGTGACTTGTTTCCCCACTACCTGTAAGAAAGAAATCCATAATCATAGCTGAAAATGAATCTCCCGCTACATGGAAATTCACTGTCTGGCCGGGGTCACACGTAGGGTAAACACGGCGGATTTTCTGCAATGGATTTCATTGGGGAAACTCCACAGTGTAATACAGAAGCAGAGGAGTGGAGGAGATTCAAAAAAATCTCATCCAGACGCAGCGGAAAAAAACCCGCCAAACTTACCCAGATCTATCTGCTCCTGCGTTCAACAAGGCCTCCAGGGATGATGTCTCATCCCATATGACTGCTGCAGAACATCAGAGGGACACGTCACCATGGCTACGGGTAAGTATGGGGTTTTTTTTTTTTTTTTTTTTCTCTACCTACTATGGACATTCCAGCCGAAAAACTGCACTTTTTCAGCCAGAATTACCTCCGGTGCGCAGGGCCAATACGCTGTGTACTTTTACGCCGCGTATCTGCCCTGTGTGAACATGGCCTATTACCTTAATGTCCCCCAAGGAACATTAGGTAAACAGATTTAAAACATAACATGCTACCTGCAGCCACCACTAGAGGGAGCTCATTGTATATGGTTGTACATTGAACTTGGTAACAAAACAGTATGCAGTGAGCTCCCTCTAGTGGTGGCTGCAGGGAGACAAAATTATACCATGTAACTGTCTACGCAGGAGATTTAGAGCTCTGTTTCAGAAATCTGTGCTCCAACTGCTGTAAAACGACATTAAGAAATTAATCAGCACAGAATGTTGGACCTAAAAAGGATATAAATGTGGACGTTCACATTTTAGATACTTTTCTATGACTGATAATTTGGGGTCCATCAAGTCCCATTGATACCGGATTAAAGGGGTTGTACCACGAAAAGAATTTTTCACCTATCCACAAGATAGGTGATAAATGCCGGATCGCTGCGGGTTGTTAACAAGAGTACGGGTCCCAGAGTGGTGGTCACTCAAGTCATTCTCTATGGCAGTGGTCCCCAACCTATTTTGCACCGAGGACCGGTTTGATGCAAGAACATGTTTGCGCTGACTGGCGGGGGGGGGGGGGAGTGGGTGGAGGGGTTAGAGTCAGTTCACACATTGCGTAAATACGGCGTATACCTGTATTATAATGCGGAAAAATCGGCAGCATAATACAGTAGCAGCAAAGTGGATGAGATAAAACACGTCTCATCCACACGCTGCATAAACGGAGTAGAAAAAAGGCTCAGAAATTGACGTCACATCGCGGCTGCCTGCGCGGAGCCGCTCACGGCAGACTGCATAATTGGGCAAGGAGCAGTCAAACTTGACTATTTCCGTCGATCCCATAGGGAATGAATAGAGCGGTCGGACTGCAGGTTGGAAATTCTTAGATCCCTCATTTCATAATATATCTTCATGGGTGTGAGCTGTGTTCTCAGATTCCCTTCCCAGAGCCATATAGTAACGTGCTTCCTGCAACCACCACTAGGGGGAGACGATTGTGCACATGCATACAGCTCCTGTTGTGCCTATATAAATCAGTCCTCAGTTTGCTCCCCCTAGTGGCGGCCTTGTGCTACAGAAATTTCTGTATGTAACAGATTTTTACATGCATAGAAACGAACCCTCTAAGATATAAAGCTGAGAAACGGATTACAATCTAGTATTACACGACCCGAGGTTATCTGGAATTCATTTTTAAAATAAAATATATAATGAGAGTGATAAGATGATCAAGGTGCAACTTTCTCTTACTTGGCGGAGATTGAGGAGGAGCTGCAGGTTTCTTCTGTGGCTGCGCCAACTTCCTGCGGGACGAGCTTTTCTGGGGTGGTTTCATGATGATGTAAAACGCTGCTGAGAGACATACAATCAGTTAAGCGGATAAGAGATGGTGACAATTCAGCAGAATCACAGGTGACGTAGGATAAACGGAGCGGTTTTATCATTCCCCACAACTCCCCCCCCCCCCAATACCAAAACATTCAGGAGTCGGGAAGGTCGATTTTACTGCATCCAAGTCGCCACAGAGCGCTAGACTTATATACGTATATACTGACTGATGCCACCAATGCAAGTGACAAGAAAGTGATGACATTGACGGTGAAGATATGAGATTGCCGGATGTCAGTAATTAACGCACGCTGCATCAATGAATACAATAGATCCTCGTGACATCAATTACCAGAACAGCGACATCAATGATCTATTTAATAATGCGGCAACAGTAGAGCTACCCGCAGCAGATCCCGCAAGCAATGGGCAGAGGTTTGCAGACGTAATGGAGCCGTCTTTTCAGGCGTGATTCGAGGCGTAAAACGCCTGAAAATAGGTCGTGTGCACATAACCTTACAGAGAATCCGTAATCCAGACAAAGGTGGGAAATTTAAAACTGGAGCAAAGGAAAAGTGGAGCAGTCGTCATGGAAATGAAAGGCCGCAGCTGGAGGACGATGAGCTGCAACAATGCAGTACAAATATACAGAAATAAAACATCTAATAATCCATATGATCTCTAGACACGCAGCAGCGAAAATGTATAAAATCAACACACACGATAGACGAGGAGAAGAAACATTCAGTCGAGTGCGCAACTTTTCTTAGGACTCTCTGCTTTGTGCCGTTTCTCTGTTATTCCTCCTGGAAATGTAAGAATTGACAGCTGTGTGTTACCAGTTGGGGGTGTGTCCCTACACAAACTGACAACGTCCAATCAGTGCTGACAGAGAGACTGTAGGGACACGACCTTTGATGAGGAGAATGGCAACACAAAGTTATCTATTAATACATAAATTTCTAGGAGGAACAACAGAGGAACGGCACAAGCCAGAGATCTGAGAAAATACGCTCCAGAATAGTTATTTCATGGGGAATACAGGTATTTACTATAAGGGTATGTTCACACGCAGTGGTTTCAGACCTATTTCGGGCGTTTTACGCCTCGAATTACGGCTGAAAAAACGCCCCTAATACGCCTACAAACATCTGCCCATTGCTTTCAATGGGAATTACGATGTTCTGTTCGCACGAGCCTTAATTTTACGTGTCGCTGTCAAAATACGGCGCGTAAAATGACGGCTCGTCAAAAGAAGTGCAGGACACTTTTTGGGACGTTTTTGGAGCCGTTTTCTCATAGACTCGTGAAAACAGTTCCAAAAACGGCTTTAAAAAACGCAGCGAAAAACGCGAGTGGTTAAAAAAACATCTGAAACTCAGGAGCTGTTTTCGCCATAAAACAGCTCCGTATTTTCAGAAGTTTTTGCTCACTGCGTGTGAACAGAGCCTTACAGACACGTCAGGAGAAGTGACGGCTCCTCTTTAATAATATTGTCTGTATCCTGTATAATTCATGAGGACGCACGTGCTGCCCGGCGTGATGTCAGCGTCACCGTATCTATCAATGATTATACACTGAACTCTAGAAAACTGCCAGATACACCAGGACGACTGTATACATCAGAGTTTCCCAACCTTTTCAGGCTCGAGGCACCCCAGGGAAAAAAAATAATTCTCAGGGCACCCCTACCAAAAATTGTTTACAAAACGACAAAAAATGTCGAAAAACAAGCACTACACTCTTAGGTTATGTTCACACAACGTTTTTTTGTAAGGCAGAAACTAAAAGTCTGCCTCCAAATTCATTTACGAATTTTGAGGCAGATTTTGAATTGACAGCATTGTTTGACTTTTTTTGCCCACATTTTTTTTAAGCCGTTGAAGCGAATGCAAAAACCGCAGACAAAAAAGCACCAGAGGTCAGAGGCGGAAACCACTTGAAGACCATCAGCCCCCCACTCCCAGTAATGACCGTCAGCCCCCCACTCACAATAACGACCGTCAGCCCCCCACTCACAGTAACGACCGTCAGCCCCCCACTCACAGTAATGACCGTCTGCCCCCCACTCCCAGTAATGACCGTCAGCCCCCCACTCACAGTAATGACCGTCAGCCCCCCACTCACAGTAATGACCGTCAGCCCCCCACTCACAGTAATGACCGTCAGCCCCCCACTCACAGTAATGACCGTCAGCCCCCCACTCACAGTAATGACCGTCAGCCCCCCACTCCCAGTAATGACCGTCAGCCCCCCCACTCCCAGTAATGACCGTCAGCCCCCCACTCACATTATAATGACCCCTCAGTAAAGCCACCATCAGCCTCAGTCCCCCCGCCCCCCGATAAAATAACCATCTGCCCCTCCAGTAAAGGGACCATCACAGACAGAAAGTGTGCTTACCCCTGGGGAAGGAATAAATAAGGAGGTATAAGAACTACAACTCCCAGCATGCCCAGACTGTTGCGTGATATCAGAGGACATTATAGAGAGGAGGTATAAGAGAGAACTACAACTCCCAGCATGTCCAGACTGTTATTATGGGATATCAGAGGACAATACAGTGAGGAGGTATAAGAGGAGAGAACTACAACTCCTAGCATGTCAAGGCTGTTATTATGGGATATCAGAGGACATTACAGGGAGGAGGTATAAGAGGAGAGGACTACAACTCCCAGCATATCCACACTGTTATTATGGGATATCAGAGGACATTACAGTGAGGAGGTATAAGAGGAGAGAACTACAACTCCTAGCATGTCCAGGCTGTTATTATGGGATATCAGAGGACATTACAGGGAGGCGGTATAAGAGGAGGACTACAACTCCCAGCATGTCCAGGCTGTTATTATGGGATATCAGAGGACATTACAGGGAGGAGGTATAAGAGGAGGGAACTACAACTACCAGCATGTCCAGGACGTTATTATGGGATATCAGAGGACATTACAGGAGAAGAAGGTATAAGAGGAGAGGACTACAACTCCCAGCATGCCCAGACTGTTATTATGGGATATCTGAGGACATTACAGTTAGGAGGTATAAGAGGAAAGGACTACAACTCCCAGCATGTCCAGGAGGTTATTATGGGATATCAGAGGACATTACAGGGAGGAGGTATAAGAGGAGAGGACTACAACTCCCAGCATGTCCAGGACGTTATTGTGGGAAATCAGAGGACATTACAGGGAGGAGGTATAAGAGGAGAAGACTACAACTCCCAGCATGTCCAGGACGTTATTATGGGATATCAGAGGACATTACAGTGAGGAGATATAAGAGAGAACTATAACTCCCAGCATGCCCAGGCTGTTATTATGGGATATCAGAGGACATTACAGGGAGGAGATATAAGAGGAGATTACTACAACTCCCAGCATATCCAGGACGTTATTATGGGATATCAGAGGACATTACAGGGAGGAGGTATAAGAGGAGAGGACTACAACTCCCAGCATGTCCAGGACGTTATTATGGGATATCAGAGGACATTACAGGGAGGAGGTATAAGAGGAGAGAACTACAACTCCCAGCATGTCCAGGCTGTTATTATGGGATATCAGAGGACATTACAATGAGGAGGTATAAGAGGAGAGAACTACAACTCCCAGCATGTCCAGGCTGTTATTATGGGATATCAGAGGACATTACAGGGAGGAGGTACAAGAGGAGAAGACTACAACTCCCAGCATGTCCAGGATGTTATTATGGGATATCAGAGGACATTACAGGGAGGAGGTATAAGAGGGGACTACAACTCCCAGCATGTCCAGGCTGTTATGGGATATCAGAGGACATTACAGTGAGGAGGTATAAGAGGAGAGAACTACAACTCCCAGCATGTCCAGGAGGTTATTATGGGATATCAGAGGACATTACAGTGAGGAGGTATAAGAGGAGAGAACTACAACTCCCAGCATGTCCAGGACGTTATTATGGGATATCAGAGGACATTACAGGGAGGAGGTATAAGAGGAGAGAACTACAACTCCCAGAATGTCCAGGACGTTATTATGGGATATCAGAGGACATTACAGTGAGGAGGTATAAGAGGAGAGAACTACAACTCCCAGCATGTCCAGGCTGTTATTATGGGATATCAGAGGATATTACAGGGAGGAGGTCTAAGAGGAGATTACTACAACTCCCAGCATGTCCAGGACGTTATTATGGGATATCAGAGGACATTACAGTGAGGAGGTATAAGAGGAGAGGACTACAACTCCCAGCATGTCCAGGACGTTATTATGGGATATCAGAGGACATTACAGTGAGGAGGTATAAGAGGAGAGAACTACAACTACCCACATTCCCCTGGCTCCATTTCTCACACAACTGCTAAGAAAGTAAAGAAAAAAACCACTTACCCTGCCCAGTGTTAACGGCTCCTCTCCCTCCGTCAGGCTTCTAGTGGGAAGCGGTGGGCGGTGCTTGTAACGGACGTCCGCGCGTCACGTCTGCTACAACGTCGGGGGCGGAGCTTGTAGAAAAAAATAAAAAATAAAAAAATGTAATTTTTTTTTTTTGCCGTGGATGAGCCGCGGCACCCCTGAACAGCTCTCGGCACCCTGGTTGGGAACCACTGGTATAGATTATATAATAGCCCCACAATATAAAAGCCAATAAAAACCAAAAGGATCCCGCACTGCGTTCTTCCAGGTTATGTATCGCCCCCTTGTGGCTAATAGAAGAAGTACACAAAATGTTCAAACCATCGCTAAAGCCAACAAAACTATATCCTGATGTTTCATCTCCCACAATCTATAATAATTATAATACACGATCACCGCGCGGTCTCAATGACGTCATCAAAACCTCGGGCTATAAAGAAAAGCCTGTTTATACCCCTGGGTTCCAGGATGGGTCTATTTTAGGCTCGATGGGTTTCTATCAAGTTCTATAGAAAATGCTTAGAAACGTTGTGATATTAAAAAAAAAACTTTTATTGACATTAAGACCCCTTTACCAATGCCGATAATCATACGAGCGCTTGTTTTCGATCAGGCAGCGACGATCAGACGATAAACTGCACTGATTGGTCAGCTGATCACATCTTTTATGCGTCCCAAAAAAATCGTCGTTGTCCACTGCGTACAAACAGGGGATGTGCTGCCGACAATACGTAAACTGTACGAGCACGGACCATCGTATTAACCATCGCTCATCACCGTACAGCGTGCGTCGGCTCGTGTAAATGAGCACCGACTCACTGGATACATCGTTGATCGTGCAAGTTCTATCTAGTGAAACACTGTAAACAGGGAGGAGGGGGATGCAGCTGCAGTTTCTTATGCCCCACGCACGCGACCGTATTTTTCATCAGTAATTACAGCAGGGACTCTCTTATAGAAGTCTATGGGCGCTTCCGTAAATACGGCCGGCTATGGATACGCATCCGTACGCTGACCGTATTTACGGAAGCGTTGCTATGCAACATGCTGATGACATCATTTGCATCCTCCCTCTTTTTTTTTACGGATCCGTATATACCGATGCAATATGGACAGTATTTCGGGATAGATGAAAATACGGTCGTGTGCATGGGGCCTTACTTGGTGTTGCAATGAGGGGGAGGGGTAGCGGCTGGTACTTGCTAGTTATACTATTACTGATATACTCATTAAAGGGGTCTTCCCATCAGACACATTTATGAAGTATCCATAGGATGTCAGATAGATGAGGGTCCCACCTCCGGCTTTGTCTGATCTGTTTCCGTAACTCCCATAGTAGTGAATGCGGGTCCCAGAGGTGGGACCCCAATCTACCTGACATTTATGACATATCCGCTCGTTTGCTCCGGTCACACGGAGCTATGGTTGACACGGAGCTATGGATAACACGGAGCTATGGATGAGGGCGAGCGGTCGTTACTCCGATCGCTCGTCCCCATACGTTATTATCATGTCGGCAGCGCGTTTCTCTGTTTACACAGGGAGATGCGCTGCTGACAACAATAATATTTCACTTTTTTAACCCCTTCAGGACTGAGCCTGTTTTGGCCTTCAGGACGAAGCCGATTTTTCAAATCTGACATGTGTCACTTTATGTGGTAATAACTCCGTAATGCTTTTACCTATCCAAGGACCAGTTCAGTTCTGAAGTGGCTTTGAGGGCCTTATATATTAGAAAGTCCCCATAAATCACCCCATTTTGAAAACTGCACCCCTCAAAGTATTCAAAACAGCATTCAGAAAGTGTATTAACCCTTTAGGCGTTTCACAGGAATTAAAGCAAAGTAGAGGTGAAAGTTATAAATTTCATTTTTTTTTTACAAAATTCATTTGTAATAAATTTTTTTCTATACCACAGAAGGTTTTACCCAAGAAATGTAACTTATTATTTATTGCCCAGATTCTGCAGTTTTTAGAAATACCCCACATGTGGCCCTAGTGCGCTAATTTACTGAAATACAGGACTCAGAAGCAAAGGAGCACCTAGTGGATTTTGGGGCCTCCTTTTTTTAGCATATATTTTAGGTACCATGTCAGGTTTGAAGAGGTCTTGTGGGGCCAAAACAATAAAGACCCCCAAAAGTGACCTCATTTTGGAAACTACACCCCTCAGGGAATTTATCTAGGGGTATAGTTAGCATTTTGAACCCACAGATTTTTTGCTAAATTTATTTGAATTAGTTTGTGAAGATGAAAATCTACTTTTTTTCTGAAAAAACGTAGAAATTGTTAATTTTTTCAAGGAATAAAAGAGAAAAACCACCCCAACATATGTAAAGCAATTTCTCCTGATTATAGCAATACCCCATATGTGGTAATAAACTGCTGTTTGGACCCACAGCAGGACTTAGAAGGGAAGGAGCACCATTTGGATTTTGAAATTCTGATTTTGCTGGAATAGTTTTCAGTGCCGTATTGCGTTTGAAATGCACTGGAGGGAACAAAATAGTGGAAACCCCGGAAAGTGACCCCATTTTGGAAACTACACTCATCAAGGAATTTTTCTAGGGGTAAAGTTAGCAGTTTGACCCCACGGTTGTTTTGCTGAATTCATTGGAATTATTCTGTAAAGGTAAAAATCGACTTTTTTTCTGAAAAAAGGTAGCCATTTTTAATTTTTACAAGGAATAAAGGAGAAAAAGCACCCCAACATTTGTAAAACAATTTCTCCCGATTACGGAAATATGCCATATGTTGTAATAAACTGCTTTCTGGACCCACAGTAAGGCTTAGAAGGGAAGGAGCGCTATTTAGCTTTTGGAGCTCAAATTTAGCTGAAATGGTTTTTGGGTGCCATGTCGCATTTGCAAAGCCCCCGAGGGACCAAAACAGTGGAAACCCCCCAAAAGTGGAAATTAGAACCACTTAAAGAATCTATCTAGGGATATAGTGGGCATTTAGACCCCACACGTCTTTTGCAGGATTTATTAGAATTAGGCCGTGAAAATGAATATCAACATTTCTTCCACTAAAATGTTGCATTTTTTCAATTTCACAAAGGATAAAGGGGGAAAAAGCTGCCCAACATTTGTAAAGCAATTTCTCCCGAGTACGGCAATACCCCACGTGTGGTCATAAACGGTTTTTCATTAGAAAGTAATTAACCCTTTCTGGACTGATCCATTTTTTTATTTTCCTTCTTAGTTTTTTCCTCCCCGCGTTCCAAGAGCCACAACTTTTTATTTTTCAGTCAATAGAGCGGTATGAGGGCTTATTTATTGAGGGACGAGCGGTCGTTTTTATTGGTACCACTTTTTGGTATATACAACTTTTTGAGCACTTTTGATTCCATTTTTAGGTAGAGCCAAGGTGACCAAAAAACAGTGATTTTGCTGTTTTAAATGCTTTATTTTTCACGTGAGACGCTCCATACATCACCCCCCACACTAAGACATGCTATGTCGTGGTGTGCGCAGGAGTTAATGTGCAGCGGATGGTACAGAGTGAAAATTACAATTTTCCACTCATATGCCATTTTAGTGCACTACATGTTATGCCCAGTTTGTGCCACTGAAGACGAATACCTCATAAAATATTAAGCGGGTTCTCCTGGGTATGGCGATGCCATATCTATGGGCGTAAACTGGTGTTTAGGCACGCTGCAGGGCTCAGAAGGGAGGGAGCGGCATTTGGCTTTTGGGGCGCAGATGTAGCTTGGTAGTTGTTCTGTTTGGGGTTTTACTGGTGTTTCAGTTTATAATGTGGGGGCATATGTAATCTGTGCGGAATACATCAGGGTACATGTTATCTGTGCGGGGTACATCAGGTTATAATAAGAGGGTATAATAATGCAGTAAATACATAATAATCCATAGTTATGTGGTCAGTGTCGCACTGATAAAAGGCGCCCGATCTTATCCGCTTTTGGAACACTCTGCACATTTTGCATCGCCATATTCTGAGTGCCAGAACGGTTTTATATTTTTTCCACCAGAGCTGTATGAGGGTTTAGGGTATGTGCACACGCTAGCTGTCATTTACGTGTGAAAAAACAGACTGTTATCAAGAGAAAACAGCTGCCTCGTTTCACACGTAAATGCTCCTCCTCGCATTTTGCGAGGCGTCTGAGACGCTCGTAAATCTTGAGCTGTGCTTCATTGAGTACAATGAAGAACAGCTCAAATTACGTGGCAAAGAAGTGTCCTGCACTTCTTTGCCGAGGCAGTCCATTTACGCGTCGTCGTTTGACAGCTGTCAAACGACGACGCGTAAATTACAGGTCGTCTGCACAGTATGTCGGCAAACCCATTCAAATGAATGGGCAGATGTTTGCCGACGTATTGTAGCCCTATTTTCAGACGTAAAACGAGGCATAATACGCCTCGTTTACGTCTGAATATAGGTCGTGTGAACCCAGTCATATTCTTTGCGGGGCAATCTGTAGTTTTCATTGTTGCCATTTTGGGGTACCAGAAATTTTTTTGATCACGTTTTATTACATTTTTTGGCAAGCAAGGTGACCAAAAACCATCAATTCTGACACTGTTTTTTATTCTTTTTTTTAATGGCTTTCACCCTGGGCTATAAATTACCATTATATTTTATACTGCGGGTCGGTACGATTACGGCGATACCATATGTATATAATTTTTTGATGTTTTGCAGCGTTTGCGCAATAAAATCACTTATTTATAAAATAAATTATTTTTTGTGTCACCGTATTCTGAGAGCGATAACACTTTTATTTTTCAGTCAAAAATGCGGTGTAAGGGCTTGTTTTTTGCGGGACGGGATGTAGTTTGTATTGGTACCATTTTGGCGTACATGCGACTTTTTGATCACTTTTTATTGTATATTTTGGGAGGGTTGGTAACCAAAAAATTGTGATTCGGGCACGGTTTTTCGTTTATTTTTTTCGCGGTGTTCACCGTGCGGGAAAAATAATATTACAGTTTTATAGTTGGGGTCGTTACGAACGCGGTGATACCAAATATGTGTACTTTTTTTATCGTGTTAATTTTTTTCCTATAATAAAAGACTTATTATAGGAAAAAAAGCATTCTTTGTTTATGTCACTTCTAACTTTTATTTTTACACTTTTTCAAAACATTTTTATTATCTTTTTTTTACTTGTCCCACTAGGGGACACTTAGACTTGCAGCTTTGATCGCTGCTAGAACGTAGTGTAATGTGTTCTAACTGACATTGTGACGTAACTGTCACACTGACAGGAAGCATCGGAGGACCGGCCGGAGGCTGTTCCTCCGAGGCTTCCGTACATGGCAACCCGGAGGTCATTGTCTGGCCTCTGGTTGCCGTGAGAAGGATCGCCAGCCCCCGCAAATGCATGTGGCGGGCTGCCGATCCGCTGTAAACCTCTTCAATGTGTTGATCGCAATCGACCACCACATCGAAGGGGTTAATTGCCGATTTCAGCGGCGACAGGCCGCTGATCGGCAACAGGGAGAGCAGGGCTTACACCCTGCACAGTTAACCGCCGCTGCGGTGTAGCTCCGCGCGGCGGTTAACTGTCAAAGCACTGACGCTAGTGAACGTCAAGGTGCGCGAAGTTACTGCACACATTGACGTTCATTAACGTCAAGGTGCGGGAAGGGGTTAAAACGATACGACCAGCACATGATTGGGTGTTTGCTCGTTCATCTGCGGATCGCTGCCCTTTTTACACAGCGCAATTATCAGCAACGAGCGTTATATGAATACTTGTCTGCCCGATAATCGTCCTGTGTAAAGAACATTTTAGGCTAAGTTCACACTGAGTTTTTTGACGAGTTTTTTTTACGCGGAAACCGCGCTGCAAAACTCGTCAAAAACTGCCCTAAAATGCCTCCCATTGATTTCAATGGGAGGCGTCAGCGTCTTTTTCCCGCGAGCAGTAAAACTGCCTCGCGGGAAAAAGAAGCGACATGCCCTATCTTCGGGCATTTACGCCTCTGACCTCCCATTGACTTCAATGGGAGGCAGAGAAAGCGTATTTCGCTGTGTATTATGCCCTCGGCGCTCAATGGCCGCGGGCGAAAAACGCAGCGAAAATCGGCGTGCAGGGAGAGGAAAATGTGCCTCAAACTTCCAAACGGAATTTTGAGGCAGATATTCCTCCTGCAAAAAACTCCGTGTGAACATAGCCTTAGACTCATGTCCTGGTTACTACACTTCAGTGGAAAGCTACCGGCAGTCGCCACTAGGGGGAGCTACTGTAAATGTATTTATATTGTGCTAACTGACGTTAAAGAGGCTCTGTCACCACATTATAAGTGCCCTATCTCCTATATAAGGAGATCGGCGCTGTAATGTAGGTGACAGTAATGCTTTTTATTTTAAAAAAAACGATCTTTTTTCACAAAGTTAGGAGCGATTTAAGTTTATGCTAATGAGCTTTCGTAATGCCCAAGTGGGCGTACTTTTACTTTCGACCAAGTGGGTGTTGTACAGAGTAGTGCATGACGCTGACCAATCAGCATCATGCACTCCTCTCCATTCATTTACACTGCACTAGCGATATAGATATATCGCTATGTGCAGCCTCATACACAAGCCCTAACATTACTAGTGTCCTGATAATGAATAAACATGACCATCCAGCCTGGAAGTCATGTGTACTCAGAATCCCGACACTTCTGAATAAAGATCGTTTTTTTAAATAAAAAACATTACTGTGACCTACATTACAGCGCCCATCTCCTTATGTAGGAGATAGGGCACTTATAATGTGGTGACAGAGTCTCTTTAACCCCTTAGTGACCATCCCATTGTAGGCCCTAATGACTAAGCTATTTTATTCGTTTTTCTATAGTCGCATTCAAAGAGCTCTAACTTTTTTATTTTTTCAGCACCCCACAGGTGTCTCATATATTTTATTAGAAATGGGCAGTGAAAATGAAAAATGACATTATTTTCAAATAAGACGCATCATTAGTTAAAAATGTTTCATTTTCTCAACAAATAAAGGAGAAAAAGCACCGTAACATTTGTAAAGCAACTTCTTCCGAGTAGGGAAATACCCCACACGTGGTCATAAACTGCTATTTGGACACACAGAAAGGCTCTAAAGGGAAGGAACGCCATTTAGTATTTGGAGTGGAGATTTTATAAGATTCGTTTTTTGACACCATGTTGCATTGAGCTATAGTACCAGTACAGTGGTACCCCCCATGAAAAATTACCCCATTTTGGAAACTAGATTCCTCAAAGAATTGATCTAGGGGTGTAGTGAGCATTTTGACCGCACAAGTGTTTTGCAAAAATGAGTAAACAATAGATGTTGCAGATTGAAAATTGCTTTTTTCCACAAATATGCCATTTCAGTGCCCAATGTGTTGTGCCCAGCTTGTACCACCGTAGACACACATCCCATAAATTGTTAAGCGGGTTCTCCAGAATACACCATATGTGGTCATAAATTGCTGTTTGGGTACACTGCCAGGCTCAGTTGGACCACCATTTGGCTTTTGAAGCGCAGATTTTGCTTGTTGTATTAGTGTTATTTCAGCTTATAATGTGGGGGCATATGTGAACTGGGCAGAGTACATCAGGGTATATGTAAGCTGTGCGGACTACATCAGGGTATATGTAAGCTGGGCGGAGTACATCAGGGTATATGTAAACTGTGCGGAGTACATCAGGGCATATGTGAGCTATGCAGAGTACATCAGGGTATATGCGCGGAGTACATCAGGATATATGTAAGCTGTGCGTAGTACATCAGGGTATATGTAATCTGTGGAGTACATCAGGGTATATGTAAACTGTGGAGTACATCAGGCTATATGTAAGCTGTGCGGAGTACATCAGGGTATATGTAAGCTGGGCGGAGTACATCAGGGTATATGTAAACTGTGGAGTACATCAGGGTATATGTAAGCTGTGCGGAGTACATCAGGGTATATGTTAGCTGGGTGGAGCGCATCAGGATATATGTAAGCTGTGCGGAGTACATCAGGGTATATGTTAGCTGGGTGGAGTGCATCAGGATATATGTAAACTGGGCGGAGTACATCAGGGTATATGTAAGCTGTGTGGAGTACATCAGGGTATATGTAATATGCTCGGAGTACATCAGGGTATATGTAATATGTGCGGGTACATCAGGGTATATGTAATATGTGCGGGTACATCAGGCTATATGCAAGCTGTGAGAAGTACATCAGGGTATATGTAAGCTGGGCGGAGTACATCAGGGTATATGTAAGCTGTGCGGAGTACATCAGGGTATATGTAAGCTGGTCAGAGTACATCAGGGTATATGTAATATGTGCGGGTACATCAGGCTATATGCAAGCTGTGAGGAGTACATCAGGGTATATGTAAGTTGGGCAGAGTACATCAGGGTATATGTAATATGTGCGGGTACATCAGGCTATATGCAAGCTGTGAGGAGTACATCAGGGTATATGTAAGCTGTGCGGAGTACATCAGGGTATATGTAAGCTGGGCGGAGTACATCAGGGCATATGTAAGCTGTGTGGAGTACATCATTGTATATGTAAGCTGGGCGGAGTACATAATTGTATATGTAAGCTGGTCGGAGTACATCAGGGTATATGTAAACTGGGCGGAGTACATCAGGTTATATATAAGCTGTGCGGAGTACATCAGGGTATATGTAAGCTGGGCGGAGTACATCAGGGTATATGTAATATGTGCGGGTACATCAGGCTATATGTAAGCTGGGCGGAGTACATCAGGGTATATGTAAGCTGGGCGGAGTACATCAGGGTATATGTAAGCTGGGCGGAGTACATCAAGGTATATGTAAGCTGGGCGGAGTACATCAGGGTATATGTAAACTGGGCGGAGTGCAACAGGTCATAATAGGATGATGTAATAAATGGGGAGAATGAATAATCCATGGATTGGTGTGGTACGCTTTGAACCAATTATTTTATGCACAGGCCGGGTTTATTGGGTATTATACAGAATATCTGCGCTCCAGCATTGCCTAATCATTGACTTCTTCACTAGCCCTATAAGCCGCACAAGGCCCTAAAGTTTCCTCATCTCCGCTGCGTCTACAGGGTCCACCTGTGGGGTCCAGCAAATGACGATGTGGGATATTTAGTGAAATTCTACTGGACCTAAAAAATGAGTCTGGGTCGTCATTTAGCATCATTGCGTTTTGAGAGCCATAACGTGTTATTTTTCTGAGCTGTGTGAGGGCGCGTTTTTTGTGGAACGAGCTGTAATTTTTATTGGTTCCATTTTGGGGTACATGCGATTTTTTTATCACTATTTATTAAATTTTTTGGGAGATGAGGAAACAACAAAACAGCAATTCTAGCACCTTTCTTTGTTTTTTTTTACAGTGTTCACCGTGCAGTATAAACAACATGTTAACTTTATTCTGCGGGGCGATACGATTACAGCGACACCAAATTTATATCGTTTTTTTACGTTTCACTACGTTCCCACAATAAAAATACTCTTTTCTAAAAAAATCATGTTTTAGTGTCGCCATTTTCTGACAGCCATAACTTTTTTATTTTTTAGTTGATATCGCTGCGGGGCGGCTTGTTTTATGCGTGACGAACTGTAGTTTCTATTGGTACCATATTGCGTTACTTGCAACTTTTTGATCACTTTTTATTAAAAAAAATTTGAGACAAGACCAAAAACTAAAATATTGTCATTGTTTTTTATTAAAAATGTTTACGGTGTTCACCGTGCGGTAAAAATAATGTGATATTTTTATAGATCAGGCCGTTCCGAATGCGGCCATAACTATTATGTATAGGTTTTTTTCATATTTTAATTTATTTTCTAATAAAGAAGTTGATCAGGGAAACAGGGCAAGTGTTGTTTTTATTATTTATTTATTATTTATTAACTTTTATTTATTTATTTTTCTTTCACATTTTTTTTTACATTTTTTACTTTTTTTTTTACATTGACCTGGGGACTTGAAGATCTGGTCTTCTGATCCCCGGTACGATGCACTGCACTACTTATGTAGTGCAGTGCATCGTAACTGTCATTCTTCATTTGACAGTTAGCGTATTAGGTCCTGCCTCGGGCAGGACCTAATAGGCTACCATACCTGGGCAACCAGGAAGCCTAGTAACGGCTTCCTGGCTGCCATAGCAACAATCGCCACCCGCGATCCATCGCGGGGCGCGCGGGGGGTACAGAGGGAGCTCCCTCCCTCTGTCAACCACTTCAATGCGGCGGGCGTCATTGACAGCCGCATTGAAGGGGTTAAAAGGCTGTGATCGGCGGTAACAGCCATCGCAGCCATTGCAGCGGCATGTCACCTGTGTATAACAGCTGACAGCCGCTGAAGATAAAGCGCGCACAGCTCCTGTGCTCGCTTTATCTGCAGGGCGTAACTGTACGCCCGTCTGCGGGAAATCACTTTGATTTCGGACGTACAGTCACGCCCAATCGCGGGAAGGGGTTAATAATCTTTATTTCACATTTATTACTTATTTCATTAGTCCCACTAGGGGACTTTACTGTGCGATCTTCAGATCGCTGCTATAAGGCTTTGGTATACTTCGTATACCAGAGCATTATTGTCTGTCAGTGTAAGGCCTCATTTACACGAGCGTGTGCGTTTTGCGCGCGCAAAAAACGCAGCGTTTTGCGTGCGCAAAAGGCACTTGACAGCTCTGTGTGTCATCCGTGTATGATGCGCGGCTGCGTGATTTTCGCGCAGCCGCCATCATAGAGATGAGGCTAGTCGACGTCAGTCACTGTCCATGGTGCTGAAAGAGTTAACTGATCGGCAGTAACTCTTTCAGCACCCTCGACAGTGCATTCCGATCACCATATCGAGTAACCTGTTTAAAAAAAAAGAGGTTCGTACTTACCGAGAACTTCCCGGCCGTTGCCTTGGTGACGCGTCCTTGGTGACGCGCCTCTCTTGACATCTGGCCCCACCTCCCTGGATGACGTGGCAGTCCATGTGACCGCTGCAGCCTGTGCTTGGCTTGTGATTGGCTGCAGCTGTCACTTGGACTGAATTGTCATCCCGGGAGGTCAGACTGGAGGAAGAAGCCGGGAGTTATCGGTAAGTCAGAACTTTTATACGTTCACGTATATTGGGATCGGAAGTCACTGTCCAGGGTGCTGAACCAGTTTAACTCTTTCAGCACCCTGCACAGTGACTGCCTCCTGCCGGGTTCGGTCAAAACGAGTTCGGCCGAACCCGGTAAAGTTCGGTTCGCTCATGTCTAAGACACTCCGTTCGGATGTTTGTAAACAGAAAAGCACGTGGTGCTTTTCTGTTTACATTCGGTTTTGACAGCTCTTGCGTGAATCACACCGTTCGCACGGAAGTGCTTCCGTGCGACCTTCGTGGTTTTCACGCACCCATTGACTTCAATGGGTGCGTGATGCGCGAAAAACGCAGATTTTTAGAACATGTCGTGAGTTTTTTTCAGCGCACTCACGCTGAGCAAAACTCACGGACTGTCTGCATGCCCCCATAGAGTAATATAGGTGCGTACGACACGCGTGAAAAGCACGCGCGTATATTACGCTCGTGTAAATGAGGCCTAAATCTGACAGGCAATCTATTAGGACGTGCCTCCGGCGCGTCCTAACAGGCATATGTCCAGGGCAGAACTGGGGGCTTTTATCAATCCCACGGCTGCCATGACAACCCTTCGGAGACCCGCGATTGCATTTGCGGGCCGCCGATGGGTGACAGAGGGAGCTCACTCCCTCTGTAAACAAGTTAAATGCCGCGGTCACTATTGGCGGCATTTAACGTGTTAAACGGCCGCGATCGAAGTCAACTTCTATCGCGGGCATTGGAGCAGGAGCTCAGCTGTCATCAGACAGCTGAGCCCCGACTCCAGCATGCACGGGAGACCCGTGCAGGACTTAGACTAGGCGAACGTGAAAAGGCATCAGCCTAGCCTAAGGCCCCTTAGTGACGAACGTGAAAAGGCGTCAGCCTAGCCTAAGGCCACTTAGTGACGAACGTGAAAAGGCGTATTGTTGGTCACTAAGGGGTTAATGGAGCTGTACGCACATGTATGCAGTGAGCCCACCCGCTAATAGTCGGCCATAGCGAAGAGACTGCTGAATAAACAACCTGCGACTAGAGACATGCTGGGCGTTATAGTACCACATAGCAGCAGACCACTACTGAATGTCATTACCGGAAAGAGCGCGTCCTGTCAGCGGAGCACACGACACACGAGAAAACCGCCTCTCCTCTCGGGTAATACCTCACGCCGATCCTGCAGGTGTCGCTGTCCGCGGCCGCTTGGTCTCACGTTTTTTCCTCACTTTGAATCTAAACATCCGACCACGTCCAGTCCGCTCTCTGCTGTTACTTAGGAAACGGGGCGGAACCTATAGCTGGCCAATAGCTGCTGGCCATTTTTTCTTTATTCAATAAACGTTATTGTAAAGAACAATTTAGACAACCTAAAGCTGCTGCTCGCTGGCGTTAGCACCGGGGTGCTTAGGGTGGCAGGAGGTCCTGCCCGTCTTATCAGAGTTGTCCTTGAATTAAATGGAGAAGATGTTTTGGAATATTGGGCAGGGGCGTAGCTGGGGGGGAAACAGTTATGAAAAATGGGGGAACCCCACATCGATTTTTCCAATTATTATTTTTTTTTTTTTTTTAGATCGACGTGGGCCCCTCCCCCCCCACATTTTTATAGCCAGCCAGATACAACAGAGCAGCAGCCGAGCATTACCAGGGTGTGAAGGGCCACTGTCAGTGGCGTAACTACCGCCGTAGCAGCAGTAGCGGCTGCTACGGGGCCCGCGGCATAAGGGGGCCCGTATCGCCCGCCGGCACGGGCCCCCACCATGGCCGGAGGCTCCGCTAGCAGCCGCTATGGCTGCTACAGCGGGACACCACTGAACACTACGGCAGAGCAGGGAGGTATCTCCCCGCTCTGCCATTAACTGGTTTCCGACCGCTGGCTGTATTTTTACGGCCTGCGGTCAGGGTCCTTAAAACCCGAGCCATAGACTTTCTACGGCTCGGGTTTTAACTTGCTGCCCGCGCGATCGTGCAGCTGAATGTCGGGTCTCCGGCTGTCAGTGACTGCCGGGGACCCTGAGGAGAGGATAGAAGCAGCTTTCGCTGCTTCTGTCTTCTCTGATCACTTGTACACAGCGCTGAATGCGCGCTGTGTACAGGAATAGAGACAGCAGCAGCGCCGCTGTCTCTATTCCTCCTGGTGATCATGTGACTGGTCACATGATCGCCGGGTGCCGTTAGTGGCAGGCTGCTGCTGGGTCTTACTAGACCCAGCACAGCCCTATTAGTGACAATCGTCACTATGAGAGGGCTGATTTCCCCTGTAACTGGGGCTGCTGTGCAGCTCCAGTTACAGGGAAAAACATGGTGTAAAAGAAAGAAAAAAAATATATAAAGTTCCCCAAAGGTCTTTTTTGACCTTTGGGGGACAGACCATAGTAATAAAAAAATAATAAATTAAAGTGCAAAAAAAAATGTAAATAATAAATACACATAAAATACCCACCCCCCAAAAAAAAACGTTCCCCCCCGCCAATCATTGTTGTAACGCTAGCGCTGACCCAATTACCCTAATATAGACATGTAATATATAAAAATTTACGGTAGACTATGACGATAACAAATAAAAGGTCTATTTTAGGGTAAAACTATGTTATTACCAAAAAAAAAATAGCTGAAATGTAAAAAAGCTTATTTTTTTACTATTATTTTCAAACTTTATGAATAAAAATTCTAAAATAGCAAAAAAGGTGTGTATAAAAACGATAAAAAATGAAACCTGCATTGTCTACGGAAAAAACGTCGCAAAAATCACGTCGTTAGCCCAACAAATAAAAAAGTTATAGCCATTTAACTAACACGTGCTAAAAATGGCTAAACGGTGTCTGGTCCTGAAGGCGCAAAATAGAGCAAAAGACATGTATCCCCTCTCCACAGGATATACACAGGATAGGGGATACATGTGTGATCGCTGGCAGCGATAGGGAGAACGGGGGACTGAAAGTCCCCTGAAGTTCTCCATCACAAACCTCGGACTTCCGGGGTCTGTGTCGGCAGCCCCGTAGAAATGAATGGAGCGCCGGTCGTGCTTGTGCTCATGCGTGACCAGCGCTCCTTTCATTTTTATTAAGCTGCGCAGACGCCAGAAGTCAGAGGTTTGTCATGGAGAAGTTCAGGGGACTTTCAGTCCCCCGTTCTCCCTATCGCTGCCAGTGATCACTCATGTATCCCCTATCCTGTGGAGATCCTGTGGAGAGGGAATACATGTCTTTTGTAGGACACACTGTAGGTCGCATTTTTTTGGGAGGGGGGACGCTGTATGGCGTTCCCTACAGGGGGGGGGGGTGGCTGTATGGCGTTCCCTACAGGGGGGGATCTGTATGGCGTTCCCTACAGGGGGGGCTGTATGGCGTTCTCTACAGGGGGGGCTGTATGGCGTTCTCTACAGGGGGGGCTGTATGGCGTTCTCTGCAGGGGGGCTGTATGGCGTTATCTACAGGGGGCTGTATGGCATTATCTACAGGGGGCTGTATGGCATTCTCTACAGGGGGATGTATGGCGTTATCTACAGAGGGGGGCTGTATGGCGTTATCTACAGGGGGGGCTGTAAAAAAGGCACTATCTACAAGGGGGGGGTTGTGTGACACCCAGGGGAGGGGGGCCCCAGTCAAAAGTTTGCTATGGGGCCCAGTCTTTCCTAGTTATGCCCCGGGCCACTGTTTTTGTACTTTACCAGCCTGCGGCCGCCCCGGTGCCGGCCATCACTACAGATGGGGTCCGCCTGCCGGGACCTCCGCCAATCAGTTGTATTGGAGGGGGTGCAGCGATAGTGAGAGCGTTGCTTCCCCTTCATTCCGGTCACTTCTGAATCGCCGTCACACCGCAGTGAGAGCGCTGCACCCCCTTCAAAACAGCTGTTTGGCGGGGGTCCCGGCAGGCGGACCCCGACCCATCAGCTATTGATAGCCTATCCTGGGGATAGGCCATACATTTTTAGGGACTGGACAACCCGGGCCCCAGCAGGCAGTAATAGTATACTTACCCTCCTCTTCAGCTCCGGCCGCAGCGGAGGTCCTGACTCCATCCAGAGTCGGGATGTTGCGCACAGCGATGCGACATCATGACGTGAAGAGACGCCAGGATCTCCCCTGCGCTCGGAACGAGGATAAGTATATTGTCAGTTACTATAGTAACAGGGGCACGTGTAGTTTATTTCATAGGCCCCAGGAGGTACTATAGTAACATTTTATAGACGTGGTGCGAGGGGCCGCAGGCAATTGTGGCCGCTGCGACCCCTATAGTTATGCCACTGTATGAAGAAATGACTATACCAGGGATAAGATTTATTTGCTAATAGTGGAATGCCCCTTTAAGGGGTTAGTGACTGCTATACTGTATAAAAGGGCATCTGTTATTCAGGGACTTTGCTGGTCACCCAGAAAGGGGCGTGTGAAACGTTTTCAGCTAAAAAGAGAGCCTTGGTGGACTATTCCTTTAAAGAGGCTCTGTCACCACATTATAAGTGGTCTATCTTGTACATGATGTGATCGGCGCTGTAATGTAGATTACAGCAGTTTTTTATTTAGAAAAACAATCATTTTTGACGGAGTTATGACCTATTTTAGCTTTATGGTAATGAGTTTCTCAATTGACAACTGGGTGTGTTTTACTATATGACCAAGTGGGCGTTGTGGAGAGAAGTGTATGACGCTGACCAATCAGTGACCAATCAGTGTCATACACTTCTCTCCATTCATTTACACAGCACATCTTGATCTTACTAGATCTCTATGTGCAGACACATACACACGCTAATGTTACTCAAGTGTCCTGACAGTGAATAGACATCACTACCAGCCAGGACGTGATGTCTATTCACAATCCCGACACTTCAGTAACGTTTGAGTGTGACTTACAACACAGTTTATCGTGATCACGCTGGGCTGTCATTTACAGCGAGATCTCATTGTGATGTGCTGTAAATCCCACACAAACATTAGCGAAGTGTCAGGATTCTGAATAGACATCACGTTCTGGCTGGAGGTGATGTCTGTTAGCTCTCAAGACACTTCAGTAACGTTAATGTGTGTGTATGTGGCTGCACATAGTGATCTAGTAAGATCACTATGTGCAGAGTAAATGAATGGAGAGAAGTGTATGGCGCTGATTGCTCAGCGTCATACACTTCTCTCCACAACGCCCACTTGGCTAAAATGTAAAACACGCCCAGTTGTCTATTAAGAAACTCATTAGCATAAATCTAAAATAGGTCATCACTCCGTAAAAAAAAATCGTTTTTCTAAATAAAAAAACACTGCTGTAATCGACATTGTACATTAGCGTGGATCACATCATGTACAAGAGAGGCCACTTATAATGTGGTGACAGAGACTCTTTAAGTGTCTTTTAGAATATGTTGGAGATCTGGGATCAGTGTAAGAAGATATATTGCCCATAGTGTTTGCTAGTCGACTTTTCACTCACTAAAATCCAATGTAATTTAATCCGGCATTTGATAATCCAGAAAGTCTGATGATCTGGCTCTTGTTTCCAGCACAAATCTGTATAATGTGGAACCAATGAAGAAATTCCTCTAAGAAAATGTTGTTCTGAAATAATGGAAAGGGTGAAGCTGGGCCCTGAGGAGTGGGGGGCCGACATGCCACATTAGAGGACTCCAGTACTATACATGGACATGATAATTGGGGGTCCCTGATACAGATTTACATTGGGAGCTTCAAGTTATGACTCTGCTTACAAGTCAGTTTCATATACCTTTGTGTGTTGTCTGATAATCGAGCACCTATAAAGTCCCATTGATGCCAGATTAAAGGAATTTTCCATACGTTGTGCACTACAGAGTCATGTAACATTGCTGCGTCCCTGAGGCGTCTTGTGAATATACAAGACTGTTCTGGAAACAAGTGCTGAATTATCAGATTTTCTGGATGATCGGAAGCCGGATTAAGGGAATTTCAGTGTATTTACATCACGTGCGCCGCGCGACCTGACTCGTCTTTATTTTTATACACAACGTCACATGACCCGGTTGTTGTAGTTTTATTTTTTATTATATGAAAGTTCCCACATATTAAATCCTTGTGTGAATGATGGGAATCCGAATCCCATATATGAGGCCGGCCCCGCAGAGAACAAGATTATGTAATATATTGATTATAGGCGTATGGATAGAGAACAGTCCAGCAGGCAGCGCAGTATCGTCTTGTCTCTATTGTGAAGCGATTTGGCGGCAGAATCAGGTTTTGTCGTGTACGGGTTGAACCCACGACTATTAGTAATAATGAAGCGGATCATATTGGTACATCGTGCCCCCTCCCCTCTCAGATCCGGTTATTCCGTGTCCATTCGTTGAACGGTTTCTTCCACCAGATCGCAGCGAGTTACGGTTTCGCTCAGGACGGCGGTGGTGCCCCGCAGGTAACAATAAGAAGCGAACCTGGGATGAGAGTAGGGAGAAGGATTATACGTGGACCGTGCGACATTGGTACCATCTGATGGAGTGTCCGCAGCGGGGGCATGTATAAGGGACGGGGCAGGACGTGTTCACATTATGGCTCAGGGTATATTCACACCCAGGGTCGTACTGGCCCACCAGAAGATCCTGCGGTTGGCCCTGAAGATCCAGCAGAAGACCCCCCCATTGGGAGCTGACACCACACCAATCATAAGTGTAGAGCCAACCTGAGCCCCTGACCCATGGGCACCATAGCAGCCGTAGGGGCTGATTCTATGTACGCACCGCAGGGTTTTATGTAAGTTCTGCAGCTTTCTAATGTGCTTTGTACTTCAATTCTCATCATTTCCAAGATCTCTGCTTGCTATCAGTGAATGGAGCATGCATAGTTGCAACCCATTATGTCAAGCTGAAAATGTGCGATGCTTGTCACAGAAAGAGGGGGTGATCAAGTTGTGGTGTATTGCCATGAAATTGTTATGGTAATCACAAATATAAACCGCGATTTGACTGCACCATGTGAATAGACCCTAGCAGAGTTAGGTCAGAACGGATTTTCATTTTCTGGATGTAAACAATTAATATTTCCATTCACTGCAAGCAAGCAGAAATCTTGAAATGGGTGAGGAGTTAGAGCTGATAGTATATTAGAAAGTTGCAGAACTTTTCATTATACAGTGAATAAAACATAAACCCTCCATTATGGACGATCCTTGTTCTCCCCCACAAGAGATTTCAGGGGACACTGCCGCCATACACATTACATTGTCAGCGAGGTAGCATTGATATGGGGGTACCCTATATATGTATATGGCCTCTTATATTATCTTACCTTTTTCCCTTGGCCTCCGTTTCGGTGTAATCCCTTAATACCTGTGCCCCTCCACGTGTAATGACACAAAGATCCACGCCACTGCCGGAGCCAAGGTCACAGACGATGCCCGCCGTTATGGAGTCCGTGACTAGTTGCTTAGCGTCCTCCAGCTGAGAGAAGGCGGGAGTCAAATTAAATCTTACTGTCTGAATAGTGAAACCACTGGAGCCCCCCCATCCCAGTATATGAGTCTATTCACACAGTGCGTCATATCGCAGTTTACTGCCACAAAGCAATAAACCACAATTTGACTGCATTGTGTGAATCGACCTATAAGGCCACTTGATCAATATTTCAGGCAAACCTCTCCAAAAAATTAACTCTCTTGAACTGGCTCACAAGCGTGCCCTGTCTCTTCCAATCTTGCGGGAGTTACAGGTTGCCCGACAGGATGCCAGACGGCTGTTGGACTCAGCCTAGCAGCGTGCTCTTCAAGTCTGTCGTAGTAAATTCTATGAGTTTGGCAATAAGAGCGGACGCATGTTGGCCAGAGCTTTAAAGGCTAAGATTGCCCAGTCACATATACCAAACACTAAATCTCCTTCTGGCCAGGTTGTTCACACGACCCCAAAGATAGCGGATTTCTTCCATAGCTTTTTCTCTGATCTATACAACCTTGACCCTCCCACCCCCGCCCCCTCCCATCCGCCGAGGCGGGATTCTTTCTCCTCTCCCTTCACACCGTTGTCTAGGGAGATAGCTGAGGAACTTGATATGGACTTCACCTCCCCGGAGCTCCTTGCGGTTATAACCGATCTTCCTGGGGGAAAGAGTCCTGGCCCGGATGGCTATACTGCCAAGTTTTACAAAGCGTTGGCTGACCGTTTGCTACCGCTTCTACTGCCAGCTTTTAACTCTATTTCCCCGGAGGTCCTGTTTCCTCCTAGCTCCACTTTGGCGCATATCGCAGTTATCCCTAAGCCGGGTAAAGATCCTCAACTGTTCCAGTTATCGTCCCATCTCCTTACTCAATGTAGACCTAAAAATTTACGCCAAATTGCTCGCCAATAGATTGAATAAATACCTGCCTAGTCTAGTCCATCCGGACCAGGTGGGGTTTGAGCCTGGTCGGGAGGCCCGTGACAACACCCTTAAAACTTTTGATATCATTCATCACGCTTAGACTAACCACATCCCGCTCATGATCCTATCCCTAGATGCCGAAAAGGCGTTTGACAGAATATCATGGCCTGCCCTTTACCAAACCCTTCAACATGTAGGCATAGGACCCTCTCTCCTGGCAAAAATTATGGCATTGTATCGCACGCCTTCGGCCCAAATAAAATTAAATGGCTCCCTCTCGGCACCATTCCCTATTCACAATGGCACACGACAGGGCTGTCCCCTCTCCCCCCTGTTGTATGTCCTGGTCATGGAACATCTCATGGCCTCCATTCGGAACAACACGGATATTAAGGGTATTAACATTGCAGGGATGGAATACAAGTGCTCGGCATTTGCTGATGACCTATTGGTCTATCTCACGGACCCTCATGTCTCTCTCCCTTCATTGATGTCCGAGTTGTCCCGTTTTGGAACATGGTCTAATTTCAAGATCAACTTCTCTAAATCTGAAGCGCTGAATGTTTCTCTCCCGGTCCTGTTAGTGTCTCTTCTCCAAAGTAATTTCCCCTTGGCCCTCCAGAGGTATTACGTATTTGGGTGCCCGTATAAGTAGTGACCTCACACAACTGTTTACAAATAATTTCATCCCCCTGCTGGCCAAGTTTCGTACTGATCTTAATTCCTGGCATAAGACTGAATTTTCCTGGTTTGGCTGTATTAATATTATTAAAATGTCTCTCCTTCCCCGATTACTTTATCTCCTGCAGACGATCCTCATCTCTATCCCATCTTTTTATTGGTTGCGGCTTCAGCAGTGCTTTGGCTCCTTCATTTGGCCGACTGGTCGTCCGCGTTTGAGCCGAGCTCTTCTGACTCGTTCCAGGGGTACAGGTGGGGTTGGTCTGCCGGATTGTCGGCTCTATTATCTGGCATCAACTCACGCGCGTGTTTTAGATTTTTTTCATAATCGCGAACCAAAACTGTGGGTCCGTTTGGCTCAACAACTATGTCCCAGTAGCCTATCAACCCTGCCGTGGACCCTGTCCGGGAATAGACCGACCCAAGCCTCCTTTGTTGTTTACCATACCCTCTTGGTGTTGCAGTCCTTAGGGCCTGGAAGTACGCTTATAGACCCCCTGGGTCCTTTAACTCCTATTACGGATAATCCAGCCTTTCCTGCTTGTAAGGCTGGTCGCTCCTTCCTAGGTAGGTCATCCACCGACCCCATGTATTTTGCCCAGGTCCTCTCCGCTTCCTCTCTTCTCCCTCTAACCTCCATCTGCCCTGATGATGTGCCCTCTACTCGCCATATGTATGAATACGCCCAGTTAAAGCATTTTTATGGAGCGGTTAATCGACGCGCACATCTTCACCGGTTGTTGACTGACTTTGAGCGCCTATGTGTTTCCACCCAGCCCCCTACCCATGCCATCTCCACATTATATAAATTACTCCTTTCACAGCGTTCCCAACAACTCCCCTCCTTCTGCAGGGCCTGGGAGAGAGAATTACATACTACATTTACTGATGCACAATGGAAGCGGTGTTTCTCCCTTTCTCAAAAAGCCTCTATAGCCATTAGGGCCCAGGAAACTAGTTACAAAATTGTCTCTAGATGGTACCGGGTCCCGGCTGCTCTTCATAAATGGTATCCGTCTGTGCCTGACAATTGTTGGCGTCGTGGTGCTGTGGGAGGTTCCATGTCTCATGTTTGGTGGAGTTGCCCCTTGTTGAGGAGTTTTTGGGATGCAGTACTTAAATTAATATTGGAGGTTACTGGAGTCTCTGTTCCCAATTCTCCGGAAGCAGCTCTTTTATTTATGTTCCCGATGCCAATACACGTTTATAAAAGTTCCCTAACTAGACATCTCCTTCAGGAGGCAAAGTCAGTGATCCCGCGCAGGTAGAAAACGGCAATACCCCCAACATTAGATGAGTGGTTTCGGGAGGTTGCCTTGATACAGCGAATGGAACACCTGGTGGCTCACTCCCCAGCAGCTGTGGTAAAATACACGTCTACGTGGTCTCCTTGGATAGTGTTCCTTTCTTCCTCTTCCTACCTCACGTCTGTAACTTGAGTCGGCCTATGCCCCTGTGAAGTGTACTGAGGTTCTTGCTCGCTGCTGTTTTCACACATAACACCCCGGAACTGGAGTACAGGATCCCCATGTCCTCTCCCCTCCCTCCTATTCCTCAATCTCTTGGGGCCTTTTTCTATTCTTTCTCTTCCCCTGTCTAGGGTAATGTGCCTCTCCTTCTCCGCTTGAATTAAGTGGCCTCATTGTACCTCCTGATGTTTTGCTTCTAGGCTTATTCATGCTACTGTTGTATACTGAACAATGTCCTTTATATTGAGATGTGATGCACATTTTTGATTTTTGTTTTTGCTTTGGTCCTTGACATTGTTTGTTGTTTTTTTTTTATTTTACTGTGTGGAGGCCTTCCCTCCACTATGTTTTGTAATTTTGTGTACTGAAACTCAATAAAAATTTTGAATAAGAAAAAAAAATATTTCAGGCAAACCCCTTCCTTTGTGCAATAATGATCTACTAAAAATGAATTGAGCTCATTATTTGGCAGGTATGAAAGTGCCGCAGATGACCACCAGCAGCCACTATTGTATAATCTGTGGTGTACGGTCAAATCTCCCCGTTATACAGTGACATGATGGATAATGAGGTAATGTTGCCATTCAGGAGCCTGGGAAAGCTGGGCGGCAGTTCCTGATGGCCATATTAGTTGTCACTAAGAAATGACAGAAAAGAACGATAACATCTTGATAGAAGAGGGCGGCTTTTTTGGGCTCCGCAGCTGCAGGGATATTACATTTCACATTGATGCCCACATTTATGGCCCCCTGTATTCTGTGAATGGAGAGAGCATAGGGGCTGCCATAAAGTGTGACCGGCCATCACAGCAGTTTTCACTTCCCTCCATTCACGGCCTGGATCCTGCGGACGATGCTGGCGGTGATTTCAGTTCTGGATATATATTAGGGACAAGCTTACAATATATTTCCCCTATAAACTACTTAGAGGGGCTCCATGAGGGGCTTCACTTTCACTGTACTTCGTCTTGAGGAATATATGGCTACCTATATGAAGTTATTACGCTCTCACCTCCATGTCGGGTTTGACCATCAGACCCCAGACAATCACATTACCTCCACCATGCTTGACAGATGGCGTCAGGCACTCTTCCAGCATCTTTTCAGTTGTTCTGCGTCTCACAAATGTTCTTCTGTGTGATCCAAACACCTCAAACTTCGATTCGTCTGTCCATAACACTTTTTTCCAATCTTCCTCTGTCCAATGTCTGTGTGCTTTTGCCCATATTAATCTTTTCCTTTTATTAGCCAGTCTCAGATATGGCTTTTTCTTTGCCACTCTGCCCTGAAGGCCAGCATCCCAGAGTCACCTCTTCACTGTAGACGTTGATACTGGCGTTTTTGCGGGTACTATTTAATGAAGCTGCCAGTTGAGGACCTGTGAGGCGTCTATTTCTCAAACTAGAGACTCTAATGTACTTGTCTTGTTGCTCAGTTGTGCAGCGGAGCCTCCGACTTCTCTTTCTACTCTGGTTAGAGCCTGTTTGTGCTGTCCTCTGAAGGGAGTAGTACACACCGTTGTAGGAAATCTTCCGTTTCTTGGCAATTTCTCGTATGGAATAGCCTTCATTTCTAAGAACAAGAATAAACTGTCGAGTTTCACATGAAAGATCTCTTTTTCTAGCCATTTTGAGAGTTTAATCGAACCCACAAATGTAATGCTCCAGATTCTCAACTAGCTCAAAGGAAGGTCAGTTTTATAGCTCCTCTAAACAGCAAAACTGTTTACAGCGGTGCTAACATAATTGCACAAGGGTTTTAAAAGTATTTTCTAATCATCCATTAGCCTTCTAACACAGTTAGCAAACACAATGTACCATTAGAACACTGGAGTGATGGTTGCTGGAAATGGGCCTCTATACACCTATGCAGATATTGCATTAAAAACCAGACATTTGCAGCTAGAATAGTCATTTAGCACATTAACAATGTATAGAGTGTATTTCTGATTAATTTAATATTATCTTCATTGAAAAAAACTGTGCTTTTCTTTCAAAAATAAGAAAATTTCTAAGTGACCCTAAACTTTTGAACGGTAGTGTGTGTGTGTGTGTGTGTGTGTGTACACACAATGCATATTATATTACACATGGCATGGTGGGGGCAGTGTGGTGGCATGGCGGGGGCAGTGTGGTGGCATGGGCATGCATGGCTGCCTGGCACTGGCGTTTGTGGATGATGTGACTGAAGACAGAAGCGGCCGGATGAATTCTTAAGTGTTCAGGGATTTACTTTCTGCTCAGATTCAACCACATGCAGCAGGTGATTGGACGTTGCTTCACAGGACAGATGGACAATGACCCAAAACATTCTGCAAAAGCAACCCAGGAGTATAGAAGGCAAAAAAGTGGAATATTCTGCAATGACCGAGTCGCCAGATCTCAAATCGATCGAGCTGCAGAAAGACCCACAAAGAAGCAACAACTGAAGACGCGGCAGTAAAGGCCGGGCAAACATCACAAAGGAGGAAACCCAGCGTGTGGTGATGTCCATGGGTTCCAGACTTCAGGCCGTCATTGCCTGCAAAGGATTCTCTACAAAGTATTAAAAAAAACATTTATGGTAATGTTAATTTGTCCAATCACTTTTGAGCCCCTGAAATGAGGAGGTTGTGTAGAAAAATGGTGGCAATTCCTAAACTTTTCACAGGAGATTTTTGTTTAACCCCTTGAAATAAACCTGAAAGTTTAAACTTCAATTGCATCTCAGTTGTTTCATTTCAAATCCAATGTGGTGTGGTGGCAGCAAAACCCAAATCATGAAGATTGTGTCACTGCCCAAATAATTCTGGACCCAACCCACACACCCACCCACACAGCAAACACTCTGAACAAGCATAGCTGCAGTGTAAAGAATGAGGGTGGGACAGAGCAAGAGTATTGAACTACAGCGAAGCTGGAGTCATTGATCATATCCAAGTCCTTATGAAGATTAGTCTAAAATGATGAAGATCAAAGTTATAAAATACATTTTTTTTTAATTTGAAAAAATTAACAAATCTTTACAGAATAAAAACAGGAAACGGATCATAAACTCAGCAGAACAATTAGAAGGTCAGCCAGATCAGAGGTTTCATTAGCGGTTGTGTCCAGCGTCTTTGTTAGCGGTTTTGTCCAGCAGTGCCGCCTTGTCGTCATTTTCTGTGCTACATCCTGGACCCCTACAACCCATTACATAGCTGGACAGAAAAACGACTGCAGTACCACCCTGCAAACTGCAGTGGCAGCCATATTGGTTGTAACAACTTTCCCATGAACAGATAAATCAAACAAAAAACATCCACTGTAACCAGTGTCAGGAGGGGGCGCTAAAGCCGGTTTACTCTTCCAAACTGGATCTTTTATGCAATGGTAAAACTTGTATTTCCCAATAGATTTTCTCCATTAATATAAAACTATTTACACGTGATCATTCTTCATCAAATCTTGGGAGATAAAACGGCAGCGTTATCCCAGTCCATACGGGATGCCTCGGATTCTCCGTGCGAGCTGCATGTCCTTCACAAAGAGAGTGACCCTATTGGCCTGGTGACTGCAGAGGTAAGAATCTTCAAAGAGACGCACGAGGAAGGCCTCAGCTGACTGTGGATACAGAAGAGCATTAGTCCCTCTTAAAGTGACAGCACTCCCGGTATAATTTACTACACAGCTCGAAGGACTGATCAGATTTCATTTTTATGAGCTGATAGCTAGAGTGATGGTGGGGGGGTTCTGGCCTCTGGAACTCCCACAATGCTTCACAACCCCTATGCAAATGTCCCGCTAGGGCATATGGATGTGTTAGAGGGGGCGGGGGCTGAGTAGTGAACCACTGCAAAGAGCAGCTCCCCCTCTGGTTGACCCATGCGTTACATGGACAGTGCATTGTATGAGATACTGACCTCTTGTAGCGCCATAAGTGCGGTGCTTTGCCAGTAGTAAAACACACCGCGGGAATACTTCAGGCAGATCTCTCTCACCTGCAAGAATAAAAGGGGAATATCACCGACAATAAAGAGGAGCAGCCGCAGAGGACACATCCACTCACCAGGCGGAAAAACGGGGCTTTCTGAATGAGCAGATTGGTTGATTTTTGGTACTTTCTTATTTCCATCAGCGCACGGGCTCCTGGGCGGTAGCGTCTTCTTCGTTGCGTGCTCGGTCTGTGACTTGTTTCCCCACTACCTGTAAGAAAGAAATCCATAATCACAGCTGAAAATGAATCTCCCGCTACATGGAAATTCACTGTCTGGCCGGGTTCACAGGTAGCGTAAACACGGCGGATTTTCTGCAACGGATTTCACTGCGGAAACTCCACAGCGTAATACAGAAGCAGAGGAGTGGAGGAGATTCAAACAAATCTCATCCAGACGCAGCGGAAAAAAACCCGCCAAACTTACCCAGATCTCTCTGCTCCTGCGTTCAACCCGGCCTCCAGGGATGATGTCTCATCCCATATGACTGCTGCAGAACATCAGAGGGACACGTCACCATGGCTACAGGTAAGTATGTTTTTTTTTTTTCTCTACCTTCTATGGACATTCCAGCCGAAAAACTGCACCTTTTCAGCCAGAATTACCTCCGGTGCCCAGGGCCAATACGCTGTGTACTTTTACGCTGCGTATCTGCCCTGTGTGAACATGGCCTATTACCTTAATGTCCCCCAAGGAACATCAGGTAAACAGATTTAAGACAGAACATGCTACCTGCAGTCACCACTAGAGGGAGCTCATTGTATATGGTTGTACATTGAACTTGGTAACAAAACAGTATGCAGTGAGCTCCCTCTAGTGGTGGCTGCAGGGAGACAAAATTATACCATGTAACTGTCTACGCAGGAGATTTAGAGCTCTGTTTCAGAAAAGTGTGCTCCAACTGCTGTAAAACTACATTAAGAAATTAATCAGCACAGAATGTTGGACCTAAAAAGGATATAAATGTGGACGTTCAAATTTTAGATACTTTTCTATGACTGATAATTTGGGGTCCATCAAGTCCCATTGATACCGGATTAAAGGGGTTGTACCACGAAAATAATTTTTCACCTATACACAAGATAGGTGATAAATGCCGGATCGCTGCGGGTTGTTAACAAGAGTGCGGGTCCCAGAGTGGTGGTCACTCAAGTCATTCTCTATGGCAGTGGTCCCCAACCTATTTTGCACCGAGGACCGGTTTGATGCAAGAACAGTTTTGTGGGGACCGGCGGGGGGGGTTAGAGTCAGTTCACACATTGCGTAAATACAGCTTATACCTGTATTATAATACCTGTATTATGCTGTGGAAAATCGGCAGCATAATACAGTAGCAGCAAAGTGGTTGAGATAAAACAAATCTCATCCACACGCTGCATAAACGGAGTAGAAAAAAGGCTCAGAAATTGACGTCACAACATCGCGCCTGCCTGCGCGGAGCCGCTCACGGCAGACTGCATAATTGGGCAAGGAGCAGTCAATCTGGCTCCAGCATTCAATTCAACTGTATCTGCGTCATAAGGATGCAGATGGAATTGGGACCAGCGGCAGTCACATGGGATGAAACATCATCCCAGGAGGCCGGCCTGGATGACGTTTCATCCCATGTGACCACCGCTGCAGCCAATCACAGGCTGCAGTGGTCTCCTGTGATGAAACGTCATCCCAGGAGGCCTGCTCAGCAGTTTTTCGCAGCGGACATTCCGGGGGCGAAAAACTGCACCACAGTTTGGTGGGATATTTCGCCAGAAATTCCCTGACTCCATTGGGGCTGATATCAGATACCCCGGCCCGGTATCAAATGAACCACTGCCCGGTGGTTGGGGATCACTACTCTATGGGACTGAGGGAGACAGCGAGTATTGTACTTGACTATTTCCGTCGATCCCATAGGGAATGAATAGAGCGGTCGGACTGCAGGTTGGAAATTCTTAGATCCCTCATTTCATAATATATCTTCATGGGTGTGAGCTGTGTTCTCAGATTCCCTTCCCAGAGCCATATAGTAACGTGCTTCCTGCAACCACCACTAGGGGGAGACGATTGTGCACATGCATACAGCTCCTGTTGTGCCTATATAAATCAGTCCTCAGTTTGCTCCCCCTAGTGGCGGCCTTGTGCTACAGAAATTTGTGTATGTAACAGATTTTTACCTGCATAGAAACGAACCCTCTAAGGTATAAAGCTGAGAAACGGATTACAATCTAGTATTACACGACCCGAGGTTATCTGAAATTCATTTTTAAAATAAAATATATAATGAGAGTGATAAGATGATCAAGGTGCAACTTTCTCTTACTTGGCGGAGATTGAGGAGGAGCTGCAGGTTTCTTCTGCGGCTGCGCCGACTTCCTGCGGGACGAGCTTTTCTGGGGTGGTTTCATGATGATGTAAAACGCTGCTGAGAGACATACAATCAGTTAAGCGGATAAGAGATGGTGACAATTCAGCAGAATCACAGGTGACGTAGGATAAACGGAGCGGTTTTATCATTCCCCACAACTCCCCCCCCCCCCAATACCAAAACATTCAGGAGTCGGGAAGGTCGATTTTACTGCATCCAAGTCGCCACAGAGCGCTAGACTTATATACGTATATACTGACTGATGCCACCAATGCAAGTGACAAGAAAGTGATGACATTGACGGTGAAGATATGAGATTGCCGGATGTCAGTAATTAACGCACGCTGCATCAATGAATACAATAGATCCTCGTGGCATCAATTACCAGAACAGCGACATCAATGATCTATTTAACCCCTTCCCGACATTTGCCGTAAATGTACGTCATGGAAAGCATTGACTTCCCGCAAAATGCCGTACATTTATGGCAAATGTTTGGCACCGGCTCAGAAGCTGAGTCGGTGCCATCATCATCGGATCTCAGCTGTATCTTACAGCTGACATCCCACTGTAACGGCGGGGACCGAAATTAGCTTCGATCCCCGCCATTAACCCTCAAACGCGATCGCTGCACTTAAGGTGTTTGCAGCTCATCGGAGCCCCAACAATGAAATTGCCGGGGTTCCGGTGGCTGCAATGGCAACCGGAGGCCTAATACTGGCCTCCCGGTCTGCCTAGCACCGAAGCCGGTCAAGATCCGCCCAGCGGCGGAGCCTGATCGGCTTCCGTAGCTGCCGGCAAGATGGCGCCGGGTCAGGAGCTGATCCGGCGTCATCAGCGGTGGAAGTCAGCTGTACTGTACAGCTGACATCCACCTGTAACGGCAGGAACCGGAGCTAGCTCCGATCCCTGCCATTAACCCCTTCGATGCAGCAATCGAAAGCGATTGCTGCATCGTAGCAGTTACTAGCAGATCGCCAGCCCTGTCAGGCAATCAGGACTGGCGACTGCTGTTATGGCAACAGGAGACACAATGGTCTCCTGCTCTGCCATTACGGAAGCCGATTTAGGCCCCGCCGGGAGGCGAAGCCTAATCGGCTTGCTGTCGGTGAATGACTGACAGATCTAATACATTGCACTACATAGGTAGTGCAATGTTTTAGGAAAAAAAAAAATCTGACCGTTGGACCTTCAAGTCCCCTAGTGGGACTTGAAGAAAAGTGTTAAAAAAGTATAAAAAAAGTGTAAAAAAGAGTGCAAAAAATAAAAGTTTGAAAACAATAAAAGTTTCAAGTAATCAAATAAAACACAATCACCCTTTTACTCTTATCAAGTCCTTTATTATTGAAAAATAATAATAAACCATACGTATTTGGTATCGCCACGACCGTAACGACCTGAGGTATCAAAATATTATATTATGTATTGCACGCGGTGAACAGCGTAAAAAAAAAACGTAAAAAAACTTTACCAGAGTTTCTGTTTTTTAGTCACTTTGCCCTACAAATATTAGAATAAAAAGTGATCAAAAAGTCGCACGTATCCAAAAATGGTACCTATAAAAACTATAGCTCGTCCCGCAAAAAACAAGCCCTCATACACCTCCGTCGACAAAAATTTTTAAAAGTTATGGTTCTCACAACTTGGCGACCAAAAAAATACATTCTTTTTACAAAAGTAATTTTATTGTGCAAAAAGTTGTAAAACATAAAAAAGTGCTATAAATTAGGTATCGCCGGAATCGTACTGACCCGCAGAATAAAGTTAACATGTAGTTTATAACGCATGGTGAACGCTGTATAAAAAAAAAACCGAAAAAAGCTGTGCCAGAATTGCGTTTTTTTGTTTACCTGGCATCCCAAAAAATAGGATAAAAGGTGATCAAAAAGTCACATGTACCCCAAAATGGTACCAATAATATCTACAGCTCGTCCCGCAACAAACCAGCCCTCATACCGCTACGTCTATGAAAAATAAAATTAGTTATGGCTCCAATAAGTCAGGAAATAAAAAAATATGCAGTTGTGCCCGAGGGGAACATTTCTTCTGTTTCAAGAGGCGATTTATCAAGGACCTAAAATTAGGGAACCAGGAAGGGGAGAGCCCAAACATATCCGCTGGAAGCGACGGTGCCCGTATTATACCAGGATAACACTTTCCCAGCAAAATTCCCCTAACTACAAAAGGTGCGGAGTGTGGATCAAAAGGCGGATAAGAAATGACACCATTTATCAGTGCGACACTGGCCTGTGCGGAAAGGATTGCTTCACAGCGTAACACACATCTATGGATTTTATTTTATTTTTTATACCACCTGACTATGCCCCTTATATACTCCGCCCTGCTTACATGTACCCCCACATTATAAATGGAAACACCAGCAATACTCAAACAAATATAGTACCAAGCAAAATCCGCTCTCCAAAAGCCAAATGGTGCTCCCTCGGCTCTGAACCCTACAGCGTGCCCAAACAGCAGTTTCCTTCAACATATATGGCATAGTCATACCCGGGAGAACCCTTTTAACAATTTTTGGGGTGTGTGTCTCCAGTGTCATAAGCTGGGCATGACATATTTGCCACTGAATGGCATATCTAGGAAAAAATATAAATTTTTAATTTGCACCATCCGCAGCGCATTCATTTATGGAAAAGACCTGTGGGGTGAAAATGCTCACTAAACCCCTTAATAAATGCCTTGAGGGGTGCAGTTTCCATAATGGAGTCACTTCTCAGGGGTTTCTTTTTATTATTTCACATCGGAGCCTCTGCAGTTGTGAACCAACACTTTGTAAATCGCCAAATTAGGCCTCCACTCCGCATGGTACTCTTCACTCCTGAGCCCTGTCATATGCCCAAGCAAAAGATTTGTGTATAGGTTCAGATAGCACCAGATACGTGGAAGGGTGAGGTTTTGCACGGATAGGGGCCCAACCCAAACATAAATATAAAAGAGTATCCGGCACACCAATTTTGAAAAAAGGTATTTTTTTTATTATTATTTTATTATTTTGTTTTTAATGCCAGTGGCAGAGGGCGACGTTTCGGTCTAGGTGACCTTCATCAGGCACTGAGCCGTGCTGGGCAACTGAATAGACGATCGCTGGTGGTGCTGATAGCGGCTGGCCGCTGTATCATGGCGCCATGATACAGCGGCCAGCCGCTATCAGCACCACCAGCGCTCATCTATTCAGTTGCACAGCACGGCTCAGTGCCTGATGAAGGTCACCAAGACCGAAACGTCGCACTCTCGCCACTGGCATTAAAGACAAAATAATAAAAAAATACCTTTTTTCAAAATTGGTGTGCCGGATACTCTTTTATATTCAGGCAAAAGATTAGGGCCACATGTAGGGTGTTTCTAAAACCGGGAAACACCGCATAATAATTAGAGAGCTGTCTTGTTATGGTGGCACAAGCCGGGCACCACATATTGGCAAATCTATGGAAAAAAATCTAATTTTCACTCTGCAACATCGAGTGAACACTAATTTCTACAAAACACCTGTAGGGTTAAAATGCTTACTACACCCCTTGGTAAATGCATTGAGGGGTGTAGTTTCCAAAATGGGGTCACTTCTGTGGGGTTTCCACTGTTTTGGGCCCACAGGCGCCCAGAAACCAATCCAGCAACATCTGCACTCCAAATGGCGGTCCTTCCCGTCTGAGCCCTGCCGTTTGCCCAAACAGCAGTTTATGACCACATATGGGGTATTGCCGTACTCGGGAGAAATTGCTTTACAAATGTTGAGTTCTTTTTTTCCTTTATTTGTTGAGAAAATGAAAACATTTGCGCTAAAGCTACGTCTTATTGAAGAAAAAGGACGGTTTTTATTTTCACTGCCTAATTCTAATAAATTCTATGAAACATCTGTGGGGTCAAAATGCTCACTACACCCCTAGATGAATTCCTCAAGAGGTGTAGTTTCCTAAATGGAGTCCCTTTTTGGGCGTTTTCATTGTTTTGTCCTCTCAGGGGCTTTGCAAATGTGACCTGGCCTCCGCAAACCATTCCTGCTAAATGTGATCTCAAAAAGCCAAATAGTGCTCTTTCCCTTCTAAGCCCTGCCGTGTGTCCAAACAGCCGTTTATTACCACATGTGGGGTATTGTTTTACTGGGAAGAAATTGCTTTACAAATTTTGTGGTTCTTTTTCTCCTTCAGTCCTTCTGGAAATGAGAAAAAATTAGCTAAACCTAGATTATTATTTTCAGGGCCTACTTCCAATAATTTCTGCAAAAAAACTGTGGGGTCAAATCGCTCACTATACCTAGATAATTTCCTCAATGGGTGTAGTCTCCAAAATGGGGTCACTTGTGGGGGGTTTCCACTGTTTTGTCCCCTCAGGGGCTTCGTAAATGTGACATGGCCTCCGCAAACCATTCCTGCTAAATGTGTACTCCAAAAGCCAAATGGCACTCCATCTCTTCTAAGCCCTGCCGTGTGTCCAAATATCCGTTTATTACCACATGTGGGGTATTGTTTTACTCGGGAGAAATTGATTTACAAATTTTACGGTGCTTTTTCTCCTTCAGTCCTTGTGGAAATGAGAAAAAATTAGCTAAACCTACATTTTCTTTGAAAAAATTTAGATTATCATTTTCACAGCCTACTTCCAATAATTTATGCAAAAAACCTGTGGGGTCAAAACGCTCACTATACCCCTAGATAATTTCCTCAATGGGTGTAGTTTCCGAAATGGGGTCACTTGTGGGGGGTTTCCACTGTTTTGTTCCCTCAGGGGCTTTGTAAATGTGACATGGCCTCCACAAACCATTCCTGCTAAATTTGAGCCCCTAAAAGCCAAATGGCGCTCTTTCCCTTCTAAGCCCTGCCGTGTGTCCAAATATCCATTTATTACCACATGTTGGGTATTGTTTTACTCGGGAGAAATTGCTTTACAAATTTTGCGGTGCTTTTTCTCCTTTAGTCCTTGTGGAAATGAGAAAAAAAAAATCGCTAAACCTACATTTTCTTTGAAGAAATGTTGATTTTAATTTTCACGGCCTAATTCCAATAATTTCTGTAAAAAACCTGTGCGGTCAAAATGCTCACTATACCCCTAGATAATTTCCTTGAGGTGTCTAGTTTCCCAGATGGGGTCACTTTTGGGGGATTTTTACTGTTTTGTCACTGCAAGAGCCCTTCAAACCTGACATGGTGCCTAAAATATATTCTAATAAAAATAAGGCCCCAAAATCCCCTAGGTGTTCCTTTGCTTCTGAGGCCGGTGCTTCATTCCAGTAGCACGCTACGGCCACATGTGGGATATTTCCTAAAACTGCAGAAACTGGGCAACAAATATTGAGTTGCATTTCTCTGGTAAAACCTTCTGTGTTATAAAAAAAATTGTATTAAAAATTTATTTCTGCAAAAAAAAATGAAATTTGTAAATTTCACCTCTACTTTGCTTTAATTCCTGTGAAATGTGTAAAGGGTTAAGACATTTTCTAAATGCTGTTTTGAATACTTTGAGGGGTGAAGTTTTTAAAATGGGGTGACTTTTTGGGGGTTTCTAATATATAAGGCCCTCAAAACCACTTCACAACTGAACTGGCCCCTGTAAAAATAGCCTTTTGAAATTTTCTTGAAAATGTGAGAAATTGCTGCTAAAGTTCTAAGCCTTGTGATGTCATAGAAAAATAAAAGGATGTTCAAAAAACGATACCAAACTAAAGTAGACATATGGGGGATGTTAATTAGGAACAATTTTGTGTGGTATAACTGCCTGTCTTACAAGCAGATACATTTAAATTGAGAAAAATGCTAATTTTTGCAATTTTTCGCTAATTTTTGGTGTTTTTCACAATTAAATACTGAACATATCGAGCAAATTTTGCTAGTAACTTAAAGTGCAATGTGTCACGATAAAACAAATCTCAGGCTGGATTCACACGAACGTGGCGTTTTTGCGGATGCAAAAACGCGGCGTTTTGCGCGCGCAAAAATCACTTGCCAGCTCCGTGTGTCATCCGTGTATGATGCGCGGCTGCGTGATTTTCGCGCAGCCGCCATCATAGAGATGATTCTAGCCGACGTCAGTCACTGTCTAGGGTGCTGAAAGAGTTAACTGATCGGCAGTAACTCTTTCAGCACCCTCGACAGTGAATTCCGATCACCATATCTAGCAACCGGTTAAAAAAAAAAAAAAAGAGGTTCGTACTTACCGAGAACTTTCTGGCCGTTGACTTGGTGACGCGTCCTTGGTGACGCGTCCTTGGTGACGCGCCTCTCTTGACATCTGGCCCCACCTCCCTGGATGATGCCGCAGTCCATGTGACCGCTGCAGCCTTTGCTTGGCCTGTGATTGGCTGCAGCTGTCACTTGGACTGAATTGTCATCCCGGGAGGTCAGACTGGAGGAAGAAGCCGGGAGTTATCTGTAAGTCAGAACTTTTTTTTTACTCTTTCATGTATATTGGGATCGGAAGTCACTGTCCAGGGTGCTGAAACAGTTTAACTCTTTCTGCACCCTGGACAGTGACTATATCCAGACGTCGCGTACCGGAATTTTTTTTGCCGGGTTCGGCCAAAACGAGTTCGGCCGAACCCGGTGAAGTTCGGTTCGGTTGTCAGGGTTCGCTCTTCTCAAAGACACTCCGTTTGGATGTTTGTAAATAGAAAAGCACGTGGTGCTTTTCTGCTTACATTCATCCTTTTGACAGCTCTTGCGCGAATCACGCAGTTCGCACGGAAGTGCTTCCGTGCGGCATGCATGGTTTTCACGCACCCATTGACTTCAATGGGTGCGTGATGCGTGCAAAACGCCCAAAGAACGGACATATCGTGACTTTTTTTCAGCGGACTCACGCTGAGGAAAAACCACGGACATGTCTGCACGGCCCCATTTACACATATAGGTCCGTGCAACGCGCGTGCAAATCACGCGCGTTGCACGGACCTTTTTCACGTTCGTCTGAATAAAGCCTCAGAATCGCTTGGATAGGTGAAAGCATTCCGGAGTTATTACCACATAAAGTGACACATGTCAGATTTGAAAAATGAGGCTCTGTCAGGAAGGTCAAAAGTGGCTAAAGAGGGAAGGGGTTAATAATGCGGCAATAGTAGAGCTACCCGCAGCAGATCCCGCAAGCAATGGGCAGATGTTTGCAGACGTAATGGAGCCGTCTTTTCAGGCGTGATTCGAGGCGTAAAACGCCTGAAAATAGGTCGTGTGCACATAACCTTACAGAGAATCCGTAATCCAGACAAAGGTGGGAAATTTAAAACTGGAGCAAAGGAAAAGTGGAGCAGTCGTCATGGAAATGAAAGGCCGCAGCTGGAGGACGATGAGCTGCAACAATGCAGTACAAATATACAGAAATAAAACATCTAATAATCCATATGATCTCTAGACACGCAGCAGCGAAAATGTATAAAATCAACACACACGATAGACGAGGAGAAGAAACATTCAGTCGAGAGCACAACTTTTCTTAGGACTCTCTGCTTTGTGCCGTTTCTCTGTTATTCCTCCTGGAAATGTAAGAATTGACAGCTGTGTGTTACCAGTTGGGGGTGTGTCCCTACACAAACTGACAACGTCCAATCAGTGCTGACAGAGAGACTGTAGGGACACGTCCTTTGATGAGGAGAATGGCAACACAAAGTTATCTATTAATACATAAATTTCTAGGAGGAACAACAGAGGAACGGCACAAGCCAGAGATCTGAGAAAATACGCTCCAGAATAGTTATTTCATGGGGAATACAGGTATTTACTATAAGGGTATGTTCACACGCAGTGGTTTCAGACCTAATTCTGGCGTTTTACGACTCGAATTACGGCTGAAAAAACGCCCCTAATACGCCTACAAACATCTGCCCATTGCTATCAATGGGAATTACGATGTTCTGTTCGCACGAGCCTTAATTTTACGTGTCGCTGTCAAAATACGGCGAGTAAAATTACGGCTCGTCAAAAGAAGTGCAGGACACTTTTTGGGACGTTTTTGGAGCAGTTTTCTCATAGACTCGTGAAAACAGTTCCAAAAACGGCTGTAAAAAACGCAGCGAAAAACGCGAGTGGTTAAAAAAACATCTGAAAATCAGGAGCTGTTTTCACCATAAAACAGCTCCGTATTTTCAGAAGTTTTTGCTCACTGCGTGTGAACAGAGCCTTACAGACACGTCAGGAGAAGTGACGGCTCCTCTTTAATAATATTGTCTGTATCCTGTATAATTCATGAGGACGCACGTGCTGCCCGGCGTGATGTCAGCGTCACCGTATCTATCAATGATTATACACTGAACTCTAGAAAACTGCCAGATACACCAGGACGACTGTATACATCAGAGTTTCCCAACCTTTTCAGGCTCGAGGCACCCCAGGGAAAAAAAATAATTCTCAGGGCACCCCTACCAAAAATTGTTTACAAAACGACAAAAAATGTCGAAAAACAAGCACTACACTCTTAGGTTATGTTCACACAACGTTTTTTTGTAAGGCAGAAACTAAAAGTCTGCCTCCAAATTCATTTACGAATTTTGAGGCAGATTTTGAATTGACAGCGTTGTTTGACTTTTTTTTTCTTTTTTTGCCCACATTTTTTTTAAGCCGTTGAAGCGAATGCAAAAACCGCAGACAAAAAAGCACCAGAGGTCAGAGGCGGAAACCACTTGAAGACCATCAGCCCCCCACTCCCAGTAATGACCGTCAGCCCCCCCACTCACAATAATGACCGTCAGCCCCCCCACTCCCAGTAATGACCGTCAGCCCCCCCACTCCCAGTAATGACCGTCAGCCCCCCACTCCCAGTAATGACCGTCAGCCCCCCACTCCCAGTAATGACCGTCAGCCCCCAACTCCCAGTAATGACCGTCAGCCCCCCCCACTCCCAGTAATGACCGTCAGCCCCCCACTCCCAGTAATGACCGTCAGCCCCCCACTCACAGAAATGACCGTCAGCCCCCCACTCCCAGTAATGACCGTCAGCCCCCCCACTCACAGTAATGACCGTCAGCCCCCCCCACTCCCAGTAATGACCTTCAGCCCCCCCACTCCCAGTAATGACCGTCAGCCCCCCCCACTCCCAGTAATGACCGTCAGCCCCCCACTCACAGTAATGACCGTCAGCCCCCCACTCCCAGTAATGACCGTCAGCCCCCCACTCCCAGTAATGACCGTCAGCCCCCCACTCCCAGTAATGACCGTCAGCCCCCCACTCCCAGTAATGACCGTCAGCCCCCCACTCCCAGTAATGACCGTCAGCCCCCCACTCACAGTAATGACCGTCAGCCCCCCACTCACAGTAATGACCGTCAGCCCCCCACTCCCAGTAATGACCGTCAGCCCCCCACTCCCAGTAATGACCGTCAGCCCCCCACTCCCAGTAATGACCGTCAGCCCCCCACTCCCAGTAATGACCGTCAGCCCCCCACTCCCAGTAATGACCGTCAGCCCCCCACTCACAGTAATGACCGTCAGCCCCCCCACTCACAGTAATGACCGTCAGCCCCCCACTCCCAGTAATGACCGTCAGCCCCCCCACTCCCAGTAATGACCGTCAGCCCCCCACTCACAGTAATGACCGTCAGCCCCCCCCCACTCACAGTAATGACCGTCAGCCCACCACTCCCAGTAATGACCGTCAGCCCCCCCCACTCACAGTAATGACCGTCAGCCCCCCCCACTCACAGTAATGACCGTCAGCCCCCCCCACTCACAGTAATGACCGTCAGCCCCCCCCACTCACAGTAATGACCGTCAGCCCCCCACTCACAGTAATGACCGTCAGCCCCCCAACTCACAGTAATGACCGTCAGCCCCCCACTCACAGTAATGACCGTCAGCCCCCCCACTCACAGTAATGACCGTCAGCCCCCCCACTCACAGTAATGACCGTCAGCCCCCCACTCACAGTAATGACCGTCAGCCCCCCCCACTCACAGTAATGACCGTCAGCCCCCCCACTCACAGTAATGACCGTCAGCCCCCCCACTCACAGTAATGACCATCAGCCCCCCCACTCACAGTAATGACCATCAGCCCCCCCACTCACAGTAATGACCATCAGCCCCCCACTCACAGTAATGACCGTCGGCCTCCCCACTCACAGTAATGACCGTCAGCCCCCCACTCACAGTAATGACCGTCAGCCCCCCCACTCACAGTAATGACCGTCAGCCCCCCCACTCACAGTAATGACCATCAGCCCCCCCACTCACAGTAATGACCATCAGCCCCCCCACTCACAGTAATGACCATCAGCCCCCCACTCACAGTAATGACCGTCGGCCTCCCCACTCACAGTAATGACCGTCAGCCCCCCACTCACAGTAATGACCGTCAGCCCCCCACTCCCAGTAATGACCGTCAGCCCCCACTCACAGTATAATGACCCCTCAGTAAAGAGACCATCAGCCCCCCTCCAGTAAAGCCACCATCAGCCTCCGTCCCCCCGATAAAATGACCATCTGCCCCTCCAGTAAAGTGACCATCACAGACAGAAAGTGTGCTTAACCCTGGGGAAGGAATAAATAAGGAGGTAAAAGAACAACAACTCCCAGCATGTCCAGGCTGTTATTATGGGATATCAGAGGACATTACAATGAGGAGGTATAAGAGGAGAGAACTACAACTCCCAGCATGTCCAGGCTGTTATTATGGGATATCAGAGGACATTACAGGGAGGAGGTACAAGAGGAGAAGACTACAACTCCCAGCATGTCCAGGCTGTTATTATGGGATATCAGAGGACATTACAGTGAGGAGGTATAAGAGGAGAGAACTACAACTCCCAGCATGTCCAGGACGTTATTATGGGATATCAGAGGACATTACAGGGAGGAGGTATAAGAGGAGAGAACTACAACTCCCAGCATGTCCAGGACGTTGTTATGGGATATCAGAGGACAGTACAGTGAGGAGGTATAAGAGGAGAGGACTACAACTCCCAGCATGTCCAGGATGTTATTATGGGATATCAGAGGACATTACAGGGAGGAGGTATAAGAGGAGAGAACTACAACTCCCAGCATGTCCAGGCTGTTATTATGGGATATCAGAGGACATTACAGTGAGGAGGTATAAGAGTAGAGAACTACAACTCCCAGCATGTCCAGACTGTTATTATGGGATATCAGAGGACATTACAGGGAGGAGGTATAAGAGGAGAGAACTACAACTACCCACATTCCCCTGGCTCCATTTCTCACACAACTGCTAAGAAAGTAAAGAAAAAAAACCACTTACCCTGCCCAGTGTTAATGGCTCCTCTCCCTCCGTCAGGCTTCTAGTGGGAAGCGGTGGGCGGTGCTTGTAACAGACGTCCCCGCGTCACGTCTGCTACAACGTCGGGGGCGGAGCTTGTAGAAAAAAAAAAATGTAATTTTTTTTTTGTGCCGTGGATGAGCCGCGGCACCCCTGAACAGCTCTCGGCACCCTGGTTGGGAACCACTGGTATAGATTATATAATAGCCCCACAATATAAAAGCCAAGAAAAACCAAAAGGCTCCCGCACTGCGTTCTTCCAGGTTATGTATCGCCCCCTTGTGGCTAATAGAAGAAGTACACAAAATGTTCAAACCATCGCTAAAGCCAACAAAACTATATCCTGATGTTTCATCTCCCACAATCTATAATAATTATAATACACAATCACCGCGCGGTCTCAATGACGTCATCAAGACCTCGGGCTGTAAAGAAAAGCCTGTTTATACCCCTGGGTTCCAGGATGGGTCTATTTTAGGCTCGATGGGTTTCTATCAAGTTCTATAGAAAATGCTTAGAAACGTTGTGATATTAAAAAAAAAACTTTTATTGACATTAAGACCCCTTTACCAATGCCGATAATCATACGAGCGCTTGTTTTCGATCAGGCAGCGACGATCAGACGATAAACTGCACTGATTGGTCAGCTGATCACATCTTTTATGCGTCCCAAAAAAATCGTCGTTGTCCACTGCGTACAAACGGGATGTGCTGCCGACAATACGTAAAGTGAACGAGCACGGACCATCGTATTAACCATCGCTCATCCCCGTACAGCGTGCGTCGGCTCGTGTAAATGAGCACCGACTCACTGGATACATCGTTGATCGTGCAAGTTCCATCTAGTGAAACACTGTAAACAGGGAGGAGGGGGATGCAGCTGCAGTTTCTTATGCCCCACGCACGCGACCGTATTTTTCATCAGTAATTACAGCAGGGACTCTCCCATAGAAGTCTATGGGCGCTTCCGTAAATACGGGCGGCTATGGATACGCATCCGTACGCTGACCGTATTTACGGAAGCGTTGCTATGCAACATGCTGATGACATCATTTGCATCCTCCCTCTTTTTTTTTACGGATCCGTATATACCGATGCAATATTGACAGTATTTCGGGATAGATGAAAATACGGTCGTGTGCATGGGGCCTTACTTGGTGTTGCAATGAGGGGGAGGGGTAGCGGCTGGTACTTGCTAGTTATACTATTACTGATATACTCATTAAAGGGGTCTTCCCATCAGACACATTTATGAAGTATCCATAGGATGTCAGATAGATGAGGGTCCCACCTCCGGCTTTGTCTGATCTGTTTCCGTAACTCCCATAGTAGTGAATGCGGGTCCCAGAGGTGGGACCCCAATCTACCTGACATTTATGACATATCCGCTCGTTTGCTCCGGTCACACGGAGCTATGGATGACACGGAGCTATGGATGACACGGAGCTATGGATGAGGGCGAGCGGTCGTTACTCCGATCGCTCGTCCCCATACGTTATTATCATGTCGGCAGCGCGTTTATCTGTTTACACAGGAAGATGCGCTGCTGACAACAATAATATTTCACTTTTTTAAAACGATACGACCAGCAGATGATTGGGTGTTTGCTCGTTCATCTGCGAATCGCTGCCCTTTTTACACAGCGCAATTATCAGCAACGAGCGTTATATGAACACTTGTCTGCCTGATAATCGTCCTGTGTAAAGAACATTTTAGGCTAAGTTCACACAGAGTTTTTTTACGAGTTTTTTGACACGGAAACCGCGCCGCAAAACTCATCAAAAACGCCCCTAAATTGCCTCCCATTGATTTCAATGGGAGGCGTCGGCGTCTTTTTCCCGCGAGCAGTAAAACTGCCTCGCGGGAAAAAGAAGCGACATGCCCTATCTTCGGGCGTTTACGCTTCCGACCTCCCATTGACTTCAATGGGAGGCAGAGAAAGCGTATTTCGCGGTGTTTTATGCCCGCGGCGCTCAATGGCCGCGGGCGAAAAACGCTGCGAAAATCGGCGTGCAGGGAGAGGAAAATCTGTCTCAAATTTCCAAACGGAATTCTGGGGCAGATATTCCTCCTGCAAAAAACACTGTGTGAACATAGCCTTAGACTCATGTCCTGGTTACTACACTTCAGTGGAAAGCTACCGGCAGTCGCCACTAGGGGGAGCTACTGTAAATGTATTTATAGTGTGCTAACTGACGTTAACCCCTTAGTGACCAGGCCATTTTAGGCCCTAATGACCAAGCTATTTTATTTTTTTTTCTAGTCACATTCAAAGAGCTATAACTTTTTTATTTTTTCGTCTACATAGCTGTATGAGGACTTGTTTTTTGCGGAATTAGTTGTACTTTTTAATAGCACCATTTTAGGGTACATATAATTTTTTTATTAACTTTTATTAACTTTTTTTGGGGACATTATAAAAAAAAACTCAAATTCCACCATTGTTCTATGCGTTTTTAAATGGACGCCGTTCACTGTGCGGCGTAAGTAACATGTTACCTTTATTCTATGGGTCGGTACGATTACGGTGATACCACATATGTAGAGGTTTTTTATGTTTTACGACTTTAGCACAATAAAAACACTTTTGAACTAAAATAATTAGTTTTTGCATCGTCGCTTTCCAAGAGCCGTAACTTTTTTATGTTTCCATCAATGTAGTGATTTTTTTGGGCTTGTTTTCTGCGGGACGAGATGTAGTTTTGATTGGTACTGTTTTGGGGTGCATGGGACTTATTGATTCATTTTTATGACTTTTTGGGGGGCAATGGAAAAAAATTGCAATTTCGCCATTGTTTTTTGCGTTTTTTTTTTACGGTGTTCACCTTGCGGTTTAAATTACATATTAACTTTATTAATGAAGTCATTACGGTCGCGATGATACCATATATGTGTACTTTTATTTATTTTTTACACTTTTACTAAATAAGACCACTTTTTATGGAAAAAAATGGTTTTATTTTTATTTTTTACTGTAATTTTTATTAACCCCTTCAGGACTGAGCCACTTTTGGACCAAATGACAGAGCCTCATTTTTTAAATCTGACGTGTGTTATTTTATGTGGTAATAACTCGGGAATGCTTTTACCCATCCAAGCGATTCTGAGATTGTTTTCTCGTGACATATTGTACTTTTCAAAAAATTAGCATTTTCTAAATTCAAATGTATCTGCTTGTAAGACAGATAGTAATACCACACAAAACAGTTACTAGCTAACTTTTCCAATATGTCTACTTTATGTTTGCATCATTTTTTGAACATGCTTTTATTTTTCTAGGACGTTACAAGGCTTATAATTTTAGCAGCAATTTCTCACATTTTCAAGAAAATTTCAAAAGCCCATTTTTTTAGGGAACGTTCAGTTGTGAAGTGGCTTTGAGGGCCTTATATATTAGAAACCCCCACAAATCATCCCACTTTAAAAATTGCACCCCTAAAAGTATTCAAAACAGCATTCACAAAGTTTTTTTTAACCCTTTAGGCGTATCACAGGAATTAAAGCAAAGTAGCGGGGAAATTTACAAATTTCATTTTTTTTTCAGAAATTCCATTGTAATCCATTTTTCCTGTAATACTGAAGGTTTTTACCGGAGAAGCACAACTGAATATTTATTGCCCTGATTCTGCAGTTTTTAGAAATATCCCACATGTGGCCCTAGTGCGCTACTGGACTGAAATACCGGCCTCAGAAGCAAAGGAGCACCTAGAGGATTTTAGGGCCTTCCTTTTCTTAGATTATATTTCAGGCACCATGTCAGGTTAGAAGAGGTCTTGTGGTGCCGAAACAAAGGAAACACCCCAAAAAATACCCCATTTTGGAAACTAAACTCCTTGAGGAATTCATCTAGGGGTGTAGTGAGCATTTTGACCCCACAGGTGTTTCATAGATTTCATTAGAATTGGGCAGTGAAAATGAAAAATTACATTATTTTCCAATACCATGTAGCTTTACCTCCAAATTTTATTTTTTTAAACAAATAAATGAGGAAAAGCACCCCAACATTTGTAAAGCAACTTCTCCAGAGTACGGAAATACCAAACATGTGGTCATAAACTGCTGTTTGTACAAGCGGAAGGACTCGGAAGGGAAGGCACGCCATTTAGCTTTTGGAGCGCTGATTTTGCTGGATTCATTTCTCTGCACCATGTCGCATTTGTAGAGCTCCTAAGGTACCAGTACAGTGGAAACCCCCCAAAAGTGACTCCATTTAGGAAACTACCGCCCTTGAGGAATTAATCTAGGGGTGGAATGAGCATTTTGACCCCACAGGTTTTTCATAGATTTCATTAAAATTGGGCAGTGAAAATGAAAAATTACATTATTTTCCAATAAGATGTAGCTTTACCTCAAAATGTTTATTTTTTTCAACAAATAAATGATGAAAAGCACCCCAACATTTGTAAAGCAACTTCTCCAGAGTACAGAAATACCCAACATGTGGTCATAAACGGCTGTTTGGGGAAGCGGCAGGACTCAGAAAGGAAGGCACGCCATTTAGCTTTTGAAGTACAGATTTTGCTGGTTTGATTTCTCGGCATCATGTCGCATTTGTAGAGCTCCTAAGGTACCAGTACAGTGGAAACCCCCCAAAAGTGACTCCATTTGGGAAACTACACCCCTAGAGGAATTAATCTAGGGGTGTAGTGAGCATTTTGACCCCCCAGGTGTTCCATAGATTTCATTAGAATTGGGCAGTAAACATGAAAAATGTCATTTTTTTCCACTAAGACGTAGCTTTAGGTAAAAATGTTTAATTTTCTCATCAAATAAAGGAGAAAAATCACCGTAACATTTGTAAAGCAATTTCTCCAGAGTACGGCAATACCCCTAATGTGGTTATAAAGTACTGTATGAATACATATCAGGGCTCAGAAGGGAAGGAGCGCCATTTGGCTTTTGGAGAGCAGATTTTGCTGGATTGGTTTTCTGCACCATGTTGCTTTTGCAAAGCCCCTTAGGTAGCAGTACAGTGGAAGCTACCCAAAAGTGACTCCATTTGGCAAACTACACCCATTGAGGAATTCATGTAGGGGTGTAGTGAGCATTTTGACCCCACAGGTGTCTCATATATTTTATTAGAAATGGGCAGTGAAAATGAAAAATGACATTATTTTCCAATAAGACGCAGCATTAGTTAAAACATTTTCATTTTCTCAACAAATAAAGGAGAAAAAGCACCGTAACATTTGTAAAGCAACTTCTTCAGAGTAGGGAAATACCCCACACGTGGTCATAAACTGCTATTTGGACACACAGCAAGGCTCTAAAGAGAAAGAGCGCCAATTAGTATTTGGAGTGGAGATTTTATAAGATTCGTTTTTTGACACCATGTTGCATTGAGCTATAGTACCAGTACAGTGGTACCCCCCGAAAAATTACGCCATTTTGGAAACTAGATCCCTCAAAGAATTGATCTAGGGGTGTAGTGAGCATTTTGACCGCACAAGTGTTTTGCAAAAATGAGTAAACAATAGATGTTGCAGATTGAAAATTGCTTTTCTCCACAAATATGCAATTTCAGTGCCCAATGTGTTGTGCCCAGCTTGTACCACCGTAGACACACATCCCATAAATTGTTAAGCGTGTTCTTCAGAATACCCCATATGTGGTCATAAATTGCCGTTTGGGCACACTGCCAGGCTCAGTTGGACCACCATTTGGCTTTTGAAGCGCAGATTTTGCTTGGTGTATTAGTGGTATTTCAGCTTATAATGTGGGGGCATATGTGAGCTGGGCGGAGTACATCAGGGTATATGTAAGCTGGGCGTAGTACATCAGGGTATATGTAAACTGTGCGGAGTACATCAGGGCATATGTGAGCTATGCAGAGTACATCAGGGTATATGCGCGGAGTACATCAGGATATATGTAAGCTGTGCGTAGTACATCAGGATATATGTAATCTGTGGAGTACATCAGGGTATATGTAAACTGTGGAGTACATCAGGGTATATGTAATATGTGCGGGTACATCAGGCTATATGTAAGCTGTGAGGAGTACATCAGGGCATATGTAAACTGGGCGGAGTACATCAGGGAATATGTAAGCTGGGCAGAGTACATCAGGGTATATGTAAGCTGGGCGGAGTACATCAGGGTATATGTAAACTGGGCGGAGTACATCAGGGTATATGTAATATGTGCGTGTACATCAGGGTATATGTAAACTGTGGAGTACATCAGGGTATATGTAATATGTGCGGGTACATCAGGCTATATGTAAGCTGTGAGGAGTACATCAGGGTATATGTAAGCTGTGCGGAGTGTATCAGGGTATATGTGAGCTGGGCGGAGTACATCAGGGTATATGTAAGCTGTGCTGAGTGCATCAGGGTATATGTAAGCTGTGCGGAGTACATCAGGATATATGTAAGCTGTGCGTAGTACATCAGGATATATGTAAACTGTGGAGTACATCAGGGTATATGTAATATGTGCGAGTACATCAGGCTATATGTAAGCTGGGCGGAGTACATCAGGGTATATGTTAGCTGGGTGGAGCGCATCAGGGTATATGTAAGCTGTGCGGAGTACATCAGGGTATATGTTAGCTGGGTGGAGCGCATCAGGGTATATGTAAGCTGTGCGGAGTACATCAGGGTATATGTAAGCTGGGCGGAGTACATCAGGGTATATGTAAGATGGGCGGAGTACATCAGGGTATATGTAAGCTGGGCGGAGTACATCAGGGCATAATAGGATGATGTAATAATGGGGTGAATGAATAATCCATGGATTGGTGTGGTACGCTTTGAACTAATCCTTTATACACAGGCCGGGTTTATTGGGTATTATACAAAATATCTGTGCTCCAGCATTGCCTAATCTTTGATTTCTTCACTAGCCCTATAAGCCGCACAAGGCACTAAAGTTTCCTCATCACCGCTGCGTCTACAGGGTCCACCTGTGGGGTCCAGCAAATGACGATGTGGGGTATTTAGTGAAATTCTACTGGACCTAAAAAATTAGTGTGGGCCGTCATTTAGCATCATTGCGTTTCGAGAGTCATAACGTGTTATTTTTCCGTTGATGGAGCTGTGTGAGGGCGCGTTTTTTGTGGAACGAGCTGTAATTTTTATTGGTTCCATTTTGGGGGACATGCAATTTTTTTTATCACTATTCCATTTTTTGGGAGATGAGGAAACCAAACAACAGCCGTTCCAGCACGTTACTTTGTTTTTTTTACAGTGTTCACCGTGCAGTATAAACAAGATGTTAACTTTATTCTGCGGGGCGATACGATTACAGCGATACCAAATTTATATCGTTTTTTTACGTTTTACTACGTTCCCACAATAAAAATACTCTTTTCTAAAAAAAAACATGTTTTAGTGTCGCCATTTTCTGACAGCCATACCTTTTTTATTTTTTCGTTGATATCGCTGCGGGACGGCTTGTTTTATGCGTGACGAACTGTAGTTTCTATTGGTACCATATTGCGTTACTTGCAACTTTTTGATCACTTTTTATTAAAAAAAATTGCTGTCATAGTTTTTTATTAAAAATGTTTACGGTGTTCACCGTGCGGTAAAAATAATGTGATATTTTTATAGATCAGGCCGTTCCAAACGCGGCGATACCTATTATGTATAGTTTTTTTTCATATTTTAATTTTTTTTCTAATAAAGAAGTTGATCAGAGAAACAGGGCAAGTGTTGTTTTTATTATTTATTTATTAACTTTTATTTATTTATTTTTCTTTCACATTTTTTTCTTTTTCTTTTACACTGACCTGGGGACTTGAAGATCTGGTCTTCTGATCCCCGGTACGATGCACTGCACTACTTATGTAGTGCAGTGCATCGTAACTGTCATTCTTCATTTGACAGTTAGCGTATTAGGTCCTGCCTCGGGCAGGACCTAATAGGCTACCATACCTGGGCAACCAGGAAGCCTAGTAACGGCTTCCTGGTTGCCATAGCAACAATCGCCACCCGCGATCCATCGCGTGGCGTGCGGGGGGTACAGAGGGAGCTCCCTCCCTCTGTCAACCACTTCAATGCGGCGGACGTCATTGACAGCCGCATTGAAGGGGTTAAATGGCTGCGATCGGCGCTAACAGCCATCGCAGCGGCATGTCAGCTGTGTATAACAGCTGACAGCCGCTGAAGATAAAGCGCGCACAGCTCCTGGGCGTACGACCGTCTGCGGAAAAATCACTTTGATTTCGGACGTACAGTCACGGCCAATCGCGGGAAGGGGTTAATAATCTTTATTTTACATTTATTATTTATTTCATTAGCCCCACTAGTGGACTTTACTGTGCGATCTTCAGATCGCTGCTATAAGGCTTTGGTATACTTCGTATACCAGAGCATTATTGCCTGTCAGTGTAAATCTGACAGGCAATCTGTTAGGACGTGCCTCCGGCGCGTCCTAACAGGCATATGTCCAGGGCAGAACTGGGGGCTTTTATCAAGACCACGGCTGCCATGACAACTTTTCGGAGATCCGCGATTGCATTTGCGGGCCGCCGATGGGTGACAGAGGGAGCTCACTCCCTCTGTAAACAAGTTAAATGCCGCGGTCGCTATTGACGGCATTTAACGGGTTAAACGGCCGCGATCGAAGTCAACTTCTATCGCGGGTGTTAGAGCAGGAGCTCGGCTGTCATCAGACAGCTGAGCCCCGGCTCCAGCCTGCACGGGAGACCTGTGCAGGACTTAGACTAGGCGAACGTGAAAAGGCGTCAGCCTAGCCGAAGGCCCCTTAGTGACGAATGTGAAAAGGCGTATTGTTGGTCACTAAGGGGTTAATGGAGCTGTACGCACATGTATGCAGTCAGCACCCGCTAATAGTCGGCCATAGCGAAGAGACTGCTGAATAAACAACCTGCGACTAGAGACATGCTGGGAGTTATAGTACCACATAGCAGCAGACCACTACTGAACGTCTGTACCCATGCCCATAGGTAATCAGCCTGCACCTGCTTCTATGTCTGTGAGACTGACTCCATCTTCCATCACTCAGGATGGCAGGCTTAGGAGTGGGAGAGCCTATCACAGCCTGGCCAGACGGAGCTAGCTCCCGCCCTCTGTCTATTTATACCTGCCTTTCCTGTTCCTCCTTGCTTGTGATTCTTGTTTTGTTTCCTGGCCCTGCTGCAGCTTCTTTATCCATTTGACCCTGCTTCATATCGACCCTGGCTTACTGACTACTCTCCTGCTCTGCGTTTGGTACCTCGTACACTCCTGGTTTGACTCGGCTTGTTCACTACTCTCCTGCTCTGCATTTGGTACCTCGTACACTCCTGGTTTGACTCGGCTCGTTCACCACTCTTGTTGCTCGCGGTGTTGCCGTGGGCAACTGCCCCTTTTCCCTTGCTTCTGTGTACCCTTGTCTGTTTGTCTGTCGGGCACTTATTGAGCGTAGGGACCGTCGCCCAGTTGTACCCCGTCGCCTAGGGCGGGTCGCTGCAAGTAGGCAGGTACTGAGTGGCGGGTAGATTAGGGCTCACTTGTCTGTTTCCTTACCCCGTCATTACATGTTACTCAAGTGTCCTGACAGTGAATAGACATCACTACCAGCCAGGACGTGATGTCTATTCACAATCCCGACACTTTAGTAACGTTTGAGTTTGACTTACAACACAGCTCATCGAGATCACGCTGGGCTGTCATTTACAGCGAGATCTCGTTGTGCTGTGCTGTAAATCCCACACAAACATTAGTGAAGTGTCAGGATTCTGAATAGACATCACGTCCTGGCTGGAGGTGATGTCTATTAGCTCTCAAGACACTTCAGTAACGTTAATGTGTGTGTATGTGGCTGCACATAGTGATCTAGTAAGATCACTATGTGCAGAGTAAATGAATGGAGAGAAGTGTATGGCGCTGATTGGTCAGCGTCATACACTTCTCTCCACAACGCCCACTTGGCTAAAAAGTAAAACACGCCCAGGTGTCTATTAAGAAACTCATTAGCATAAATCTAAAATAGGTCATCACTCCGTCAAAAATAATCGTTTTTCTAAATAAAAAAACACTGCTGTAATCTACATTACAGCGCGGATCACATCATGTACAAGATAGCCCACTTATAATGTGGTGACAGGGCCTCTTTAAGTGTCTTTTAGAATATGTTGGAGATCTGGGCTCAGTGTAAGGGTATGTTCACACGGCGGGGGTCCGTAACGGCTGAAATTACGGCGATGTTTCAGCCTGAAAACATCCCCGTAATTGCAGCCGTACCGGCATGTGCAGGCGCTTGAACGCCGCGTCAATTACGGCCGTAATTAGCGCTGCTATTCATTGGAGTCAATGAATAGCGGCTCCAATTACGGCCAAAGAAGTGACAGGTCACTTCTTTGACGCGGGCGTCTAGTTACGCGCCGTCATTTGACAGCGGCGCGTAAATATACGCCTCGTGTGAACAGACAAACGTCTGCCCATTGCTTTCAATGGGCAGATGTTTGTCAGCGCTATTGAGGCGCTATTTTCGGGCGTAATTCGGGGCAAAAACGCCCGATTTACGTCCGTAAATAGGCCGTGTGAACATACCCTAAGATGTATTGCCCATAGTGTTTGCTAGTTGACTTTTCACTCACTAAAATCCAATGTAATTTAATACGGCATTTGATAATCCAGAAAGTCTGATGATCTGGCTCTTGTTTCCAGCACAAATCTGTATAATGTGGAACCAATGAAGAAATTCCTCTAAGGAAATGTTGTTCTGAAATAATGGGGGGGGGGGTGAAGCTGGGCCCTGAGGAGTGGGGGGCCGACATGCCACATTAGAGGACTCAAGTACTATACATGGACATGATAATTGGGGGTCCCTGATACAGATTTACATTGGGAGCTTCAAGTTATGACTCTGCTTACAAGTCAGTTTCATATACCTTTGTGTGTCGTCTGATAATCTGGCACCTATAAAGTCCCATTGATGCCAGATTACAGGAATTTTCCATACGTTGTGCACTACAGAGTCATGTAACATTGCTGCGTCCCTGAGGCGTTTTGTGAATATACAAGACTGTTCTGGAAACAAGTGCTGAATTATCAGATTTTCTGGATGATCGGAAGCCGGATTAAGGGAATTTCAGTGTATTTACATCACGTGCGCCGCGCGACCTGACTCGTCTTTATTTTTATACACAACGTCACATGACCCGGTTGTTGTAGTTTTATTTTTTATTATATGAAAGTTCCCACATATTAAATCCTTGTGTGAATGATGGGAATCCGAATCCCATATATGAGGCCGGCCCCGCAGAGAACAAGATTATGTAATATATTGATTATAGGCGTATGGATAGAGAACAGTCCAGCAGGCAGCGCAGTATCGTCTTGTCTCTATTGTGAAGCGATTTGGCGGCAGAATCAGGTTTTGTCGTGTACGGGTTGAACCCACGACTATTAGTAATAATGAAGCGGATCATATTGGTACATCGTGCCCCCTCCCCTCTCCTCCTCTCAGATCCGGTTATTCCGTGTCCATTCGTTGAATGGTTTCTTCCACCAGATCGCAGCGAGTTACGGTTTCTCTCAGGACGGCGGTGGTGTCCCGCAGGTAACAATAAGAAGCGAACCTGGGATGAGAGTAGGGAGGATTATACGTAGACCGTGCGACATTGGTACCATCTGATGGAGTGTCCGCAGCGGGGGCATGTATAGGGGACGGGGCAGGACGTTTTCACATTATGGCTCAGGGTATATTCACACCCAGGGTCGTACTGGCCCACCAGAAGATCCTGCGGTTGGCCCTGAAGATCCTGCAGGAGACCCCCCCCATTGGGAGCTGACACCACACCAATCATAAGTGTAGAGCCAACCTGAGCCCCCGACCCATGGGCACCATAGCAGCCGTAGGGGCTGATTCTATGTACGCACCGCAGGGTTTTATGTAAGTTCTGCAGCTTTCTAATGTGCTTTGTACTTCAATTCTCATCATTTCAGAGATCTCTGCTTGCTATCAGTGAATGGAGCATGCATAGTTGCAACCCATTATGTCAAGCTGAAAATGTGCGTTGCTTGTCACAGTCAGACGGTGTGATCAAGTTGTGGTGTATTGCCATGAAATTGTTATGGTAATCACAAATATAAACCGCGATTTGACTGCACCATGTGAATAGACCCTAGCAGAGTTAGGTCAGAACGGATTTTCATTTTCTGGATGTAAACAATTAATATTTCCATTCACTGCAAGCAAGCAGAAATCTTGAAATGGGTGAGGAGTTAGAGCTGATAGTATATTAGAAAGTTGCAGAACTTTTCATTATACAGTGAATAAAACATAAACCCTTCATTATGGACGATCCTTGTTCTCCCCCACAAGAGATTTCAGGGGACACTGCCGCCATACACATTACATTGTCAGCGAGGTAGCATTGATATGGGGGTACCCTATATATGTATATGGCCTCTTATATTATCTTACCTTTTTCCCTTGGCCTCCGTTTCGGTGTAATCCCTTAATACCTGTGCCCCTCCACGTGTAATGACACAAAGATCCACGCCACTGCCGGAGCCAAGGTCACAGATGATGCCCGCCGTTATGGAGTCCGTGACTAGTTGCTTAGCGTCCTCCAGCTGAGAGAAGGTGGGAGTCAAATTAAATCTTACTGTCTGCATAATGAATGAGTCTATTCACAGTATATGAGTCTATTCACACAGTGCGTCATATCGCAGCTTACTGCCACAAAGCAATAAACCACAATTTGACTGCATTGTGTGAATCAACCTATAAGGCCACTTGATCAATATTTCAGGCAAACCCCCTCCTTTGCGCAATAATGATCTACTAAAAATGAATTGAGCTCATTATTTGGCAGGTATGAAAGTGCCGCAGATGACCACCAGCAGCCACTATTGTTGTATAATCTGTGGTGTATGGCCAAATCACCCCGTTATACAGTGACATGACGGATAATGAGGTAATGTTGCCATTCAGGAGCCTGGGAAAGCTGGGCGGCAGTTCCTGGTGGCCATATTAGTTGTCACTAAGAAATGACAGAAAAGAAGGATAACATCTTGATAGAAGAGGGCGGCTTTTTTGGGCACCGCAGCTGCAGGGATATTACATTTCACATTGATGCCCACATTTATGGCCCCCTGTATTCTGTGACTGGAGAGAGCATAGGGGCTGCCATAAAGTGTGACCGGCCATCACAGCAGTTTTCACTTCCCTCCATTCACGACTCTCCTAAGTGACCCAACAATGCAGCACTAGCAGCCGGGGCGTCACTAAGGCTGGGTTCACACACCCTAGCATCAAACAAGTGCCTGTCACTTCTTCAGACGTAAATGGAGCCGTTTTCGATGGACTCCATGGAAAAACAGCTCCAAAGACGCCTGCACATGCTATTACGGCTGAAATTACGGTGCTGTTTTCTCCTGAAAACAGCACCGTAATTTCAGCCGTAATGGACGCTGCCGTGTGAACATACCCTCAGGGCTTAAAATGTCAGGGGAAATAGCCCCAATACATATGTGTCCGCCCCCCACAAAATGTGTGTATAGGAGACAGCATATCTATGGCACTACGACCCTATAAACTATGGATAGGATTAGATACATTGGCTGAGCAGACAGTATCACACATGATAGGATTAGATACAGTCGCTGAGCAGACAGTATCACACATGATAGGATTAGATACAGTGGCTCAGCAGACAGTATCACACATGATTGGATTAGATATAGGGCCCAGCAGACAGTATCACACATGATCGGATTAGATATAGGGCCCAGCAGACAGTATCACACATGTTCGGATTAGATACAGTGGCTCGGAAGGCAGTATCACACATGATAGGATTAGATACAGCGGCTCAGCAGACAATATCACACATGATAGGATTAGATACAGGGCTCAGCTCGCTGACATTGCGGCTCCAGCGTTGGACCCAGGAAAGGTAAGAATGATAATTTTGCTTCTTTATGTGTTACTGATTATTTTTGTGCGTTTGTGTTTTTTTACAGGTTCGGTTGTTGGACTTCGGATACGAGGACTTCAATGACGGCGTTTTTTTTATTCTCAATAAAATGGTTAATGAGGGTTGTGTTTTTTTATTTCAATAAAATATTTTTTCTATGTGCTTGTATCTTTTTAAACTTTATTATCACCACCTTAGTAATGGCCGCTGGCTGATTGACAACCTCCATTACTAAGGCGGGGCTTAATGTTAGCAGGTGCAGAGGCCAACACTAACCCCCCATTATTACCCCGGATGGTCAGGTACTGGATCGTACCCGGCTCTTCCCAGCACCCCTGGTGGCGGTGGGTACCGGGGTAATAATGGGGGTTAGTGTTAGCCTCTGCACCGGCTAACACTAAGCCCCGCCTTAGCAATGGATGCTGTCAATCAGCCGGCGGCCATTACTAAGGCGGTAGTAATATAGTTAAAAAAAAATCAAAGACATAGAAAAAATATTTTATTGAAATAAAAAAAAAAAAACACACAACCCTCATTAACCATTTTATTGATAATAAAAAAAAAAGACGTCATCGAAGTAGTCCTGGAATCCGACGTAGTCCAATGACCAAACCTGTAAGAAAACATACAAAAAAACACGATTAGTAACACATGTGTTAGGCTTAGATACAGGGCCCATGTGTGATACTGTCTGTGGGACCCTGTATCTAAGCCTACCACAAGGTAGGCTTAGATACAGGGTCCAGCAGACAGTAATCTTATACAGTATAAGATCACTGTCTGCTGGACCCTGTATCTAAACCTACAGTGTGGTAGGCTTATATACAGGGCCCATCAGACAGGATCACACATGGGCCATGTATCTAAGCCTACCATGTGATTGGCTTAGATATAGGGCCCAGCAGACAGGATCACGCATGGGCCATGTATCTAAACCTACAGTGTGGTAGGCTTATATACAGGGCCCATCAGACAGGATCACACATGGGCCATGTATCTAAGCCTACCATGTGATTGGCTTAGATACAGGGCCCAGCAGACAGGATCACGCATGGGCCATGTATTTAGATACATGGCCCATGCGTGATCCTGTCTGCTGGGCCCTGTATCTAAGCCAATCACATGGTAGGCTTAGATACATGGCCCATGTGTGATCCTGTCTGATGGGCCTACCATGTGATTGGCTTAGATACAGGGCCCAGAAGACAGGATCACGCATGGGCCATGTATCTAAGCCTACCATGTGATTGGCTTACATACAGGGCCCAGCAGACAGGATCACACAATCTGTGATCCTGTCTCATGGGCCCTCTAAGCCTGCTAAATCGTAGGCTTAAAGGGGTTGTGCAGTCCCTAAACATTGATGGCCTATCCACAGTACAAATCCATCGGTATGATGTGCACGGCCAACTTCTTATACATATAGCATGGCGCTGTAGGGCTTCAGGACTTGATCTGACAAGTCCAACCCTCCCATGTACCTATTGTAATCCAGGATGCAGTCTGGTTTGGGGGTCTCTGTACTGGTACCTCGTACTGGTACATGGGTACTGGTGTGGCCATGTAGTGTTGTCAATACAAGGACATCTCTCTTGTCCTTGTACTTGTTGACACACAATATGTTGCTGCTAGAATGTACCCTGCTCTCACCCCTTCTGAGTGTTTTCCCCAAGCAGAGTCTTAGGGAGGCCTCTCAGATTTCTTCTAGCAGTGCCGCATGACTGGAAGCGAGGCAGTTGAAGAGTGGGACGCTGGTATAAAAATAATCCAGGGACAGGTGGTAACCCTGGTCCAGCAGTGGGTGCACCAAATCCCACACAATTTTTGCATTAACTCCCAGTAAGGGAGCTGACTACTGGTGTCCTTCCCTTCATATATCCTAAACCTGTAGGTATACCCTGATGCACTTTCGCACAGCTTATACATCTTCACGCCATACCTTGCCCTCGTACCCGGCAGGTACTCGCGGAATTGAACACTCCCTTTAAAATGTACCAAGGACTCATCATAAGAAATACACTTCTTGGGGGTGCATGCTTGGGAAAACTGGGCACTGAAACGGTATAATAGGGGTCTCCGTTTATACAAACAGTCAAAACTGGGGTAATCTCGGGGTGGGCACGGCTCATTATCAGTATAATGTAAGAAGAGAAGTATTGCCTAATTTATTTATTTTTTAGTTTACAGTTCAGTTTTGAAGTTGCTTTGAGGGGCCCATATATTAGAAACCCCTATCAAACACCCCATTTTAGAAACTAGACCCCTCAAAGTATTCACAACAGCATTTAGAAAGTTTATGAACCCTTTATGTGTTTCACAGAAATTTAGAGCAAAGTAGAGGTGAAATTTACATTTTTTTTTGTCAGAAAATCCTCTTTATACCATTTTTTTTTTAACACAAAAGGTTTTATCAGAGAAACGCAACTCAATACTTATTACCTAGATACTGCAGTTTTGAGAAATATCCCACATGTGGCCCTAGTGCGGTAATGGACTGAAGCACCGGCCTCCGAAGCAAAGTAGCACCTAGTGGATTTTGAGGCCTCTTTTTTATTAGGCACCATGTCCGGTTTGAAGAGGTCTTGTGGTGCCAAAACAGTGGAAACCCCCCAAAAGTGACCCCATTTTGGAAACTAGACCCCTTGAGGAATTCATTGTAGTTTTCTTGGGCTTTTTGATCAGTTTTTATTCTATTTTTAGGTGGCGTGGTGACTAAAAAACAGCAATTCTACTATTGTTCTTTTATTCTATTTTTTTTACAGCGTTCACTGTGAGCTATAAATGACATATTCACTTTATTCTGTGGGGCGATACGATTATGGCGATACCATATGTTTATAGTTTTTTTTATGTCTTATGGCGTTTGCACAATAAAATAAGTTTTGTAAAAAATCATTCACTTTTTGTGTTACCATATTCTAAGAGCCAGAACTTTTTTATTTTTCCATCAATAAAGCCGTACGAGGACTTATTTTTTGCGTAACGAACTGTAGTTCCGATAAGTTACATTTTTAGGTACATGCGACTTTTTTCTCTCTTTTTATTCCATTTTTTGGGAGGTGAAGTGACCAAACAATTGTGTTTCTGGTATGGTTTATTATTATTTTCTTTTACGGCGTTCACCGTGCGGGATAAATAATGAAATAATTTTGTAGTTCAAGCCGTTACGGACACGGCGATACCAATTATGTATAGTTTATTTATATATTTTTATTAATAATAAAGGACTGATAAGGTAAAAAGAGGGATTTTTACTTACTTTTATTTTCTTATTTTTACACATCTTTTTTTTACTTTATTACTTTGTCCCACTAGGGAACTTGAGGGCAGGAGGCCCTGATCGCAATTCTAATACACTGCACTACATGCGTAGTGCAGTGTATTAGAGCTGTCAGCTACTCACTGATAGCAAGCATAGTGGGTCCTGACTTTGTCAGGACCCACTAGGCTTCCGTCGATGGCATAACCGGACTCCATTGTTTGGTGCCCGGTTGCCATAGTCACCATCGCCGGCCGCTATCGTGTAGCAGGCCGGCGATGGCAGCTTAACCCCTAAAAAGCTGCGATCTCTATTGAATGCGGCTTTTAAGGGGTTAATCAGCGGTGACACAGCGATCGGTCCCCACTGTAGGAGCTGTGACAGCTGTTGTACGAGACATCAGCTGTCACAGCTCCTGTATGTGTCGGGTGGACGGCCTAAACGGCCGTTACTCCCGAGACGTGCTATTAGGTCATGGAGCGCGAACGATACAGCTACCATGACCTAATAATACGTCCAGGAGCGGGAAGGGGTTAATGAAGCTGCCAGGTGAGGACCTGTGAGGCGTCTATTTCTCAAACTAGAGACTCTAATGTACTTGTCTTGTTGCTCAGTTGAGCAGCGGGGCCTCCCACTTCTCTTTCTACTCTGGTTAGAGCCTGTTTGTGCTGTCTTCTGAAGGGAGTAGTACACATCGTTGTAGGACATCTTCAGTTTCTTGGCAATTTCTCGCATGGAATAGCCTTCATTTCTAAGAACAAGAATAGACTGTCGAGTTTCTCATGAAAGCTCTCTTTTTCTAGCCATTTGCAGAGTTTAATCGAACCCACAAATGTAATGCTCCAGATTCTCAACTAGCTCAAAGGAAGGTCAGTTTTATAGCTCCTCTAAACAGTAAAACTGTTTGCAGCGGTGCTAACATAATTGCACAAGGGTTTTCAAGTGTTTTCTAATCATCCATTAGCCTTCTAACACAGTTAGCAAACACAATGTACCATTAGAACACTGGAGTGATGGTTGCTGGAAATGGGCCTCTATACACCTATGTAGATATTGCATTAAAAACCAGACGTTTGCAGCTAGAATAGTCATTTAGCACATTAACAATGTATAGAGTGTATTTCTGATTAATTTAATGTTATCTTCATTGAAAAAAACTGTGCTTTTCTTTCAAAAATAAGGAAATTTCTAAGTGACCCTAAACTTTTGAACGGTAGCGTATATGTGTGTATGTGTATATATATATATATATATATATATATATACACACACATGTGTTATATATATATATATATATATATATATATATATATATATATATATATATATATATAATGTGTGTGTGTGTATATATGTTTGTATGTGTGTGTGTGTGTGTGATATATATATATATATATAATGTGTGTGTATATGTATATATATGTGTGTACATACACACACTGCATATTGAAAAACATTAATAATAATGGCTACGCGTTTCAACGCTGTACTAGCGTCTTCCTCAGGCCGTTAAAATTACATACAAAAGAGGTTGCTTATATATCAACGAAAATCTAAGCACACCGGAAGGAAAAAATAAAAGGGGTCAAAAGGGGAAAGGTCAAAGAATGATTGTGACGTCATAAACAATTCTAAACAATTTTCCGATATAGATGTTATTTATGACGTCACAATCATTCTTTGACCTTTCCCCTTTTGACCCCTTTTTTTTCCTTCCTGTGTGCTTAGATTTCCGTTGATATATAAGCAACCTCTTTTGTATGTAATTTTAACGGCCTGAGGAAGACGCTAGTACAGCGTTGAAACGCGTAGCCATTATTATTAATGTTTTTCAATAAACATATATTTATTTATATCATTTTGTCTACCATCGCTGAGTTCCTTCAACAGCCATGCAGCAGCGCCTCACGGGATCCTCCCTTTTTCCACTACCTCTTTACGTTCTAACTAGCGGTGACCACCTGGTTTACCGGTTTGGATCCTGGCAGCAGCAACTGTGGGCTTTTTCATTGCCTTTTCCAAGCACTATCGTGGTGAGCATAATAGACCACGTTCAATATTCTATTTAAACCCCATTGACCTGCACTATGTGGCGCCGTGCTTTTTGCTTTTCTGGTCATTCATTAGATGAAGCGATAAAACACAGGGGAAGGTCACGGTCACGGTCACAGGATCTTGGGCTGTGAATAGAAACTCCATCATTTAAAGGGCCCCATCCACCCTATAGATAAACCGCACAGCACCTGGGCAATGTAGTGCGCAGGACCTGTAGGCGATGTGATATAATTTGTAGATTGCTATAGAGAGGAGTTCAGAGCCCCCAAATCTTGCCGCCAATGTAATTTGGACTTGCAGTGATCCCAGGCTGAGGAGTTCACTGTACTGGGCATGTGCAGCCTGAAGCTTGTGATCTTCTAGAGCGGAGACTCTCCAGCGGTTGTGAAACTACGACTCCCAGCATGCCAGGGCCTTGCCACCTGGTGAGGGGAACTCCACTCAATTTATGGCTGTGCATAAAATGTGTCTTCTCCACACTGAGTGCTCACCCTGCGTCCGCTGCCTCCTCTCCTATCAATCTCCATGCCTGCCCCTGTATATTTCCTGTCCTCAAGGTTACGCCTGTCTCTACATATACACCCAGCATCTCCTAAGGCCCCATCTACACGAACGTGCTTTTGCGGCCGCAATTCCCCCGAAAATCCACGGGAGAATTGCGGCCCCATTCATTTCTATGGGGCCATGCACACAACCGTAGTTGTTACGGTCTGTGCATGACCATGGAGCCTGCACCGCAGAAAGAACGGACCTGTCTTATTACGGCTGTCTTCTGCGGTCCGGGCTCATTGAAAATAATGGCCGCGGCCATGTGCATGTCCCGCGATTTGCGGGCGGCTCGCGGCTGACAGTCCGCAGACGGCCGACCCGAAAATCACAGCCATGCACATGGCTACGGTCGAGTGCATGAGGCCTAAGTCTTCAGCTTCACTATGGTACCTCTGCTGCTGCCGGCCCTCGTCGTCCTCTTTTTTCTATACTTAAGATGTTCCCACTCCAAGTGTCGCCTGTCAGGACTCGACCAGAATTAGCGTCCTCCGCGTCCCGCACCACTGCCCTTCATCGGGAATCTGATGGATCTGGGGCGCAGTGATCTTCCTCAACATTTCATGCACCTGGCCCAGAAATATGGCCCCATCTATCGTCTCAGCTTCTGGGGTCAAGGTATGTGAGGGTCCGGGGTTTTTTTGTGGTATTTTATTACTAAAACTGCTTTACTTCCAAAACTAGAAATAATAAAAATGACACTGGCACTAAAAAAGTGACGACCAGTGCGCCAAGCATTAGATGTGGTCACTTCTTTAAGGCGACTTGCACCGAGACCAGCACCCATTCTGCTGGAACAATGTAAATTGCCGATTCATATGGTCATTACGAAGGACTCCTATGGTCAGCCATACAGCAGGCTATAGGTGGCTTATGAGCCACTGGTTGGGAACCCCCGCTGTAGCCTCTGACTTACGGGTAAAATTGTTTACAGCGGGTATAGAAAATCTTGATTGGCATAACAAGGCAATGTGTTATACGGCCCGAAAAACTACCCAAAATAGGCCGTGTGAACATACCCTTGCAGCTCTTTAATATGTAGATGCCTCTTTTTCAAAGGACCAAATGTAATTGGACAATTATCTCAAGAGCTATTTAATGGGCTGCATGGGCTATTCCCTCGTTATTCCATCACCAATTAAGCAGGTAAAGGGTCTGGAGTTGATTCCAGGTGTGGCATTTGCATTTGGAAGCTGTTGCTGTGAACCTACAACATGAGGTGAAAGGAGCTCTCAATGCAAGTGAAACCGACCATCGCTAGGCTTAAAAAAAATGAAGAAATCCATCAGAGAGAAGCACAAATGTCAGGAGTGGCCAAATCAACAGTGTGGTATATTCTTAAAAAAAAAAGAGTGCACTGGTGATCTCAGGAACACCAAAAGGACTGGACGTCCACGTAAAACAAGAGTGGTGGATGATCGCAGAATCCTTTCCATGGTGAATAAAACCCCTTCACAACATCTACCCAAGTGACGAACACTCTCCTGGAAGTAGGTGGATCAGTATCTAAGTCCACCATAAAGAGAAGACTTCATGAGAGCAAATACAGAGGGTTCACCACAAGGTGAAAACCATTAATCAGCCTCAGAAACAGAAAGGCCGGATTAGACTTTACCAAACAACAAGTAAAGAAGCCGCCCAGTTCTGGAACAGCATGAAACTAAGATCAACCTGTACCAGAATGATGGGAGGAAGAAAGTATGGAGAAGGCTCGGAACGGCTCATGATCCAAAGCACACCACATCCTGTGTAACACCTGGTGGAGGCAGTGTGGTGGCATGGCGGGGGCAGTGTGGTGGCATTGCGGGGGCAGTGTGGTGGTATGGGCATGCATGGCTGCCTGGCACTGGGTCACTAGTGTTTGTTGATGATGTGACTGAAGACAGAAGCGGTCGGATGAATTCTGAAGTGTTCAGGGATTTACTTTCTGCTCAGATTCAACCACATGCAGCAGGTGATTGGACGTCGCTTCACAGGACAGATGGACAATGACCCAAAACATTCTGCGAAAGCAACCCAGGAGTATAGAAGGCAAAAAAGTGGAATATTCTGCAATGACCGAGTCAGATCTCAACCCGATCGAGCTGCATTTCTTTAGCTTAAAGGGAATGTGTCGCTAGAAAAATGTTTTTTGTTTTTTTTAGTTAAACTGTTAGTATATAAATGATTAAACATTGTTCTAATTTTTTTTTTTTTTTTTCACAAGTCAGGAAATATTCTAAATTAGATTCTAATTTATAACATTTCCATGTGCTGGTCACTAGAGGGAGCAATTCCCAAAATTGCAGCATTGTCATGTGGTAAAGCAACCTCATTGCTTTATTGTGCAAAATTGGAGACGACACACTCGCTTTAGCGTCCTCAAACAATCCCCCCTCCTTTCTCCTGGCTAGTGCCAGGAGAAAGGAGGGGGTTGAATGTTCAAACCTCCTACACTGTGTGTCGCCATTTTTTGAACGAATGTACAGTGTAGGAGGATTAGATACAGTGGTAAATACACAGTATAACACGAACATACACAAACATAACTTACCTGCTCCTGCCGCCGCCGCTCCTAGTCCTTGCTTCTGAACATATGGACGGAAGCCGCGACCGGAAGTAGTCATCTTACTGTCCGGCTGCGACTTCCGGTCCACATGAAAATGGCGCCACATGTCGCTCGGCCGAAGACCTTCCTTTTGGATTGTGTGGGAGCGGCGCATGCGCCGTTCCCACACAGACGGCGTACGCTATAGTGAATGGAATGGCTCCCGTTCGCATTCTTTATGGGGATGTATGTGCCGTATTCCATCTCTGTATGTGTCATTAATCGACACATGCAGAGATGAAAAAAAAATGGCAGCCCACATAGTGAAATAAAAGTAATAAAAAAGAAAAAACTACAACAAAAATAAATAAAATGTATTTTAATAACATACTAAAAGCAATAACATATATAAAAGAAATTTTTTTCATGACCCCTTCCCTTTAAAGATTAAAGGTTCTCTTTAATCTGTGTGTCAATATTGCAGGATGCGATCAGGTGGCCCTGTTATATAGGAGGTGTTCATTTGCAATAGAAATGAATGGATGAGTATTTTTATCTGCAATTATGGTCCGTAATTGAGTGTGATGTGTGTGCCAATATACAGAGCTTTACTAGCCTATTCTGCTGCCTTAAAGGGAATGTGTCGCAAATTAAATAAAAAAAAAAAAGTTTAAGTGTCTTTACTTATTGTCATTATATTTTTTAAGTTTTTTGCTGTATTTTTTTTTTTCTTCCATATGGTGGAAAGTATTACAAATTTAATAATAATTTTACATGTTTTCCTATGTTGGCCACCAGGGGGAGAACTTCCCAGAATTACAGCAAGGTGAATAAGGCAAAGCAACCTGACTCACAGCTGCCGTAAATGTGGGAGGGAATCTCACCCCCCCTCCCACAAGCCAGGAAAAGGTGTCTTCAAATTGCTAAGCAGTGTCAGGCAGCCATTTTGGGTGTGATTCTGCATCTGGCAGAAGTTATAGGAAACACCAAAAGGCTAAGGGTATGTTCACACGCTTACTAAACAAAGGGAAAACCGCTCCTGATTTTCAGCCATTTTTTAATCAAACTCGCGTTTTTACGGCCGTTTTTGGAGCTGTTTTTCTATAAAGTCAATTAAAAACGGCTCCAAAAACGTCCCAAGAAGTGATGTGCACTTCATTTTGGCGGGTGTCTTTTTACGTGCCGGTTTTGGAAAACGACCACGTAAAAAACGCCCTGTCGGAACAGAACGCCATATTTCCCATTGAAACCAATGGGCAGACGCTTGCAGGCTTTCTGCTTCCGATTTTTCAGCTGAAAACTCTGCGTGTGAACATACCCTTAGAATGTTGAAAGTGAAGTGAATGACTTTTCAGTTGACCGGTTCACACGCCGTGTATTTGACACGTGTTTTTTTTGCACATTTTACGTGCCAAAAAGCACATTAAAAGAAATGCTTGATTACACTTGATTTTGCACAACTAGAGAGATTTATCGTTCAGGAGTCTGGGAAAGCTGGGTGACCACCATTACCCCTCCTAGTGGAGTGTGAAAGGGTCATGGTGGTCACCCAGCTTTCCCAGACGCCTGAACGATAAATCTCTCTAGTTGTGCTGAGACTGAGCGGTTCATTAGTCACATTCCCAAACAGTCTCAGCACAACTAGAGAGATTTATCGTTCAGGGGTCTGGGAAAGCTGGGTGACCACCATTACCCCTCCTACTGGAGTGTGAGAGGTTCATTAGTCACATCCCCAAACAGTCTCAGCACAACTAGAAAGATTTATCGTTCAGGGCTTTCCCAGTACAGTTGCATCATGTGTCCTTCATACAAGGGGGGGGGGGCCCGTCGGGGGTCACGAGAGCGGGGGTCTGTGAGATAGAGAGTGGGACAGACAGAGACACACACCTTACCTGCAGTGCAGCTGGTCTTCAGTATGGCGCCTGCTATCTCCCTGCAAACAGCTGCTCTGCTGTGTGACTCTGACCTGCGTCTGCGCAGTACAGAGACAGAAAGCAGAATCAATGGAACGGCTCCCGTTCATTGACTCCTATGCCCTGTAGCACCTCTTGGATTTTGGGGCCTCCTTTTTTCAGAATATATTTTAGGCACCATGTCAGGTATGAAGAGGTCTTGTAGTGCCAAAACAGTGGAAACCCCCAAAAGTGACCCCCATTTTTTAAACTACACCCCTCAGGGAATTTATCTAGGGGTATAGTTAGCATTTTGATCCCACAGGTATTTTGCTATATTTTCTGGAGTTAGTCTGTGAAAATGAAAATCTACTTTTTTTCTGGAAAAACGTAAAAATTTCTAATTTTTGCAAGAAATAAAGGAGAGAAAGCACCCCAACATTTGTAAAGCAATTTCTCACGATTACGGAAATACCCCATATGTGGTAATAAACTGCTGTTTGGACCCACAGCAGAGTTCAGAAGGGAAGGACCCCCATTTGGATTTTGGAGCTCTGATTTTACTGGAATGGTTTTCAGTGCCGTGTTACGTTTGCAACGCCCTGGAGGGACCTAAACAGTGGAATCCCCCCAAAAGTGACCCCATTTTGGAAACTATACCCCTCAAGGAATTTTTCTAGTGGTATAGTTAGCATTTTGACCCCACAGGTTTTTTGCTGAATTTATTGGAATTAGTCTGTGAAGATGAAAAGAGACTTTTTTTTGGAAAAAACACAGAATTTTCTAATTTTTATAAGGAATAAAGGAGAAAAAGCACCTCGACATTTGTAAAGCAATTTCTCCTGATTACGGAAATACCCCATTATGCGGTAATAAACTGCTGTTTGGACCCCCATGGCAGGGCTCAGAAGGGACGGAGCACCATTTGGATTTTGCAGCTCAGATTTTGCTGAATTGGTTTCTGGGGGCCATGTCGCATTTGCAGAGTCCCTGAAGTACCAGTACAGTAGAAATTCCCCAGATGTGATCCCAATTTGGAGACTATAATCCTGAAAGAATTAAATTAGAGGTGTAGTGAGCATTTTGAGCCCTCAGGTGTTTTATAGATTTTATTAGAATTGGTCCGTGAAAATGAAAATTTTTTTTTCCCAATAACCTGTAGATTTAGCTCAGAATTTTTCATTTCAACAAGGAATACAGGAGAAAAGACACCCCAAAATGTGTTACACAATTTCTCCTGATTACGGAAATACCCCATATGTGGTTGTAAACGGCTATTTGGACATACGGCAAGGGTCTAAAGGGAAAAAGTGCAATTTCGTTTTTTGGCGTGGAGATTTTACAAAATTTGTTTTTGACGCCATGTTGCATTGCGCTGAGGTACCAATACAGTGAAAACTCCAGAGAAGTGACCCCATTTAGGAAACTACACCCCTCAAGGAATTCATCTAGAATTGTAGTGAGCATTTTGACCCCCAAAGGTTTTGCAGAAATTAGTGCACAGTGGATGTTGCAGATTGAAAATTGCTATTTTCCACAGATATGCTATTTCAGTGCCCAATGCGTTGGGCCCAGCTTGTACCACTGGAGACATACGCCCCATAAATTGTTAAGCGGTTCTCCAGAGTACGGTAATACCCCATATGTGGTCATAAACCGCTGTTTGGGCACACTGCCAGGCCCAGGAGCGCCATTTGGCTTTTGGAGCGCAGATTTTGCTTGGTAGTAGTTTTGTTTAGTGTTTTACTGGTGTTTCAGTTTATAATGTGGGGGCATATGTAATCTGTGCGGAGTACATCAGGGTATATGTAAGTTGGGCAGAGTACATCAGGGTATATGTAAGCTGGGCGGAGTGTATCAGGGTATATGTAAGCTGGGCGGAGTACATCAGGGTATATGTAAGCTGGGCGGAGTACATCAGGGTATATGTAAGCTGTGCGGAGTACATCAAGGTATATGTAAGCTGGGCGGAGTACATCAGGGTATATGTAAGCTGGGCGGAGTTCATCAGGGTATATGTTTGCTGGGCGGAGTGTATCAGGGTATATGTAAACTGTGCGGAGTACATCAGGGTATATGTAAGCTGGGCGGAGTACATCAGGGTATATGTAAGCTGTGCGGAGTACATCAGGGTATATGTAAGCTGGGCGGAGTACATCAGGGCATATGTAAGCTGTGCGGAGTACATCATTGTATATGTAAGCTGGGCGGAGTACATCATTGTATATGTAAGCTGGTCGGAGTACATCAGGGTATATGTAAGCTGGGCGGAGTACATCAGGGTATATGTAAGCTGGGCGGAGTACATCAGGGTATATGTAAGCTGGGCGGAGTACATCAGGGTATATGTAAGCTGTGCGGAGTACATCAGGGTATATGTAAGCTGGGCGGAGTGCAACAGGTCATAATAGGATGATGTAATAATGGGGAGAATGAATAATAAAATTAATTATCCCTGGATAGTGACGTACGCTTTGAACCAATCCTTCATGCACAGGCCGGATTATTGGGTGCAGGAGTCGCACTTCTAAAGGGTGTCTGTGGTGTTGTACAAAATAATATCCGCACTCCAGTATTGCCTAATCTTTGACTTCTTCACTAGCCCCATATGTAGCACAGACCCCCAAAACGTCATCGTTTTCGCTGGATTTACAGGGTCTACCAGTGGGGGCTGCAAATGATGACGTGGGGTTTTAGGTGAAGAACTGCTGCACATATAAATTAGTCTGGGCCATCGTTTTACATTATTGCGTTCCAAGAGTCATAACTTTTTATTTTTCCGTTGACTAGCTGTGAGTGCTTGATTTTCATGGGACGAGCTGTCGTTTTTATTAGTATCATGGGGTACATCCGATAATTTGATCAGTTTTTTATTCCATTTTTTCTGAGGTGAGGAGACCAAATACCAGAAATTCTTTCACTATTTTTTTTATAATTTTTTACCGGCGTTTTCTGTGCAGTATAAACAACATGTTTACTTTATTCTACGGTTTGATACGATTATGGCAATACCAAATTTATATAGTTTTTATATGTTTTACTACTTTTACAAAAAAAAAACACTTTTTTCTAAATAAAATGTTTTAGTGTCACCATGTCCTGAGAGTCATAACTTTTTTATTTTTTTGTCAACGGAGCTTTGTGAGGGCTTGTTCTTTGCCTGACACACTGTAGTTTTTATTGGTACCATGTTTGGCTACGCGCGACTTTTTGATCACTTTTTATTCCATTTTTTTGGAAACAACGTGACCAAAAAAGGAAATTCTGCCATTGTTTTTTATGGTATTTTTTTTACGGTGTTCACCGTGCGGGATAAATAATATGATATTTTTTTTAGGTCAGGCCAATACGAACGCAGCGATACCTATTATGTCTAGTTTTTGTCTTTTTTTTTCTAATTATAAAGGGCTTGATCAGGGAAACAAGACGATTATTGTTTTTATTACGTAAAACTTGTATTTATTTATCTAAAACTTTTTTTTTACTTTTTTTTCACTTTTTATTTTACACATACTAGGGGACTGGAAGATCTGATCTTCTGATCCCCTGCACAATACACTGCACTACTTCTGTATGTACTGATGTAGTGCAGTGTATTGTAACTGTCACTTTACAACTGACAGTTGAGCCTATTACGTCCTGCCTTGGGCAGGATCTAATAGGCTCCCGTACCTGGCAACCAGGAAGCCGTTGCTAGGCTTCCTGGTTGCCATTGCAACCATCAGAACCCCGCGATTTTTCGCGGGGGGGGGCAATGGGAGCCCCCTCCCTCTGTATCAATCACTTAAATGCCGCTGTCGCTATTGACAGCGGCATTTAAGGGGTTAAACTACAGCGATCGGAGAGGACAGTGATCGCTGTAGTTGCAGTGGGATGTCGGCTGTATATTACAGCCGACATCCGATGAAGATGGAGCGAGCACAGCTCCTGTGCCCGCTTCATCCTCAGGGCGTTACTATACGCCCATTTTCGGGAAGGGGTTAATAAAAATAGTAGTTTTTTTTTTTTACACCGCTTTCTCTGATATCCTCACGTATCTCACAGAAGTGAGGAGATCAGAGAAAGTGACAGGAGCTTTCTCCTGCAGACGACGTCACAGACGGCTGTGATTGGTCAGTCTCTGAAGACTGACCAATCACAGCAATCGCCGGCATTGGGGACTGCTAATTGGTCCCCAGGCCGGTAGCAGAGACGGTTAGCTGTCAATGACAGCTGCCGCCGCTGTTCTGTCGCTATGTGATTTCACATAGTGACAGTTTATTCCTGCGCCGTAATAGTACGTCGAAGGTACGCTGGAATAAGCGGCCAGCGACGTACTATTATGGCGAAGGTACGCAAGGGGTTAATGACATACTAAAAGCAATATTATATAAAAAAAATGTTGTGACACCAGTCCATTAAGACAAAACTTAAAGCAGAAAGACCCACAAACAAGCAACAACTGAAGACGCGGCAGTAAAGGCCGGGCAAACATCACTAATGAGGAAACCCAGCGTGTGGTGATGTCCATGGGTTCCAGACTTCAGGCCGTCATTGCCTGCAAAGGATTCTCTACAAAGTATTAAAAAAAACATTTATGGTAATGTTAATTTGTCCAATCACTTTTGATCACCTGAAATGAGGAGGTGGTGTAGAAAAAAGGTGGCAATTCCTAAACTTTTCACAGGAGATTTTTGTTTAACCCCTTGAAATAAACCTGAAAGTCTAAACTTCAATTGCATCTCAGTTGTTTCATTTCAAATCCAATGTGGTGGCAGCAAAACCCAAATCATGAAGATTGTGCCACTGCCCAAATAATTCTGGACCCAACCCACACACCCACTCTGAACAAGCATAGCTGCAGTGTAAAGAATGAGGGTGGGACAGAGCAAGAGTATTGAACTACAGCGAAGCTGGAGTCATTGATCATATCCAAGTCCTTATGAAGATTAGTCTAAAATGATGAAGATCAAAGTTATAAAATACATTTTTTTTTAATTTGAAAAAATTAACAAATCTTTACAGAATAAAAACAGGAAACGGATCATAAACTCAGCAGAACAATTAGAAGGTCAGCCAGATCAGAGGTTTCATTAGCGGTTGTGTCCAGCGTCTTTGTTAGCGGTTTTGTCCAGCAGTGCCGCCTTGTGGTCATTTTCTGTGCTACATCCTGGACCCCTACAACCCATTACATAGCTGGACAGAAAAACTACTGCACTACCACCCTGCAAACTGCAGTGGCAGCCATATTGGTTGTAACAACTTTCCCATGAACAGATAAATCAAAGAAAAAACCTCCACTGTAACCAGTGTCAGGAGGGGGCGCTAAAGCCGGTTTACTCTTCCAAACTGGATCTTTTATGCAATGGTAAAACTTGTATTTCCCAATAGATTTTCTCCATTAATATAAAACTATTTACACGTGATCATTCTTCATCAAATCTTGAGAGATAAAACGGCAGCATTATCCCAGTCCATACGGGATGCCTCGGATTCTCCGTGCGAGCTGCATGTCCTTCACAAAGAGAGTGACCCTGTTGGCCTGGTGACTGCAGAGGTAAGAATCTTCAAAGAGACGCACGAGGAAGGCCTCAGCTGACTGTGGATACAGAAGAGCATTAGTCCCTCTTAAAGTGACAGCACTCCCGGTATAATTTACTACACAGCTCGAAGGACTGAGCAGATTTCACTTTTATGAGCTGATAGCTAGAGTGATGGTGGGGGGGGTCTGGCCTCTGGAACTCCCACAATGCTTCACAACCCCTATGCAAATGTCACGCTAGGGCATATGGATGTGTTAGAGGGGGCGGGGGCTGAGTAGTGAACCACTGCAAAGAGCAGCTCCCCCTCTGGTTGACCCATGCGTTACATGGACAGTGCATTGTATGAGATACTGACCTCTTGTAGCGCCATAAGTGCGGTGCTTTGCCAGTAGTAAAACACACCGCGGGAATACTTCAGGCAGATCTCTCTCACCTGCAAGAATAAAAGGGGAATATCACCGACAATAAAGAGGAGCAGCCGCAGAGGACACATCCACTCACCAGGCGGAAAAACGGGGCTTTCTGAATGAGCAGATTGGTTGATTTTTGGTACTTTCTTATTTCCATCAGCGCACGGGCTCCTGGGCGGTAGCGTCTTCTTCGTTGCGTGCTCGGTCTGTGACTTGTTTCCCCTCTACCTGTAAGAAAGAAATCCATAATCATAGCTGAAAATGAATCTCCCGCTACATGGAAATTCACTGTCTGGCCGGGTTCACACGTAGCGTAAACACGGCGGATTTTCTGCAACGGATTTCACTGCGGAAACTCCACAGCGTAATACAGAAGCAGAGGAGATACAAACAAATCTCATCCAGACGCAGCGGAAAAAAACCCGCCAAACTTACCCAGATCTCTCTGCTCCTGCGTTCAACCCGGCCTCCAGGGATGATGTCTCATCCCATATGACTGCTGCAGAACATCAGAGGGACACGTCACCATGGCTACGGGTAAGTATGTTTTTTTTTTTCTCTACCTTCTATGGACATTCCAGCCGAAAAACTTCACCTTTTCAGCCAGAATTACCTCCGGTGCCCAGGGCCAATACGCTGTGTACTTTTACGCTGCGTATCTGCCCTGTGTGAACATGGCCTATTACCTTAATGTCCCCCAAGGAACATCAGGTAAACAGATTTAAAACAGAACATGCTACCTGCAGCCACCACTAGAGGGAGCTCATTGTATATGGTTGTACATTGAACTTGGTAACAAAACAGTATGCAGTGAGCTCCCTCTAGTGGTGGCTGCAGGGAGACAAAATTATACCATGTAACTGCTGTAAAACTACATTAAGAAATTAATCAGCACAGAATGTTGGACCTAAAAAGGATATAAATGTGGACGTTCAAATTTTAGATACTTTTCTATGACTGATAATTTGGGGTCCATCAAGTCCCATTGATACCGGATTAAAGGGGTTGTACCACGAAAAGAATTTTTCACCTATCCACAAGATAGGTGATAAATGCCGGATCGCTGCGGGTTGTTAACAAGAGTGCGGGTCCCAGAGTGGTGGTCACTCAAGTCATTCTCTATGGCAGTGGTCCCCAACCTATTTTGCACCGAGGACCGGTTTGATGCAAGAACATGTTTGCGGGGACTGGCGGGGGGGGGGGGGGAGGGAGTGGAGGGGTTAGAGTCAGTTCACACATTGCGTAAATACGGCGTATACCTGTATTATAATGCGGAAAAATCGGCAGCATAATACAGTAGCAGCAAAGTGGATGAGATAAAACACGTCTCATCCACACGCTGCATAAACGGAGTAGAAAAAAGGCTCAGAAATTGACGTCACAACATCGCGGCTGCCTGCGCGGAGCCGCTCACGGCAGAGTGCATAATTGGGCAAGGAGCAGTCAAACTTGACTATTTCCGTCGATCCCATAGGGAATGAATAGAGCGGTCGGACAGCAGGTTGGAAATTCTTAGATCCCTCATTTCATAATATATCTTCATGGGTGTGAGCTGTGTTCTCAGATTCCCTTCCCAGGGCCATATAGTAACGTGCTTCCTGCAACCACCACTAGGGGGAGACGATTGTGCACATGCATACAGCTCCTGTTGTGCCTATATAAATCAGTCCTCAGTTTGCTCCCCCTAGTTGCGGCCTTGTGCTACAGAAATTTCTGTATGTAACAGATTTTTACCTGCATAGAAACGAACCCTCTAAGATATAAAGCTGAGAAACGGATTACAATCTAGTATTACACGACCCGAGGTTATCTGAAATTCATTTTTAAAATAAAATATATAATGAGAGTGATAAGATGATCAAGGTGCAACTTTCTCTTACTTGGCGGAGATTGAGGAGGAGCTGCAGGTTTCTTCTGCGGCTGCGCCGACTTCCTGCGGGACGAGCTTTTCTGGGGTGGTTTCATGATGATGTAAAACGCTGCTGAGAGACATACAATCAGTTAAGCGGATAAGAGATGGTGACAATTCAGCAGAATCACAGGTGACGTAGGATAAACGGAGCGGTTTTATCATTCCCCACAACTCCCCCCCCCCCAATACCAAAACATTCAGGTGTCGGGAAGGTCGATTTTACTGCATCCAAGTCGCCACAGAGCGCTAGACTTATATACGTATATACTGACTGATGCCACCAATGCAAGTGACAAGAAAGTGATGACATTGACGGTGAAGATATGAGATTGCCGGATGTCAGTAATTAACGCACGCTGCATCAATGAATACAATAGATCCTCGTGGCATCAATTACCAGAACAGCGGCATCAATGATCTATTTAATAATGCGGCAACAGTAGAGCTACCCGCAGCAGATCCCGCAAGCAATGGGCAGAGGTTTGCAGACGTAATGGAGCCGTCTTTTCAGGCGTGATTCGAGGCGTAAAACGCCTGAAAATAGGTCGTGTGCACATAACCTTACAGAGAATCCGTAATCCAGACAAAGGTGGGAAATTTAAAACTGGAGCAAAGGAAAAGTGGAGCAGTCGTCATGGAAATGAAAGGCCGCAGCTGGAGGACGATGAGCTGCAACAATGCAGTACAAATATACAGAAATAAAACATCTAATAATCCATATGATCTCTAGACACGCAGCAGCGAAAATGTATAAAATCAACACACACGATAGACGAGGAGAAGAAACATTCAGTCGAGAGCGCAACTTTTCTTAGGACTCTCTGCTTTGTGCCGTTTCTCTGTTATTCCTGCTGGAAATGTAAGAATTGACAGCTGTGTGTTACCAGTTGGGGGTGTGTCCCTACACAAACTGACAACGTCCAATCAGTGCTGACAGAGAGACTGTAGGGACACGTCCTTTGATGAGGAGAATGGCAACACAAAGTTATCTATTAATACATAAATTTCTAGGAGGAACAACAGAGGAACGGCACAAGCCAGAGATCTGAGAAAATACGCTCCAGAATAGTTATTTCATGGGGAATACAGGTATTTACTATAAGGGTATGTTCACACGCAGTGGTTTCAGACCTAATTCTGGCGTTTTACGACTCGAATTACGGCTGAAAAAACGCCCCTAATACGCCTACAAACATCTGCCCATTGCTTTCAATGGGAATTACGATGTTCTGTTCGCACGAGCCTTAATTTTACGTGTCGCTGTCAAAATACGGCGTGTAAAATGACGGCTCGTCAAAAGAAGTGCAGGACACTTTTTGGGACGTTTTTGGAGCCGTTTTCTCATAGACTCGTGAAAACAGCTCCAAAAACGGCTGTAAAAAACGCAGCGAAAAACGCGAGTGGTTAAAAAAACATCTGAAAATCAGGAGCTGTTTTCGCCATAAAACAGCTCCGTATTTTCAGACGTTTTTGCTCACTGCGTGTGAACAGAGCCTTACAGACACGTCAGGAGAAGTGACGGCTCCTCTTTAATAATATTGTCTGTATCCTGTATAATTCATGAGGACGCACGTGCTGCCCGGCGTGATGTCAGCGTCACCGTATCTATCAATGATTATACACTGAACTCTAGAAAACTGCCAGATACACCAGGACGACTGTATACATCAGAGTTTCCCAACCTTTTCAGGCTCGAGGCACCCCAGGGAAAAAAAATAATTCTCAGGGCACCCCTACCAAAAATTGTTTACAAAACGACAAAAAATGTCAAAAAACAAGCACTACACTCTTAGGTTATGTTCACACAACGTTTTTTTGTAAGGCAGAAACTAAAAGTCTGCCTCCAAATTCATTTACGAATTTTGAGGCAGATTTTGAATTGACAGCGTTGTTTGACTTTTTTTTGCCCACATGTTTTTTAAGCCGTTGAAGCGAATGCAAAAACCGCAGACAAAAAAGCACCAGAGGTCAGAGGCGGAAACCACTTGAAGACCATCAGCCCCCCACTCCCAGTAATGACCGTCAGCCCCCCCACTCACAATAACGACCGTCAGCCCCCCACTCACAGTAACGACCGTCAGCCCCCCCACTCCCAGTAATGACCGTCAGCCCCCCACTCACAATAATGACCGTCAGCCCCCCCACTCCCAGTAATGACCGTCAGCCCCCCCACTCACAGTAATGACCGTCAGCCCCCCACTCACAGTAATGACCGTCAGCCCCCCACTCACAGTAATGACCGTCAGCCCCCCACTCACAGTAATGACCGTCAGCCCCCCACTCACAGTAATGACCGTCAGCCCCCCACTCACAGTAATGGCCGTCAGCCCCCCACTCACAGTAATGGCCGTCAGCCCCCCACTCACAGTAATGGCCGTCAGCCCCCCACTCACAGTAATGACCGTCAGCCCCCCACTCACAGTAATGACCGTCAGGCCCCCCACTCACAGTAATGACCGTCAGGCCCCCCACTCACAGTAATGACCGTCAGGCCCCCCACTCACAGTAATGACCGTCAGCCCCCACACTCACAGTAATGACCGTCAGCCCCCCACTCCCAGTAATGACCGTCAGCCCCCCACTCCCAGTAATGACCGTCAGCCCCCCCACTCACAGTAATGACCGTCAGCCCCCCCACTCACAGTAATGACCGTCAGCCCCCCCACTCACAGTAATGACCGTCAGCCCCCCCACTCACAGTAATGACCGTCAGCCCCCCACTCACAGTAATGACCGTCAGCCCCCCACTCCCAGTAATGACCGTCAGCCCCCCCCACTCACAGTAATGACCGTCAGCCCCCCACTCACAGTAATGACCGTCAGCCCCCCCACTCACAGTAATGACCGTCAGCCCCCCACTCCCAGTAATGACCGTCAGCCCCCCCACTCCCAGTAATGACCGTCAGCCCCCCACTCCCAGTAATGACCGTCAGCCCCCCACTCCCAGTAATGACCGTCAGCCCCCCACTCCCAGTAATGACCGTCAGCCCCCCACTCCCAGTAATGACCGTCAGCCCCCCACTCACATTATAATGACCCCTCAGTAAAGCCACCATCAGCCTCAGTCCCCCCGCCCCCCGATAAAATAACCATCTGCCCCTCTAGTAAAGGGACCATCACAGACAGAAAGTGTGCTTACCCCTGGGGAAGGAATAAATAAGGAGGTATAAGAACTACAACTCCCAGCATGCCCAGACTGTTGCGTGATATCAGAGGACATTATAGAGAGGAGGTATAAGAGAGAACTACAACTCCCAGCATGTCCAGACTGTTATTATGGGATATCAGAGGACAATACAGTGAGGAGGTATAAGAGGAGAGAACTATAACTCCTAGCATGTCAAGGCTGTTATTATGGGATATCAGAGGACATTACAGGGAGGAGGTATAAGAGGAGAGGACTACAACTCCCAGCATATCCAGACTGTTATTATGGGATATCAGAGGACATTACAGTGAGGAGGTATAAGAGGAGAGAACTACAACTCCTAGCATGTCCAGGCTGTTATTATGGGATATCAGAGGACATTACAGGGAGGCGGTATAAGAGGAGGACTACAACTCCCAGCATGTCCAGGCTGTTATTATGGGATATCAGAGGACATTACAGGGAGGAGGTATAAGAGGAGGGAACTACAACTACCAGCATGTCCATGACGTTATTATGGGATATCAGAGGACATTACAGGAGAAGAAGGTATAAGAGGAGAGGACTACAACTCCCAGCATGCCCAGACTGTTATTATGGGATATCTGAGGACATTACAGTGAGGAGGTATAAGAGGAAAGGACTACAACTCCCAGCATGTCCAGGAGGTTATTATGGGATATCAGAGGACATTACAGGGAGGAGGTATAAGAGGAGAGGACTACAACTCCCAGCATGTCCAGGACGTTATTGTGGGATATCAGAGGACATTACAGGGAGGAGGTATAAGAGGAGAAGACTACAACCCCCAGCATGTCCAGGACGTTATTATGGGATATCAGAGGACATTACAGGGAGGAGGTATAAGAGGAGAGGACTACAACTCCCAGCATGTCCAGGACGTTATTATGGGATATCAGAGGACATTACAGGGAGGAGGTATAAGAGGAGAGAACTACAACTCCCAGCATATCCAGGACGTTATTATGGGATATCAGAGGACATTACAGGGAGGAGGTATAAGAGGAGAGGACTACAACTCCCAGCATATCCAGGACGTTATTATGGGATATCAGAGGACATTACAGGGAGGCGGTATAAGAGGGGAGAACTACAACTCCCAGCATGTCCAGGACGTTATTATGGGATATCAGAGGACATTACAGGGAGGAGGTATAAGAGGAGAGAACTACAACTCCCAGCATATCCAGGACGTTATTATGGGATATCAGAGGACATTACAGAGAGGAGGTATAAGAGGAGAGGACTACAACTCCCAGCATGTCCAGGACGTTATTATGGGATATCAGAGGACATTACAGGGAGGAGGTATAAGAGGAGAGAACTACAACTACCCACATTCCCCTGGCTCCATTTCTCACACAACTGCTAAGAAAGTAAAGAAAACCGCACTTACCCTGCCCAGTGTTAATGGCTCCTCTCCCTCCGTCAGGCTTCTAGTGGGAAGCAGTGGGCGGTGCTTGTAACAGACGTCCGCGCGTCACGTCTGCTACAACGTCGGGGGCGGAGCTTGTAGCAAAAAAAATAAAAAAAATGAAAAAAAAATGTTTTTTTTTTTTTTTTTTTGCCGTGGATGAGCCTCGGCACCCCTGAACAGCTCTCGGCACCCTGGTTGGGAACCACTGGTATAGATTATATAATAGCCCCACAATATAAAAGCCAATAAAAACCAAAAGGATCCCGCACTGCGTTCTTCCAGGTTATGTATCGCCCCCTTGTGGCTAATAGAAGAAGTACACCAAATGTTCAAACCATGATCACCGCGCGGTCTCAATGACATCATCTAGACCTCGGGCTGTAATGAAAAGCCTGTTTATACCCCTGGGTTCCAGGATGGGTCTATTTTAGGCTCGATGGGTTTCTATCAAGTTCTATAGAAAATGCTTAGAAACGTTGTGATATAAAAAAGAAAACCCTTTTATTGACATTAAGACCCCTTTACCAATGCCGATAATCATACGAGCGCTTGTTTTCGATCACGCACAGCGACGATCAGACGATAAACTGCACTGATTTGTCAGCTGATCACATCTTTTATGCGTCCCAAAAAATCCTCGTTGTCCACAGCGTACAATCAGGGGATGTGCTGCCGACAATACGTAAACTGTACGAGCACGGACCATCGTATTAACCATCGCTCATCCCCGTACAGCGTGCGTCGGCTCGTGTAAATGAGCGCCGACTCACTGGATACATCGTTGATCGTGCAAGTTCCATCTAGTGAAAAACTGTAAAACAGGGAGGAGGGGGATGCAGCTGCAGTTTCTTATGCCCCACGCACGCGACCGTATTTTTCATCAGTAATTACAGCAGGGACTCTCCCATAGAAGTCTATGGGCGCTTCCGTAAATATGGGCGGCTATGGATACGCATCCGTACTCTGACTATATTTACGGAAGCGTTGCTATGCAACATGCTGATGACATCATTTGCATCCTCCCTCTTTTTTTTTACGGATCCGTATATACCGATGCAATATGGACTGTATTTCGGGATAGATGAAAATACGGTCGTGTGCATGGGGCCTTACTTGGTGTTGCAATGAGGGGGGAGGGGTAGCGGCTGGTACTTGCTAGTTACACTATTACTTATATACTCATTAAAGGGGTCTTCCCATCAGACACATTTATGAAGTATCCATAGGATGTCAGATAGATGAGGGTCCCACCTCCGGCTTTGTCTGATCTGTTTCCGTAACTCCCATAGTAGTGAATGCGGGTCCCAGAGGTGGGACTCCAATCTACCTGACATTTATGACATATCCGCTCGTTTGCTCCGGTCACACGGAGCTATGGATGACACGGAGCTATGGATGAGGGCGAGCGGTCGTTACTCCGATCGCTCTTCCCCATACGTTATTATCATGTCGGCAGCGCGTTTCTCTGTTTACACAGGGAGCTGACAACAATAATATTTCACTTTTTTAACCCCTTCAGGACTGAGCCTGTTTTGGCCTTCAAGACGAAGCCGATTTTTCAAATCTGACATGTGTCACTTTATGTGGTAATAACTCCGTAATGCTTTTACCTATCCAAGCGATTCTGAGACTGTTTTCTCGTGACATATTGTACTTTATGTTAGTGAAAAAATTTGGTTGATAAATTCAATATTTATTTGTAAAAAACACCAAGATTTGGAGAAAATTTGCAAAAATTAGCATTTTTCTAAATTTAAACGTATCTGCTTGTAAAACAGATAGTAATACCACGCAAAATAGTTACTAGTTAACATTTCCCATATGTCTACTTTAGTTTGGCATCGTTTTTTGAACATCCTTTTATTTTTCTAGGACGTTACAAGACTTAGATCTTTAGCAGGAATTTCTCATATTTTCAAGAAAATTTCAAAAGGCGATTTTTACAAGGACCAGTTCAGTACTGAAGTGGCTTTGAGAGCCTTATATATTAGAAAGTCCCCATAAATCACCCAATTTTGAAAACTGCACCCCTCAAAGTATTCAAAACAGCATTCAGAAAGTGTATTAACCCTTTAGGCGTTTCACAGGAATTAAAGCAAAGTAGAGGTGAAAGTTATAAATTTCATTTTTTTTTTACAAAATTCATTTGTAATACATTTTTTTCTATACCACAGAAGGTTTTACCCGAGAAATGTAACTTATTATTTATTGCCCAGATTCTGCAGTTTTTAGAAATACCCCACATGTGGCCCTAGTGCGCTAATTTACTGAAATACAGGACTCAGAAGCAAAGGAGCACCTAGTGAATTTTGGGGCCTCCTTTTTTTTAGCATATATTTTAGGTACCATGTCAGGTTTGAAGAGGTCTTGTGGGGCCAAAACAATAAAGACCCCCAAAAGTGACCTCATTTTGGAAACTACACCCCTCAGGGAATTTATCTAGGGGTATAGTTAGCATTTTGAACCCACAGATTTTTTGCTAAATTTATTTGAATTAGTTTGTGAAGATGAAAATCTACTTTTTTTCTGAAAAAACGTAGAAATTTTTAATTTTTTAAATTAATAAAAGAGAAAAAACACCCCAACATATGTAAAGCAATTTCTCCTGATTATAGCAATACCCCATATGTGGTAATAAACTGCTGTTTGGACCCACAGCAGGACTTAGAAGGGAAGGAGCACCATTTGGATTTTGAAATTCTGATTTTGCTGGAATAGTTCTCAGTGCCGTATTGCGTTTGAAATGCACTGGAGGGAACAAAATAGTGGAAACCCCGGAAAGTGACCCCATTTTGGAAACTACACTCATCAAGGAATTTTTCTAGGGGTAAAGTTAGCATTTTGACCCCACGGTTGTTTTGCTGAATTCATTGGAATTATTCTGTAAAGGTAAAAATCGACTTTTTTTCTGAAAAAAGGTAGCCATTTTTAATTTTTACAAGGAATAAAGGAGAAAAAGCACCCCAACATTTGTAAAACAATTTCTCCCGATTACGGAAATATGCCATATGTGGTAATAAACTGCTTTCTGGACCCACAGCAAGGCTTAGAAGGGAAGGAGCGCTATTTGGCTTTTGGAGCTCAAATTTAGCTGAAATGGTTTTTGGGTGCCATGTCGCATTTGCAAAGCCCCCGAGGGACCAAAACAGTGGAAACCCCCCAAAAGTGGAAATTAGAACCACTTAAAGAATCTATCTAGGGATATAGTGGGCATTTAGACCCCACACGTCTTTTGCTGGATTTATTAGAATTAGGCCGTGAAAATGAATATCAACATTTCTTCCACTAAAATGTTGCATTTTTTCAATTTCACAAAGGATAAAGGGGGAAAAAGCTGCCCAACATTTGTAAAGCAATTTCTCCCGAGTACGGCAATACCCCACGTGTGGTCATAAACGTTTTTTCATTAGAAAGTAATTAACCCTTTCTGGACTGATCCATTTTTTTATTTTCCTTCTTCGTTTTTTCCTCCCCGCGTTCCAAGAGCCACAACTTTTTTATTTTTCAGTCAATAGAGCGGTATGAGGGCTTATTTATTGAGGGACGAGCGGTAGTTTTTATTGGTACCATTTTTTGGTATATACAACTTTTTGAGCACTTTTGATTCCATTTTTAGGTAGAGCCAAGGTGACCAAAAAACAGTGATTTTGCTGTTTTAAATGCTTTATTTTTCACGTGAGATGCTCCACACATCACCCCCCACACTAAGACATGCTATGTCGTGGTGTGCGCAGGGGTTAATGTGCAGCGGATGGTACAGAGTGAAAATTAAAATTTTCCACTCATATGCCATTTTAGTGCACTACATGTTATGCCCAGTTTGTGCCACTGAAGACGAATACCTCATAAAATATTAAGCGGGTTCTCCTGGGTATGGCGATGCCATATCTATGGGCGTAAACTGGTGTTTAGGCACGCTGCAGGGCTCAGAAGGGAGGGAGCGGCTTTTGGGGCGCAGATGTAGCTTGGTAGTTGTTCTGTTTGGGGTTTTACTGGTGTTTCAGTTTATAATGTGGGGGCATATGTAATCTGTGCGGAATACATCAGGGTACATGTTATCTGTGCGGGGTACATCAGGGTATAATAAGAGGGTATAATAATGCAGTAAATACATAATAATCCATAGTTATGTGGTCAGTGTCGCACTGATAAAAGGCGCCCGATCTTATCCGCTTTTGGAACACTCTGCACATTTTGCATCGCCATATTCTGAGTGCCAGAACGGTTTTATATTTTTTCCACCAGAGCTGTATGAGGGTTTAGGGTATGTGCACACGCTAGCTGTCATTTACGTGTGAAAAAACAGACTGTTATCAAGAGAAAACAGCTGCCTCGTTTCACACGTAAATGCTCCTCCTCGCATTTTGCGAGGCGTCTGAGATGCTCGTAAATCTTGAGCTGTGGTTCATTGAGTACAATGAAGAACAGCTCAAATTACGTGGCAAAGAAGTGTCTTGCACTTCTTTGCCGAGGCAGTCCATTTACGCGTCGTCGTTTGACAGCTGTCAAACGACGACGCGTAAATTACAGGTCGTCTGCACAATACGTCGGCAAACCCATTCAAATGAATGGGCAGATGTTTGCCGACGTATTGTAGCCCTATTTTCAGACGTAAAACGAGGCATAATACGCCTCGTTTACGTCTGAATATAGGTCGTGTGAACCCAGTCATATTCTTTGCGGGGCAATCTGTAGTTTTCATTGTTGCCATTTTGGGGTACCAGAAATTTTTTTGATCACGTTTTATTACATTTTTTGGCAAGCAAGGTGACCAAAAACCATCAATTCTGACACTGTTTTTTATTCTTTTTTTTTATGGCGTTCACCCTGGGCTATAAATTACCATTATATTTTATACTGCGGGTCGGTACGATTACGGCGATACCATATGTATATAATTTTTTGATGTTTTGCAGCGTTTGCGCAATAAAATCACTTATTTATAAAATAAATAATTTTTTGTGTCACCGTACTCTGAGAGCGATAACACTTTTATTTTTCAGTCAAAAATGCGGTGTAAGGGCTTATTTTTTGCGGGACGGGATGTAGTTTGTATTGGTACCATTTTGGCGTACATGCGACTTTTTGATCACTTTTTATTGTATATTTTGGGAGGGTTGGTAACCAAAAAATTGTGATTCGGGCACGGTTTTTCATTTATTTTTTTCGCGGTGTTCACCGTGTGGGAAAAATAATATTACAGTTTTATAGTTGGGGTCGTTACGAACGCGGTGATACCAAATATGTGTATTTTTTTTATCATGTTAATTTTTTTCCTATAATAAAAGACTTATTATAGGAAAAAAAGCATTCTTTGTTTATGTCACTTCTAACTTTTATTTTTACACTTTTTCAAAACATTTTTATTATCTTTTTTTTACTTTTTTTTACTTGTCCCACTAGGGGACACTTAGACTTGCAGCTTTGATCGCTGCTAGAACACATTACACTACACACGTAGTGTAATGTGTTCTAACTGACATTGTGACGTAACTGTCACACTGACAGGAAGCATCGGAGGACCGGCCGGAGGCTGATCCTCCGAGGCTTCCGTACATGGCAACCCGGAGGTCATTGTCTGGCCTCTGGTTGCCGTGAAAAGGATCGCCAGCCCCCGCAAATACATGTGGTGGGCTGCCGATCCGCTGTAAACCTCTTCAATGTGGTGATCGCAATCGACCACCGCATCGAAGGGGTTAATTGCCGATTTCAGCGGCGACAGGCCGCTGATCGGCAACAGGGAGAGCAGGGCTTACACCCTGCACAGTTAACCGCCGCTGCGGTGTAGCGCCGCGCGGCGGTTAACTGTCAAAGCACTGACGCTAGTGAACGTCAAGGTGCGCGAAGTTACTGCACACATTGACGTTCATTAACGTCAAGGTGCGGGAAGGGGTTAAAACGATACGACCAGCAGATGATTGGGTGTTTGCTCGTTCATCTGCGGATCGCTGCCCTTTTTACACAGCGCAATTATCAGCAACGAGCGTTATATGAATACTTGTCTGCCCGATAATCGTCCTGTGTAAAGAACATTTTAGGCTAAGTTCACACTGAGTTTTTTTACGAGTTTTTTTTACGCGGAAACCGAGCAGTAAAACTGCCTCGCGGGAAAAAGAAGCGACATGCCCTATCTTCGGCCATTTACGCCTCTGACCTCACATTGACTTCAATGGGAGGCAGAGAAAGCGTATTTCGCTGTGTATTATGCCCGCGGCGCTCAATGGCCGCGGGCAAAAAACGCAGCGAAAATCGGCGTGCAGGGAGAGGAAAATGTGCCTCAAACTTCCAAACGGAATTTTGAGGCAGATATTCCTCCTGCAAAAAACTCTGTGTGAACATAGCCTTAGACTCATGTCCTGGTTACTACACTTCAGTGGAAAGCTACCGGCAGTCGCCACTAGGGGGAGCTACTGTAAATGTATTTATATTGTGCTAACTGACGTTAAAGAGGCTCTGTCACCACATTATAAGTGCCCTATCTCCTATATAAGGAGATCGGCGCTGTAATGTAGGTGACAGTAATGCTTTTTATTTTAAAAAAAACGATCTTTTTTCACAAAGTTAGGAGCGATTTAAGTTTATGCTAATGAGCTTTCGTAATGCCCAAGTGGGCGTACTTTTACTTTCGACCAAGTGGGTGTTGTACAGAGGAGTGCATGACGCTGACCAATCAGCATCATGCACTCCTCTCCATTCATTTACACTGCACTAGCGATATAGATATATCGCTATGTGCAGCCTCATACACAAGCCCTAACATTACTAGTGTCCTGATAATGAATACACATGAAATCCAGCCTGGACGTCATGTGTACTCAGAATCCTGACACTTCTGAATCTTTTTTGTGAGATTCCAGCAACGGATACGAAATCTCGCGATCTCGAACGAGATTTGGTTTCACTTGCCGGAATCTCACAAAAAAAGAGTCAGAAGTGTCAGGATTCTGAGTACACATGACGTCCAGGCTGGATTTCATGTGTATTCATTATCAGGACACTAGTAATGTTAGGGCTTGTGTATGAGGCTGCACATAGCGATATATCTATATCGCTAGTGCAGTGTAAATGAATGGAGAGGAGTGCATGATGCTGATTGGTCAGCGTCATGAACTCCTCTGTACAACGCCCACTTGGTCGAAAGTAAAAGTACGCCCACTTGGGCATTAAGAAAGGTCATTAGCATAAACTTAAATCGCTCCTAACTTTGTGAAAAAAGATCGTTTTTTTAAATAAAAAGCATTACTGTGACCTACATTACAGCGCCCATCTCCTTATGTAGGAGACAGGGCACTTATAATGTGGTGACAGAGTCTCTTTAACCCCTTAGTGACCATCCCATTGTAGGCCCTAATGACCAAGCTATTTTATTCGTTTTTCTATAGTCGCATTCAAAGAGCTCTAACTTTTTTATTTTTTCAGCACCCCACAGGTGTCTCATATATTTTATTAGAAATGGGCAGTGAAAATGAAAAATGACATTATTTTCCAATAAGACGCAGCATTAGTTAAAAATGTTTCATTTTCTCAACAAATAAAGGAGAAAAAGCACCGTAACATTTGTAAGGGCATGACCACACGTGGCGGATTTCCTCCGCAACTGTCCGCATCAATGCCGCACAGAATCTGCGTTGCAGATTCTGCTGCGGATCTGCACAAAGTGTGCAGTAAATTGATGCGGACTAGCTGCTGCGGACTGCGGTAAAAGTACTTCCCTTCTCCCTATTCAGTGCAGGATAGAGAGAAGGGACAGCACTTTCCCTTGTGAAAGTCAAGGAAATTCATACTTACCGCCCGTTGTCTTGGTGACGCGTCCCTCCTTCGGCATCCAGCCCGACCTCCCTGGATGACGCGGCAGTCCATGTGACCGCTGAGGCCTGTTATTAGCCTGTGATTGGCTGCAGCCGTCACTTAGACTGAAACGTCATCCTGGGAGGCCGGACTGGAGACAGAAGCAGGGAGTTCTCGGTAAGTATGAACTTCATTTTTTTTTACAGATAGATGTATATTGGGATCGGTAGTCACTGTCCCGGGTGCAGAAACAGTTACTGCCGATCGCTTAACTCTTTCAGCACCCTGGACAGTGACTATTTACTGACGTCTCCTAGCAACGCTCCCGTCATTACGGGAGCCCCATTGACTTCCTCAGTCTGGCTGTAGACCTAGAAATACATAGGTCCAGCCAGAATGAAGAAATGTCAAGTTAAAAAAGCAAGACGGATCCGCAGCACACATAACATGTGCATGACAGCTGCGGACTTCATTGCGGAAATTAGAATCTCCATTGAAGTCAATGGAGAAATTCCGCCATGAGTCCGCCACTGCTCCGCAACAGACAGAGCATGCTGCGGACACCAAATTCCGCTCCGCAGCGGAATTTTACGCATTGTCTAAACGAACACTGCTAAATTAAAGTGTAAGTCAATGGACAAACGGCTCCGCTGCGGATTAACGCTGCGGAGTGTCCGCAGCGGAATTTAAGTGAAATTCCGCCACGTGTGAACCCAGCCTAAAGCAACTTCTTCAGAGTAGGGAAATACCCCACACGTGGTCATAAACTGCTATTTGGACACACAGAAAGGCTCTAAAGGGAAGGAGCGCCATTTAGTATTTGGAGTGGAGATTTTACAAGATTCGTTTTTTGACACCATGTTGCATTGAGCTATAGTACCAGTACAGTGGTACCCCCCGAAAAATTACCCCATTTTGGAAACTAGATTCCTCAAAGAATTGATCTAGGGGTGTAGTGAGCATTTTGACCGCACAAGTGTCTTGCAAAAATGAGTAAACAATAGATGTTGCAGATTGAAAATTGCTTTTTTCCACAAATATGCCATTTCAGTGCCCAATGTGTTGTGCCCAGCTTGTACCACCGTAGACACACATCCCATAAATTGTTAAGCGGGTTCTCCAGAATACACCATATGTGGTTATAAATTGCCGTTTGGGTACACTGCCAGGCTCAGTTGGACCACCATTTGGCTTTTGAAGCGCAGATTTTGCTTGGTGTATTAGTGTTATTTCAGCTTATAATGTGGGGGCATATGTGAGCTGGGCGGAGTACATCAGGGTATATGTAAGCTGTGCGGAGTACATCAGGGTATATGTAAGCTGGGCGGAGTACATCAGGCTATATGTAATATGCGCGGAGTACATCGGGATATATGTAAGCTGTGCGTAGTACATCAGGATATATGTAAACTGTGGAGTACATCAGGGTATATGTAAGCTGTGCGGAGTACATCATGGTATATGTTAGCTGGGTGGAGCGCATCAGGATATATGTAAGCTGTGCGGAGTACATCAGGGTATATGTTAGCTGGGTGGAGTGCATCAGGATATATGTAAACTGGGCGGAGTACATCAGGGTATATGTAAGCTGGGCGGAGTGTATCAGGGTATATGTAATATGTGCGGGTACATCAGGGTATATGTAATATGTGCGGGTACATCAGGCTATATGCAAGCTGTGAGGAGTACATCAGGGTATATGTAAGCTGTGCGGAGTACATCAGGGTATATGTAAGCTGGGCGGAGTACATCAGGGCATATGTAAGCTGTGCGGAGTACATCATTGTATATGTAAGCTGGGCGGAGTACATCATTGTATATGTAAGCTGGTCGGAGTACATCAGGGTATATGTAAGCTGGGCGGAGTACATCAGGGTATATGTAAGCTGGGCGGAATACATCAAGGTATATGTAAGCTGGGCGGAGTACATCAGGGTATATGTAAGCTGGGCGGAGTGCAACAGGTCATAATAGGATGATGTAATAAATGGGGAGAATGAATAATCCATGGATTGGTGTGGTACGCTTTGAACCAATTATTTTATGCACAGGCCGGGTTTATTGGGTATTATACAGAATATCTGCGCTCCAGTATTGCCTAATCATTGACTTCTTCACTAGCCCTATAAGCCGCACAAGGCCCTAAGGTTTCCTCATCTCCGCTGCGTCTACAGGGTCCACCTGTGGGGTCCAGCAAATGACGATGTGGGGTATTTAGTGAAATTCTACTGGACCTAAAAAATGAGTCTGGGTCGTCATTTAGCATCATTGCGTTTTGAGAGCCATAACATGTTATTTTTCTGAGCTGTGTGAGGGCGCGTTTTTTGTGGAACGAGCTGTAATTTTTATTGGTTCCATTTTGGGGTACATGCGATTTTTTTATCACTATTTATTCCATTTTTTGGGAGATGAGGAAACAACAAAACAGCAATTCTAGCACTTTTCTTTGTTTGTTTTTTACAGTGTTCACCGTGCAGTATAAACAACATGTTAACTTTATTCTGCGGGGCGATACGATTACAGCGACACCAAATTTATATCGTTTTTTTACGTTTCACTACGTTCCCACAATAAAAATACTCTTTTCTAAAAAAATCATGTTTTAGTGTCGCCATTTTCTGACAGCCATAACTTTTTTATATTTTAGTTGATATCGCTGCGGGATGGCTTGTTTTATGCGTGACGAACTGTAGTTTCTATTGGTACCATATTGCGTTACTTGCAACTTTTTGATCACTTTTTATTAAAAAAAATTTGACACAAGATGACCAAAAACTAAAATATTGTGATTGTTTTTTATTAAAAATGTTTATGGTGTTCACCGTGCGGTAAAAATAATGTGATATTTTTATAGATCAGGCCGTTCCGAATGCGGCCATACCTATTATGTATAGGTTTTTTTCATATTTTAATTTTTTTTGTAATAAAGAAGTTGATCAGGGAAACAGGGCAAGTGTTGTTTTTATTATTTATTTATTATTTATTAACTTTTATTTATTTATTTTTCTTTCACATTTTTTTTAACATTTTTTACTTTTTCTTTTACATTGACCTGGGGACTTGAAGATCTGGTCTTCTGATCCCCGGTACGATACACTGCACTACTTATGTAGTGTAGTGCATCGTAACTGTCATTCTTCATTTGACAGTTAGCGTATTAGGTAATAGGCTACCATACCTGGGCAACCAGGAAGCCTAGTAACGGCTTCCTGGTTGCCATAGCAACAATCGCCACCCGCGATCCATCGCGGGGCGCGCGGGGGGTACAGAGGGAGCTCCCTCCCTCTGTCAACCACTTCAATGCGGCGGACGTCATTGACAGCCGCATTGAAGGGGTTAAATGGCTGCGATCGGCGCTAACAGCCATCGCAGCGGCATGTCAGCTGTGTATAACAGCTGACAGCCGCTGAAGATAAAGCGCGCACAGCTCCTGTGCTCGCTTTATCTGCAGGGCGTAACTGTACGACCGTCTGCAGAAAAATCACTTTGATTTCGGACGTACAGTCACGGCCAATCGCGGGAAGGGGTTAATAATCTTTATTTTACATTTATTATTTATTTCATTAGCCCCACTAGGGGACTTTACTGTGCGATATTCCGATCGCTGCTATAATGCTCTGGTATACTTCGTATACCAGAGCATTATTGCCTGTCAGTGTAAATCTGACAGGCAATCTGTTAGGACGTGCCTCCGGCGCGTCCTAACAGGCATATGTCCAGGGCAGAACTGGGGGCTTTTATCAAGCCCACGGCTGCCATGACAACTTTTCGGAGATCCGCGATTGCATTTGCGGGCCGCCGATGGGTGACAGAGGGAGCTCACTCCCTCTGTAAACAAGTTAAATGCCGCGGTCGCTATTGGCGGCATTTAACGGGTTAAACGGCCGCGATCGAAGTCAACTTCAATCGCGGGCATTGGAGCAGGAGCTCGGCTGTCATCAGACAGCTGAGCCCCGGCTCCAGCCTGCACGGGAGACCCGTGCAGGACTTAGACTAGGCGAACGTGAAAAGGCGTCAGCCTAGCCGAAGGCCCCTTAGTGACGAATGTGAAAAGGCATATTGTTGGTCACTAAGGGGTTAATGGAGCTGTACGCACATGTATGCAGTGAGGGCACCCGCTAATAGTCGGCCATAGCGAAGAGACTGCTGAATAAACAACCTGCGACTAGAGACATTCTGGGCGTTATAGTACCACATAGCAGCAGACCACTACTGAACGTCGTTACCGGAAAGAGCGCGTCCTGTCAGCGGAGCACACGACACACGAGAAAACCGCCTCTCCTCTCGGGTAATACCTCACGCCGGTCCTGCAGGTGTCGCTGTCCGCGGCCGCTTGGTCTCACGTTTTTTCCTCGCTTTGAATCTCTAAACATCCGACCACGTCCAGTCCGCTCTCTGCTGTTACTTAGGAAACGGGGCGGAACCTATAGCTGGCCAATAGCTGCTGGACATTTTTTCTTTATCCAATAAACTTTATTGTACAGAACAATTTAGACAACCTAAAGCTGCTGTTCTCTGGCGTTCACCACCGGGGTGCTTAGGGTGGCAGGAGGTCCTGCCCGTCTTATCAGAGTTGTCCTTGAATTAAATGGAGAAGATGTTGTGGTGTATTGCCATGAAATTGTTATGGTAATCACAAATATAAACCGCGATTTGACTGCACCATGTGAATAGACCCTAGCAGAGTTAGGTCAGAACGGATTTTCATTTTCTGGATGTAAACAATTAATATTTCCATTCACTGCAAGCAAGCAGAAATCTTGAAATGGGTGAGGAGTTAGAGCTGATAGTATATTAGAAAGTTGCAGAACTTTTCATTATACAGTGAATAAAACATAAACCCTTCATTATGGACGATCCTTGTTCTCCCCCACAAGAGATTTCAGGGGACACTGCCGCCATACACATTACATTGTCAGCGAGGTAGCATTGATATGGGGGTACCCTATATATGTATATGGCCTCTTATATTATCTTACCTTTTTCCCTTGGCCTCCGTTTCGGTGTAATCCCTTAATACCTGAGCCCCTCCACGTGTAATGACACAAAGATCCACGCCACTGCCGGAGCCAAGGTCACAGATGATGCCCGCCGTTATGGAGTCCGTGACTAGTTGCTTAGCGTCCTCCAGCTGAGAGAAGGTGGGAGTCAAATTTAATCTTACTGTCTGCATAATGAATGAGTCTATTCACAGTATATGAGTCTATTCACACAGTGCGTCATATCGCAGCTTACTGCCACAAAGCAATAAACCACAATTTGACTGCATTGTGTGAATCAACCTATAAGGCCACTTGATCAATATTTCAGGCAAACCCCCTCCTTTGCGCAATAATGATCTACTAAAAATGAATTGAGCTCATTATTTGGCAGGTATGAAAGTGCCGCAGATGACCACCAGCAGCCACTATTGTTGTATAATCTGTGGTGTATGGCCAAATCACCCCGTTATACAGTGACATGACGGATAATGAGGCAATGTTGCCATTCAGGAGCCTGGGAAAGCTGGGCGGCAGTTCCTGGTGGCCATATTAGTTGTCACTAAGAAATGACAGAAAAGAAGGATAACATCTTGATAGAAGAGGGCGGCTTTTTTGGGCACCGCAGCTGCAGGGATATTACATTTCACATTGATGCCCACATTTATGGCCCCCTGTATTCTGTGACTGGAGAGAGCATAGGGGCTGCCATAAAGTGTGACCGGCCATCACAGCAGTTTTCACTTCCCTCCATTCACGACTCTCCTAAGTGACCCAACAATGCAGCACTAGAAGCCGGGGCGTCACTAAGGCTGGGTTCACACACCCTAGCATCAAACAAGTGCCTGTCACTTCTTCAGACGTAAATGGAGCCGTTTTCGATGGACTCCATGGAAAAACAGCTCCAAAGACGCCTGCACATGCTATTACGGCTGAAATTACGGTGCTGTTTTCTCCTGAAAACAGCACCGTAATTTCAGCCGTAATGGACGCTGCCGTGTGAACATACCCTCAGGGCTTAAAATGTCAGGGGAAATAGCCCCAATACATATGTGTCCGCCCCCCACAAAATGTGTGTATAGGAGACAGCATATCTATGGCACTACGACCCTATAAACTATGGATAGGATTAGATACATTGGCTGAGCAGACAGTATCACACATGATAGGATTAGATACAGTCGCTGAGCAGACAGTATCACACATGATAGGATTAGATACAGTGGCTGAGCAGACAGTATCACACATGATAGGATTAGATACAGTGGCTCAGCAGACAGTATCACACATGATTGGATTAGATATAGGGCCCAGCAGACAGTATCACACATGATCGGATTAGATATAGGGCCCAGCAGACAGTATCACACATGTTCGGATTAGATACAGTGGCTCGGAAGGCAGTATCACACATGATAGGATTAGATACAGCGGCTCAGCAGACAATATCACACATGATAGGATTAGATACAGGGCTCAGCTCGCTGACATTGCGGCTCCAGCGTTGGACCCAGGAAAGGTAAGAATGATAATTTTGCTTCTTTATGTGTTACTGATTATTTTTGTGCGTTTGTGTTTTTTTACAGGTTCGGTTGTTGGACTTCGGATACGAGGACTTCAATGACGGCGTTTTTTTTATTCTCAATAAAATGGTTAATGAGGGTTGTGTTTTTTTATTTCAATAAAATATTTTTTCTATGTGCTTGTATCTTTTTAAACTTTATTATCACCACCTTAGTAATGGCCGCTGGCTGATTGACAACCTCCATTACTAAGGCGGGGCTTAATGTTAGCAGGTGCAGAGGCCAACACTAACCCCCCATTATTACCCCGGATGGTCAGGTACTGGATCGTACCCGGCTCTTCCCAGCACCCCTGGTGGCGGTGGGTACCGGGGTAAAAATGGGGGTTAGTGTTAGCCTCTGCACCGGCTAACACTAAGCCCCGCCTTAGCAATGGATGCTGTCAATCAGCCGGCGGCCATTACTAAGGCGGTAGTAATATAGTTAAAAAAAAATCAAAGACATAGAAAAAATATTTTATTGAAATAAAAAAAAAAAAACACACAACCCTCATTAACCATTTTATTGATAATAAAAAAAAAAGACGTCATCGAAGTAGTCCTGGAATCCGACGTAGTCCAATGACCAAACCTGTAAGAAAACATACAAAAAAACACGATTAGTAACACATGTGTTAGGCTTAGATACAGGGCCCATGTGTGATACTGTCTGTGGGACCCTGTATCTAAGCCTACCACAAGGTAGGCTTAGATACAGGGTCCAGCAGACAGTAATCTTATACAGTATAAGATCACTGTCTGCTGGACCCTGTATCTAAACCTACAGTGTGGTAGGCTTATATACAGGGCCCATCAGACAGGATCACACATGGGCCATGTATCTAAGCCTACCATGTGATTGGCTTAGATATAGGGCCCAGCAGACAGGATCACGCATGGGCCATGTATCTAAACCTACAGTGTGGTAGGCTTATATACAGGGCCCATCAGACAGGATCACACATGGGCCATGTATCTAAGCCTACCATGTGATTGGCTTAGATACAGGGCCCAGCAGACAGGATCACGCATGGGCCATGTATTTAGATACATGGCCCATGCGTGATCCTGTCTGCTGGGCCCTGTATCTAAGCCAATCACATGGTAGGCTTAGATACATGGCCCATGTGTGATCCTGTCTGATGGGCCTACCATGTGATTGGCTTAGATACAGGGCCCAGAAGACAGGATCACGCATGGGCCATGTATCTAAGCCTACCATGTGATTGGCTTACATACAGGGCCCAGCAGACAGGATCACACAATCTGTGATCCTGTCTCATGGGCCCTCTAAGCCTGCTAAATCGTAGGCTTAAAGGGGTTGTGCAGTCCCTAAACATTGATGGCCTATCCACAGTACAAATCCATCGGTATGATGTGCACGGCCAACTTCTTATACATATAGCATGGCGCTGTAGGGCTTCAGGACTTGATCTGACAAGTCCAACCCTCCCATGTACCTATTGTAATCCAGGATGCAGTCTGGTTTGGGGGTCTCTGTACTGGTACCTCGTACTGGTACATGGGTACTGGTGTGGCCATGTAGTGTTGTCAATACAAGGACATCTCTCTTGTCCTTGTACTTGTTGACACACAATATGTTGCTGCTAGAATGTACCCTGCTCTCACCCCTTCTGAGTGTTTTCCCCAAGCAGAGTCTTAGGGAGGCCTCTCAGATTTCTTCTAGCAGTGCCGCATGACTGGAAGCGAGGCAGTTGAAGAGTGGGACGCTGGTATAAAAATAATCCAGGGACAGGTGGTAACCCTGGTCCAGCAGTGGGTGCACCAAATCCCACACAATTTTTGCATTAACTCCCAGTAAGGGAGCTGACTACTGGTGTCCTTCCCTTCATATATCCTAAACCTGTAGGTATACCCTGATGCACTTTCGCACAGCTTATACATCTTCACGCCATACCTTGCCCTCGTACCCGGCAGGTACTCGCGGAATTGAACACTCCCTTTAAAATGTACCAAGGACTCATCAATAGAAATACACTTCTTGGGGGTGCATGCTTGGGAAAACTGGGCACTGAAACGGTATAATAGGGGTCTCCGTTTATACAAACAGTCAAAACTGGGGTAATCTCGGGGTGGGCACGGCTCATTATCAGTATAATGTAAGAAGAGAAGTATTGCCTAATTTATTTATTTTTTAGTTTACAGTTCAGTTTTGAAGTTGCTTTGAGGGGCCCATATATTAGAAACCCCTATCAAACACCCCATTTTAGAAACTAGACCCCTCAAAGTATTCACAACAGCATTTAGAAAGTTTATGAACCCTTTATGTGTTTCACAGAAATTTAGAGCAAAGTAGAGGTGAAATTTACATTTTTTTTTGTCAGAAAATCCTCTTTATACCATTTTTTTTTTAACACAAAAGGTTTTATCAGAGAAACGCAACTCAATACTTATTACCTAGATACTGCAGTTTTGAGAAATATCCCACATGTGGCCCTAGTGCGGTAATGGACTGAAGCACCGGCCTCCGAAGCAAAGTAGCACCTAGTGGATTTTGAGGCCTCTTTTTTATTAGGCGCCATGTCCGGTTTGAAGAGGTCTTGTGGTGCCAAAACAGTGGAAACCCCCCAAAAGTGACCCCATTTTGGAAACTAGACCCCTTGAGGAATTCATTGTAGTTTTCTTGGGCTTTTTGATCAGTTTTTATTCTATTTTTAGGTGGCGTGGTGACTAAAAAACAGCAATTCTACTATTGTTCTTTTATTCTATTTTTTTTACAGCGTTCACTGTGAGCTATAAATGACATATTCACTTTATTCTGTGGGGCGATACGATTATGGCGATACCATATGTTTATAGTTTTTTTTATGTCTTATGGCGTTTGCACAATAAAATACGTTTTGTAAAAAATCATTCACTTTTTGTGTTACCATATTCTAAGAGCCAGAACTTTTTTATTTTTCCATCAATAAAGCCGTACGAGGACTTATTTTTTGCGTAACGAACTGTAGTTCCGATAAGTTACATTTTTAGGTACATGCGACTTTTTTCTCTCTTTTTATTCCATTTTTTGGGAGGTGAAGTGACCAAACAATTGTGTTTCTGGTATGGTTTATTATTATTTTCTTTTACGGCGTTCACCGTGCGGGATAAATAATGAAATAATTTTGTAGTTCAAGCCGTTACGGACACGGCGATACCAATTATGTATAGTTTATTTATATATTTTTATTAATAATAAAGGACTGATAAGGTAAAAAGAGGGATTTTTACTTACTTTTATTTTCTTATTTTTACACATCTTTTTTTTACTTTATTACTTTGTCCCACTAGGGAACTTGAGGGCAGGAGGCCCTGATCGCAATTCTAATACACTGCACTACATGCGTAGTGCAGTGTATTAGAGCTGTCAGCTACTCACTGATAGCAAGCATAGTGGGTCCTGACTTTGTCAGGACCCACTAGGCTTCCGTCGATGGCATAACCGGACTCCATTGTTTGGTGCCCGGTTGCCATAGTCACCATCGCCGGCCGCTATCGTGTAGCAGGCCGGCGATGGCAGCTTAACCCCTAAAAAGCTGCGATCTCTATTGAATGCGGCTTTTAAGGGGTTAATCAGCGGTGACACAGCGATCGGTCCCCACTGTAGGAGCTGTGACAGCTGTTGTACGAGACATCAGCTGTCACAGCTCCTGTATGTGTCGGGTGGACGGCCTAAACGGCCGTTACTCCCGAGACGTGCTATTAGGTCATGGAGCGCCAACGATACAGCTACCATGACCTAATAATACGTCCAGGAGCGGGAAGGGGTTAATGAAGCTGCCAGGTGAGGACCTGTGAGGCGTCTATTTCTCAAACTAGAGACTCTAATGTACTTGTCTTGTTGCTCAGTTGAGCAGCGGGGCCTCCCACTTCTCTTTCTACTCTGGTTAGAGCCTGTTTGTGCTGTCTTCTGAAGGGAGTAGTACACATCGTTGTAGGACATCTTCAGTTTCTTGGCAATTTCTCGCATGGAATAGCCTTCATTTCTAAGAACAAGAATAGACTGTCGAGTTTCTCATGAAAGCTCTCTTTTTCTAGCCATTTGCAGAGTTTAATCGAACCCACAAATGTAATGCTCCAGATTCTCAACTAGCTCAAAGGAAGGTCAGTTTTATAGCTCCTCTAAACAGTAAAACTGTTTGCAGCGGTGCTAACATAATTGCACAAGGGTTTTCAAGTGTTTTCTAATCATCCATTAGCCTTCTAACACAGTTAGCAAACACAATGTACCATTAGAACACTGGAGTGATGGTTGCTGGAAATGGGCCTCTATACACCTATGTAGATATTGCATTAAAAACCAGACGTTTGCAGCTAGAATAGTCATTTAGCACATTAACAATGTATAGAGTGTATTTCTGATTAATTTAATGTTATCTTCATTGAAAAAAACTGTGCTTTTCTTTCAAAAATAAGGAAATTTCTAAGTGACCCTAAACTTTTGAACGGTAGCGTATATGTGTGTATGTGTATATATATATATATATATATATATATATATATACACACACATGTGTTATATATATATATATATATATATATAATGTGTGTGTGTGTGTATATATGTTTGTATGTGTGTGTGTGTGTGTGATATATATATATATATAATTTGTGTGTGTGTATATGTATATATATGTGTGTACATACACACACTGCATATTGAAAAACATTAATAATAATGGCTACGCGTTTCAACGCTGTACTAGCGTCTTCCTCAGGCCGTTAAAATTACATACAAAAGAGGTTGCTTATATATCAACGGAAATCTAAGCACACCAGAAGGAAAAAATAAAAGGGGTCAAAAGGGGAAAGGTCAAAGAATGATTGTGACGTCATAAACAATTCTAAACAATTTTCCGATATAGATGTTATTTATGACGTCACAATCATTCTTTGACCTTTCCCCTTTTGACCCCTTTTTTTTCCTTCCTGTGTGCTTAGATTTCCGTTGATATATAAGCAACCTCTTTTGTATGTAATTTTAACGGCCTGAGGAAGACGCTAGTACAGCGTTGAAACGCGTAGCCATTATTATTAATGTTTTTCAATAAACATATATTTATTTATATCATTTTGTCTACCATCGCTGAGTTCCTTCAACAGCCATGCAGCAGCGCCTCACGGGATCCTCCCTTTTTCCACTACCTCTTTACGTTCTAACTAGCGGTGACCACCTGGTTTACCGGTTTGGATCCTGGCAGCAGCAACTGTGGGCTTTTTCATTGCCTTTTCCAAGCACTATCGTGGTGAGCATAATAGACCACGTTCAATATTCTATTTAAACCCCATTGACCTGCACTATGTGGCGCCGTGCTTTTTGCTTTTCTGGTCATTCATTAGATGAAGCGATAAAACACAGGGGAAGGTCACGGTCACGGTCACAGGATCTTGGGCTGTGAATAGAAACTCCATCATTTAAAGGGCCCCATCCACCCTATAGATAAACCGCACAGCACCTGGGCAATGTAGTGCGCAGGACCTGTAGGCGATGTGATATAATTTGTAGATTGCTATAGAGAGGAGTTCAGAGCCCCCAAATCTTGCCGCCAATGTAATTTGGACTTGCAGTGATCCCAGGCTGAGGAGTTCACTGTACTGGGCATGTGCAGCCTGAAGCTTGTGATCTTCTAGAGCGGAGACTCTCCAGCGGTTGTGAAACTACGACTCCCAGCATGCCAGGGCCTTGCCACCTGGTGAGGTTATTAAAGGGGAACTCCACTCAATTTATGGCTGTGCATAAAATGTGTCTTCTCCACACTGAGTGCTCACCCTGCGTCCGCTGCCTCCTCTCCTATCAATCTCCATGCCTGCCCCTGTATATTTCCTGTCCTCAAGGTTACGCCTGTCTCTACATATACACCCAGCATCTCCTAAGGCCCCATCTACACGAACGTGCTTTTGCGGCCGCAATTCCCCCGAAAATCCACGGGAGAATTGCGGCCCCATTCATTTCTATGGGGCCATGCACACAACCGTAGTTGTTACGGTCTGTGCATGACCCAGGAGCCTGCACCGCAGAAAGAACGGACCTGTCTTATTACGGCTGTCTTCTGCGGTCCGGGCTCATTGAAAATAATGGCCGCGGCCATGTGCATGTCCCGCGATTTGCGGGCGGCTCGCGGCTGACAGTCCGCAGACGGCCGACCCGAAAATCACAGCCATGCACATGGCTACGGTCGAGTGCATGAGGCCTAAGTCTTCAGCTTCACTATGGTACCTCTGCTGCTGCCGGCCCTCGTCGTCCTCTTTTTTCTATACTTAAGATGTTCCCACTCCAAGTGTCGCCTGTCAGGACTCGACCAGAATTAGCGTCCTCCGCGTCCCGCACCACTGCCCTTAATCGGGAATCTGATGGATCTGGGGCGCAGTGATCTTCCTCAACATTTCATGCACCTGGCCCAGAAATATGGCCCCATCTATCGTCTCAGCTTCTGGGGTCAAGGTATGTGAGGGTCCGGGGTTTTTTTGTGGTATTTTATTACTAAAACTGCTTTACTTCCAAAACTAGAAATAATAAAAATGACACTGGCACTAAAAAAGTGACGACCAGTGCGCCAAGCATTAGATGTGGTCACTTCTTTAAGGCGACTTGCACCGAGACCAGCACCCATTCTGCTGGAACAATGTAAATTGCCGATTCATATGGTCATTACGAAGGACTCCTATGGTCAGCCATACAGCAGGCTATAGGTGGCTTATGAGCCACTGGTTGGGAACCCCCGCTGTAGCCTCTGACTTACGGGTAAAATTGTTTACAGCGGGTATAGAAAATCTTGATTGGCATAACAAGGCAATGTGTTATACGGCCCGAAAAACTACCCAAAATAGGCCGTGTGAACATACCCTTGCAGCTCTTTAATATGTAGATGCCTCTTTTTCAAAGGACCAAATGTAATTGGACAATTATCTCAAGAGCTATTTAATGGGCTGCATGGGCTATTCCCTCGTTATTCCATCACCAATTAAGCAGGTAAAGGGTCTGGAGTTGATTCCAGGTGTGGCATTTGCATTTGGAAGCTGTTGCTGTGAACCTACAACATGAGGTGAAAGGAGCTCTCAATGCAAGTGAAACCGACCATCGCTAGGCTTAAAAAAAATGAAGAAATCCATCAGAGAGAAGCACAAATGTCAGGAGTGGCCAAATCAACAGTGTGGTATATTCTTAAAAAAAAAAGAGTGCACTGGTGATCTCAGGGACACCAAAAGGACTGGACGTCCACGTAAAACAAGAGTGGTGGATGATCGCAGAATCCTTTCCATGGTGAATAAAACCCCTTCACAACATCTACCCAAGTGACGAACACTCTCCTGGAAGTAGGTGGATCAGTATCTAAGTCCACCATAAAGAGAAGACTTCATGAGAGCAAATACAGAGGGTTCACCACAAGGTGAAAACCATTAATCAGCCTCAGAAACAGAAAGGCCGGATTAGACTTTACCAAACAACAAGTAAAGAAGCCGCCCAGTTCTGGAACAGCATGAAACTAAGATCAACCTGTACCAGAATGATGGGAGGAAGAAAGTATGGAGAAGGCTCGGAACGGCTCATGATCCAAAGCACACCACATCCTGTGTAACACCTGGTGGAGGCAGTGTGGTGGCATGGCGGGGGCAGTGTGGTGGCATGGCGGGGGCAGTGTGGTGGTATGGGCATGCATGGCTGCCTGGCACTGGGTCACTAGTGTTTGTTGATGATGTGACTGAAGACAGAAGCGGTCGGATGAATTCTGAAGTGTTCAGGGATTTACTTTCTGCTCAGATTCAACCACATGCAGCAGGTGATTGGACGTCGCTTCACAGGACAGATGGACAATGACCCAAAACATTCTGCGAAAGCAACCCAGGAGTATAGAAGGCAAAAAAGTGGAATATTCTGCAATGACCGAGTCAGATCTCAACCCGATCGAGCTGCATTTCTTTAGCTTAAAGGGAATGTGTCGCTAGAAAAATGTTTTTTGTTTTTTTTAGTTAAACTGTTAGTATATAAATGATTAAACATTGTTCTAATTTTTATTTATTTTTTTCACAAGTCAGGAAATATTCTAAATTAGATTCTAATTTATAACATTTCCATGTGCTGGTCACTAGAGGGAGCAATTCCCAAAATTGCAGCATTGTCATGTGGTAAAGCAACCTCATTGCTTTATTGTGCAAAATTGGAGACGACACACTCGCTTTAGCGTCCTCAAACAATCCCCCCTCCTTTCTCCTGGCTAGTGCCAGGAGAAAGGAGGGGGTTGAATGTTCAAACCTCCTACACTGTGTGTCGCCATTTTTTGAACGAATGTACAGTGTAGGAGGATTAGATACAGTGGTAAATACACAGTATAACACGAACATACACAAACATAACTTACCTGCTCCTGCCGCCGCCGCTCCTAGTCCTTGCTTCTGAACATATGGACGGAAGCCGCGACCGGAAGTAGTCATCTTACTGTCCGGCTGCGACTTCCGGTCCACATGAAAATGGCGCCACATGTCGCTCGGCCGAAGACCTTCCTTTTGGATTGTGTGGGAGCGGCGCATGCGCCGTTCCCACACAGACGGCGTACGCTATAGTGAATGGAATGGCTCCCGTTCGCATTCTTTATGGGGATGTATGTGCCGTATTCCATCTCTGTATGTGTCATTAATCGACACATGCAGAGATGAAAAAAAAATGGCAGCCCACATAGTGAAATAAAAGTAATAAAAAAGAAAAAACTACAACAAAAATAAATAAAATGTATTTTAATAACATACTAAAAGCAATAACATATATAAAAGAAATTTTTTTCATGACCCCTTCCCTTTAAAGATTAAAGGTTCTCTTTAATCTGTGTGTCAATATTGCAGGATGCGATCAGGTGGCCCTGTTATATAGGAGGTGTTCATTTGCAATAGAAATGAATGGATGAGTATTTTTATCTGCAATTATGGTCCGTAATTGAGTGTGATGTGTGTGCCAATATACAGAGCTTTACTAGCCTATTCTGCTGCCTTAAAGGGAATGTGTCGCAAATTAAATAAAAAAAAAAAAGTTTAAGTGTCTTTACTTATTGTCATTATATTTTTTAAGTTTTTTGCTGTATTTTTTTTTTTCTTCCATATGGTGGAAAGTATTACAAATTTAATAATAATTTTACATGTTTTCCTATGTTGGCCACCAGGGGGAGAACTTCCCAGAATTACAGCAAGGTGAATAAGGCAAAGCAACCTGACTCACAGCTGCCGTAAATGTGGGAGGGAATCTCACCCCCCCTCCCACAAGCCAGGAAAAGGTGTCTTCAAATTGCTAAGCAGTGTCAGGCAGCCATTTTGGGTGTGATTCTGCATCTGGCAGAAGTTATAGGAAACACCAAAAGGCTAAGGGTATGTTCACACGCTTACTAAACAAAGGGAAAACCGCTCCTGATTTTCAGCCATTTTTTAATCAAACTCGCGTTTTTACGGCCGTTTTTGGAGCTGTTTTTCTATAAAGTCAATTAAAAACGGCTCCAAAAACGTCCCAAGAAGTGATGTGCACTTCATTTTGGCGGGTGTCTTTTTACGTGCCGGTTTTGGAAAACGACCACGTAAAAAACGCCCTGTCGGAACAGAACGCCATATTTCCCATTGAAACCAATGGGCAGACGCTTGCAGGCTTTCTGCTTCCGATTTTTCAGCTGAAAACTCTGCGTGTGAACATACCCTTAGAATGTTGAAAGTGAAGTGAATGACTTTTCAGTTGACCGGTTCACACGCCGTGTATTTGACACGTGTTTTTTTTGCACATTTTACGTGCCAAAAAGCACATTAAAAGAAATGCTTGATTACACTTGATTTTGCACAACTAGAGAGATTTATCGTTCAGGAGTCTGGGAAAGCTGGGTGACCACCATTACCCCTCCTAGTGGAGTGTGAAAGGGTCATGGTGGTCACCCAGCTTTCCCAGACGCCTGAACGATAAATCTCTCTAGTTGTGCTGAGACTGAGCGGTTCATTAGTCACATTCCCAAACAGTCTCAGCACAACTAGAGAGATTTATCGTTCAGGGGTCTGGGAAAGCTGGGTGACCACCATTACCCCTCCTACTGGAGTGTGAGAGGTTCATTAGTCACATCCCCAAACAGTCTCAGCACAACTAGAAAGATTTATCGTTCAGGGCTTTCCCAGTACAGTTGCATCATGTGTCCTTCATACAAGGGGGGGGGGGCCCGTCGGGGGTCACGAGAGCGGGGGTCTGTGAGATAGAGAGTGGGACAGACAGAGACACACACCTTACCTGCAGTGCAGCTGGTCTTCAGTATGGCGCCTGCTATCTCCCTGCAAACAGCTGCTCTGCTGTGTGACTCTGACCTGCGTCTGCGCAGTACAGAGACAGAAAGCAGAATCAATGGAACGGCTCCCGTTCATTGACTCCTATGCCCTGTAGCACCTCTTGGATTTTGGGGCCTCCTTTTTTCAGAATATATTTTAGGCACCATGTCAGGTATGAAGAGGTCTTGTAGTGCCAAAACAGTGGAAACCCCCAAAAGTGACCCCCATTTTTTAAACTACACCCCTCAGGGAATTTATCTAGGGGTATAGTTAGCATTTTGATCCCACAGGTATTTTGCTATATTTTCTGGAGTTAGTCTGTGAAAATGAAAATCTACTTTTTTTCTGGAAAAACGTAAAAATTTCTAATTTTTGCAAGAAATAAAGGAGAGAAAGCACCCCAACATTTGTAAAGCAATTTCTCACGATTACGGAAATACCCCATATGTGGTAATAAACTGCTGTTTGGACCCACAGCAGAGTTCAGAAGGGAAGGACCCCCATTTGGATTTTGGAGCTCTGATTTTACTGGAATGGTTTTCAGTGCCGTGTTACGTTTGCAACGCCCTGGAGGGACCTAAACAGTGGAATCCCCCCAAAAGTGACCCCATTTTGGAAACTATACCCCTCAAGGAATTTTTCTAGTGGTATAGTTAGCATTTTGACCCCACAGGTTTTTTGCTGAATTTATTGGAATTAGTCTGTGAAGATGAAAAGAGACTTTTTTTTGGAAAAAACACAGAATTTTCTAATTTTTATAAGGAATAAAGGAGAAAAAGCACCTCGACATTTGTAAAGCAATTTCTCCTGATTACGGAAATACCCCATTATGCGGTAATAAACTGCTGTTTGGACCCCCATGGCAGGGCTCAGAAGGGACGGAGCACCATTTGGATTTTGCAGCTCAGATTTTGCTGAATTGGTTTCTGGGGGCCATGTCGCATTTGCAGAGTCCCTGAAGTACCAGTACAGTAGAAATTCCCCAGATGTGATCCCAATTTGGAGACTATAATCCTGAAAGAATTAAATTAGAGGTGTAGTGAGCATTTTGAGCCCTCAGGTGTTTTATAGATTTTATTAGAATTGGTCCGTGAAAATGAAAATTTTTTTTTCCCAATAACCTGTAGATTTAGCTCAGAATTTTTCATTTCAACAAGGAATACAGGAGAAAAGACACCCCAAAATGTGTTACACAATTTCTCCTGATTACGGAAATACCCCATATGTGGTTGTAAACGGCTATTTGGACATACGGCAAGGGTCTAAAGGGAAAAAGTGCAATTTCGTTTTTTGGCGTGGAGATTTTACAAAATTTGTTTTTGACGCCATGTTGCATTGCGCTGAGGTACCAATACAGTGAAAACTCCAGAGAAGTGACCCCATTTAGGAAACTACACCCCTCAAGGAATTCATCTAGAATTGTAGTGAGCATTTTGACCCCCAAAGGTTTTGCAGAAATTAGTGCACAGTGGATGTTGCAGATTGAAAATTGCTATTTTCCACAGATATGCTATTTCAGTGCCCAATGCGTTGGGCCCAGCTTGTACCACTGGAGACATACGCCCCATAAATTGTTAAGCGGTTCTCCAGAGTACGGTAATACCCCATATGTGGTCATAAACCGCTGTTTGGGCACACTGCCAGGCCCAGGAGCGCCATTTGGCTTTTGGAGCGCAGATTTTGCTTGGTAGTAGTTTTGTTTAGTGTTTTACTGGTGTTTCAGTTTATAATGTGGGGGCATATGTAATCTGTGCGGAGTACATCAGGGTATATGTAAGTTGGGCAGAGTACATCAGGGTATATGTAAGCTGGGCGGAGTGTATCAGGGTATATGTAAGCTGGGCGGAGTACATCAGGGTATATGTAAGCTGGGCGGAGTACATCAGGGTATATGTAAGCTGTGCGGAGTACATCAAGGTATATGTAAGCTGGGCGGAGTACATCAGGGTATATGTAAGCTGGGCGGAGTTCATCAGGGTATATGTTTGCTGGGCGGAGTGTATCAGGGTATATGTAAACTGTGCGGAGTACATCAGGGTATATGTAAGCTGGGCGGAGTACATCAGGGTATATGTAAGCTGTGCGGAGTACATCAGGGTATATGTAAGCTGGGCGGAGTACATCAGGGCATATGTAAGCTGTGCGGAGTACATCATTGTATATGTAAGCTGGGCGGAGTACATCATTGTATATGTAAGCTGGTCGGAGTACATCAGGGTATATGTAAGCTGGGCGGAGTACATCAGGGTATATGTAAGCTGGGCGGAGTACATCAGGGTATATGTAAGCTGGGCGGAGTACATCAGGGTATATGTAAGCTGTGCGGAGTACATCAGGGTATATGTAAGCTGGGCGGAGTGCAACAGGTCATAATAGGATGATGTAATAATGGGGAGAATGAATAATAAAATTAATTATCCCTGGATAGTGACGTACGCTTTGAACCAATCCTTCATGCACAGGCCGGATTATTGGGTGCAGGAGTCGCACTTCTAAAGGGTGTCTGTGGTGTTGTACAAAATAATATCCGCACTCCAGTATTGCCTAATCTTTGACTTCTTCACTAGCCCCATATGTAGCACAGACCCCCAAAACGTCATCGTTTTCGCTGGATTTACAGGGTCTACCAGTGGGGGCTGCAAATGATGACGTGGGGTTTTAGGTGAAGAACTGCTGCACATATAAATTAGTCTGGGCCATCGTTTTACATTATTGCGTTCCAAGAGTCATAACTTTTTATTTTTCCGTTGACTAGCTGTGAGTGCTTGATTTTCATGGGACGAGCTGTCGTTTTTATTAGTATCATGGGGTACATCCGATAATTTGATCAGTTTTTTATTCCATTTTTTCTGAGGTGAGGAGACCAAATACCAGAAATTCTTTCACTATTTTTTTTATAATTTTTTACCGGCGTTTTCTGTGCAGTATAAACAACATGTTTACTTTATTCTACGGTTTGATACGATTATGGCAATACCAAATTTATATAGTTTTTATATGTTTTACTACTTTTACAAAAAAAAAACACTTTTTTCTAAATAAAATGTTTTAGTGTCACCATGTCCTGAGAGTCATAACTTTTTTATTTTTTTGTCAACGGAGCTTTGTGAGGGCTTGTTCTTTGCCTGACACACTGTAGTTTTTATTGGTACCATGTTTGGCTACGCGCGACTTTTTGATCACTTTTTATTCCATTTTTTTGGAAACAACGTGACCAAAAAAGGAAATTCTGCCATTGTTTTTTATGGTATTTTTTTTACGGTGTTCACCGTGCGGGATAAATAATATGATATTTTTTTTAGGTCAGGCCAATACGAACGCAGCGATACCTATTATGTCTAGTTTTTGTCTTTTTTTTTTCTAATTATAAAGGGCTTGATCAGGGAAACAAGACGATTATTGTTTTTATTACGTAAAACTTGTATTTATTTATCTAAAACTTTTTTTTTACTTTTTTTTCACTTTTTATTTTACACATACTAGGGGACTGGAAGATCTGATCTTCTGATCCCCTGCACAATACACTGCACTACTTCTGTATGTACTGATGTAGTGCAGTGTATTGTAACTGTCACTTTACAACTGACAGTTGAGCCTATTACGTCCTGCCTTGGGCAGGATCTAATAGGCTCCCGTACCTGGCAACCAGGAAGCCGTTGCTAGGCTTCCTGGTTGCCATTGCAACCATCAGAACCCCGCGATTTTTCGCGGGGGGGGGGCAATGGGAGCCCCCTCCCTCTGTATCAATCACTTAAATGCCGCTGTCGCTATTGACAGCGGCATTTAAGGGGTTAAACTACAGCGATCGGAGAGGACAGTGATCGCTGTAGTTGCAGTGGGATGCCGGCTGTATATTACAGCCGACATCCGATGAAGATGGAGCGAGCACAGCTCCTGTGCCCGCTTCATCCTCAGGGCGTTACTATACGCCCATTTTCGGGAAGGGGTTAATAAAAATAGTAGTTTTTTTTTTTTACACCGCTTTCTCTGATATCCTCACGTATCTCACAGAAGTGAGGAGATCAGAGAAAGTGACAGGAGCTTTCTCCTGCAGACGACGTCACAGACGGCTGTGATTGGTCAGTCTCTGAAGACTGACCAATCACAGCAATCGCCGGCATTGGGGACTGCTAATTGGTCCCCAGGCCGGTAGCAGAGACGGTTAGCTGTCAATGACAGCTGCCGCCGCTGTTCTGTCGCTATGTGATTTCACATAGTGACAGTTTATTCCTGCGCCGTAATAGTACGTCGAAGGTACGCTGGAATAAGCGGCCAGCGACGTACTATTATGGCGAAGGTACGCAAGGGGTTAATGACATACTAAAAGCAATATTATATAAAAAAAATGTTGTGACACCAGTCCATTAAGACAAAACTTAAAGCAGAAAGACCCACAAACAAGCAACAACTGAAGACGCGGCAGTAAAGGCCGGGCAAACATCACTAATGAGGAAACCCAGCGTGTGGTGATGTCCATGGGTTCCAGACTTCAGGCCGTCATTGCCTGCAAAGGATTCTCTACAAAGTATTAAAAAAAACATTTATGGTAATGTTAATTTGTCCAATCACTTTTGATCACCTGAAATGAGGAGGTGGTGTAGAAAAAAGGTGGCAATTCCTAAACTTTTCACAGGAGATTTTTGTTTAACCCCTTGAAATAAACCTGAAAGTCTAAACTTCAATTGCATCTCAGTTGTTTCATTTCAAATCCAATGTGGTGGCAGCAAAACCCAAATCATGAAGATTGTGCCACTGCCCAAATAATTCTGGACCCAACCCACACACCCACTCTGAACAAGCATAGCTGCAGTGTAAAGAATGAGGGTGGGACAGAGCAAGAGTATTGAACTACAGCGAAGCTGGAGTCATTGATCATATCCAAGTCCTTATGAAGATTAGTCTAAAATGATGAAGATCAAAGTTATAAAATACATTTTTTTTTAATTTGAAAAAATTAACAAATCTTTACAGAATAAAAACAGGAAACGGATCATAAACTCAGCAGAACAATTAGAAGGTCAGCCAGATCAGAGGTTTCATTAGCGGTTGTGTCCAGCGTCTTTGTTAGCGGTTTTGTCCAGCAGTGCCGCCTTGTGGTCATTTTCTGTGCTACATCCTGGACCCCTACAACCCATTACATAGCTGGACAGAAAAACTACTGCACTACCACCCTGCAAACTGCAGTGGCAGCCATATTGGTTGTAACAACTTTCCCATGAACAGATAAATCAAAGAAAAAACCTCCACTGTAACCAGTGTCAGGAGGGGGCGCTAAAGCCGGTTTACTCTTCCAAACTGGATCTTTTATGCAATGGTAAAACTTGTATTTCCCAATAGATTTTCTCCATTAATATAAAACTATTTACACGTGATCATTCTTCATCAAATCTTGAGAGATAAAACGGCAGCATTATCCCAGTCCATACGGGATGCCTCGGATTCTCCGTGCGAGCTGCATGTCCTTCACAAAGAGAGTGACCCTGTTGGCCTGGTGACTGCAGAGGTAAGAATCTTCAAAGAGACGCACGAGGAAGGCCTCAGCTGACTGTGGATACAGAAGAGCATTAGTCCCTCTTAAAGTGACAGCACTCCCGGTATAATTTACTACACAGCTCGAAGGACTGAGCAGATTTCACTTTTATGAGCTGATAGCTAGAGTGATGGTGGGGGGGGTCTGGCCTCTGGAACTCCCACAATGCTTCACAACCCCTATGCAAATGTCACGCTAGGGCATATGGATGTGTTAGAGGGGGCGGGGGCTGAGTAGTGAACCACTGCAAAGAGCAGCTCCCCCTCTGGTTGACCCATGCGTTACATGGACAGTGCATTGTATGAGATACTGACCTCTTGTAGCGCCATAAGTGCGGTGCTTTGCCAGTAGTAAAACACACCGCGGGAATACTTCAGGCAGATCTCTCTCACCTGCAAGAATAAAAGGGGAATATCACCGACAATAAAGAGGAGCAGCCGCAGAGGACACATCCACTCACCAGGCGGAAAAACGGGGCTTTCTGAATGAGCAGATTGGTTGATTTTTGGTACTTTCTTATTTCCATCAGCGCACGGGCTCCTGGGCGGTAGCGTCTTCTTCGTTGCGTGCTCGGTCTGTGACTTGTTTCCCCTCTACCTGTAAGAAAGAAATCCATAATCATAGCTGAAAATGAATCTCCCGCTACATGGAAATTCACTGTCTGGCCGGGTTCACACGTAGCGTAAACACGGCGGATTTTCTGCAACGGATTTCACTGCGGAAACTCCACAGCGTAATACAGAAGCAGAGGAGATACAAACAAATCTCATCCAGACGCAGCGGAAAAAAACCCGCCAAACTTACCCAGATCTCTCTGCTCCTGCGTTCAACCCGGCCTCCAGGGATGATGTCTCATCCCATATGACTGCTGCAGAACATCAGAGGGACACGTCACCATGGCTACGGGTAAGTATGTTTTTTTTTTTCTCTACCTTCTATGGACATTCCAGCCGAAAAACTTCACCTTTTCAGCCAGAATTACCTCCGGTGCCCAGGGCCAATACGCTGTGTACTTTTACGCTGCGTATCTGCCCTGTGTGAACATGGCCTATTACCTTAATGTCCCCCAAGGAACATCAGGTAAACAGATTTAAAACAGAACATGCTACCTGCAGCCACCACTAGAGGGAGCTCATTGTATATGGTTGTACATTGAACTTGGTAACAAAACAGTATGCAGTGAGCTCCCTCTAGTGGTGGCTGCAGGGAGACAAAATTATACCATGTAACTGCTGTAAAACTACATTAAGAAATTAATCAGCACAGAATGTTGGACCTAAAAAGGATATAAATGTGGACGTTCAAATTTTAGATACTTTTCTATGACTGATAATTTGGGGTCCATCAAGTCCCATTGATACCGGATTAAAGGGGTTGTACCACGAAAAGAATTTTTCACCTATCCACAAGATAGGTGATAAATGCCGGATCGCTGCGGGTTGTTAACAAGAGTGCGGGTCCCAGAGTGGTGGTCACTCAAGTCATTCTCTATGGCAGTGGTCCCCAACCTATTTTGCACCGAGGACCGGTTTGATGCAAGAACATGTTTGCGGGGACTGGCGGGGGGGGGGGGGGAGGGAGTGGAGGGGTTAGAGTCAGTTCACACATTGCGTAAATACGGCGTATACCTGTATTATAATGCGGAAAAATCGGCAGCATAATACAGTAGCAGCAAAGTGGATGAGATAAAACACGTCTCATCCACACGCTGCATAAACGGAGTAGAAAAAAGGCTCAGAAATTGACGTCACAACATCGCGGCTGCCTGCGCGGAGCCGCTCACGGCAGAGTGCATAATTGGGCAAGGAGCAGTCAAACTTGACTATTTCCGTCGATCCCATAGGGAATGAATAGAGCGGTCGGACAGCAGGTTGGAAATTCTTAGATCCCTCATTTCATAATATATCTTCATGGGTGTGAGCTGTGTTCTCAGATTCCCTTCCCAGGGCCATATAGTAACGTGCTTCCTGCAACCACCACTAGGGGGAGACGATTGTGCACATGCATACAGCTCCTGTTGTGCCTATATAAATCAGTCCTCAGTTTGCTCCCCCTAGTTGCGGCCTTGTGCTACAGAAATTTCTGTATGTAACAGATTTTTACCTGCATAGAAACGAACCCTCTAAGATATAAAGCTGAGAAACGGATTACAATCTAGTATTACACGACCCGAGGTTATCTGAAATTCATTTTTAAAATAAAATATATAATGAGAGTGATAAGATGATCAAGGTGCAACTTTCTCTTACTTGGCGGAGATTGAGGAGGAGCTGCAGGTTTCTTCTGCGGCTGCGCCGACTTCCTGCGGGACGAGCTTTTCTGGGGTGGTTTCATGATGATGTAAAACGCTGCTGTGAGACATACAATCAGTTAAGCGGATAAGAGATGGTGACAATTCAGCAGAATCACAGGTGACGTAGGATAAACGGAGCGGTTTTATCATTCCCCACAACTCCCCCCCCCCCAATACCAAAACATTCAGGTGTCGGGAAGGTCGATTTTACTGCATCCAAGTCGCCACAGAGCGCTAGACTTATATACGTATATACTGACTGATGCCACCAATGCAAGTGACAAGAAAGTGATGACATTGACGGTGAAGATATGAGATTGCCGGATGTCAGTAATTAACGCACGCTGCATCAATGAATACAATAGATCCTCGTGGCATCAATTACCAGAACAGCGGCATCAATGATCTATTTAATAATGCGGCAACAGTAGAGCTACCCGCAGCAGATCCCGCAAGCAATGGGCAGAGGTTTGCAGACGTAATGGAGCCGTCTTTTCAGGCGTGATTCGAGGCGTAAAACGCCTGAAAATAGGTCGTGTGCACATAACCTTACAGAGAATCCGTAATCCAGACAAAGGTGGGAAATTTAAAACTGGAGCAAAGGAAAAGTGGAGCAGTCGTCATGGAAATGAAAGGCCGCAGCTGGAGGACGATGAGCTGCAACAATGCAGTACAAATATACAGAAATAAAACATCTAATAATCCATATGATCTCTAGACACGCAGCAGCGAAAATGTATAAAATCAACACACACGATAGACGAGGAGAAGAAACATTCAGTCGAGAGCGCAACTTTTCTTAGGACTCTCTGCTTTGTGCCGTTTCTCTGTTATTCCTGCTGGAAATGTAAGAATTGACAGCTGTGTGTTACCAGTTGGGGGTGTGTCCCTACACAAACTGACAACGTCCAATCAGTGCTGACAGAGAGACTGTAGGGACACGTCCTTTGATGAGGAGAATGGCAACACAAAGTTATCTATTAATACATAAATTTCTAGGAGGAACAACAGAGGAACGGCACAAGCCAGAGATCTGAGAAAATACGCTCCAGAATAGTTATTTCATGGGGAATACAGGTATTTACTATAAGGGTATGTTCACACGCAGTGGTTTCAGACCTAATTCTGGCGTTTTACGACTCGAATTACGGCTGAAAAAACGCCCCTAATACGCCTACAAACATCTGCCCATTGCTTTCAATGGGAATTACGATGTTCTGTTCGCACGAGCCTTAATTTTACGTGTCGCTGTCAAAATACGGCGTGTAAAATGACGGCTCGTCAAAAGAAGTGCAGGACACTTTTTGGGACGTTTTTGGAGCCGTTTTCTCATAGACTCGTGAAAACAGCTCCAAAAACGGCTGTAAAAAACGCAGCGAAAAACGCGAGTGGTTAAAAAAACATCTGAAAATCAGGAGCTGTTTTCGCCATAAAACAGCTCCGTATTTTCAGACGTTTTTGCTCACTGCGTGTGAACAGAGCCTTACAGACACGTCAGGAGAAGTGACGGCTCCTCTTTAATAATATTGTCTGTATCCTGTATAATTCATGAGGACGCACGTGCTGCCCGGCGTGATGTCAGCGTCACCGTATCTATCAATGATTATACACTGAACTCTAGAAAACTGCCAGATACACCAGGACGACTGTATACATCAGAGTTTCCCAACCTTTTCAGGCTCGAGGCACCCCAGGGAAAAAAAATAATTCTCAGGGCACCCCTACCAAAAATTGTTTACAAAACGACAAAAAATGTCAAAAAACAAGCACTACACTCTTAGGTTATGTTCACACAACGTTTTTTTGTAAGGCAGAAACTAAAAGTCTGCCTCCAAATTCATTTACGAATTTTGAGGCAGATTTTGAATTGACAGCGTTGTTTGACTTTTTTTTGCCCACATGTTTTTTAAGCCGTTGAAGCGAATGCAAAAACCGCAGACAAAAAAGCACCAGAGGTCAGAGGCGGAAACCACTTGAAGACCATCAGCCCCCCACTCCCAGTAATGACCGTCAGCCCCCCCACTCACAATAACGACCGTCAGCCCCCCACTCACAGTAACGACCGTCAGCCCCCCCACTCCCAGTAATGACCGTCAGCCCCCCACTCACAATAATGACCGTCAGCCCCCCCACTCCCAGTAATGACCGTCAGCCCCCCCACTCACAGTAATGACCGTCAGCCCCCCACTCACAGTAATGACCGTCAGCCCCCCACTCACAGTAATGACCGTCAGCCCCCCACTCACAGTAATGACCGTCAGCCCCCCACTCACAGTAATGACCGTCAGCCCCCCACTCACAGTAATGACCGTCAGCCCCCCACTCACAGTAATGGCCGTCAGCCCCCCACTCACAGTAATGGCCGTCAGCCCCCCACTCACAGTAATGACCGTCAGCCCCCCACTCACAGTAATGACCGTCAGGCCCCCCACTCACAGTAATGACCGTCAGGCCCCCCACTCACAGTAATGACCGTCAGGCCCCCCACTCACAGTAATGACCGTCAGCCCCCACACTCACAGTAATGACCGTCAGCCCCCCACTCCCAGTAATGACCGTCAGCCCCCCACTCCCAGTAATGACCGTCAGCCCCCCCACTCACAGTAATGACCGTCAGCCCCCCCACTCACAGTAATGACCGTCAGCCCCCCCACTCACAGTAATGACCGTCAGCCCCCCCACTCACAGTAATGACCGTCAGCCCCCCACTCACAGTAATGACCGTCAGCCCCCCACTCCCAGTAATGACCGTCAGCCCCCCCCACTCACAGTAATGACCGTCAGCCCCCCACTCACAGTAATGACCGTCAGCCCCCCCACTCACAGTAATGACCGTCAGCCCCCCACTCCCAGTAATGACCGTCAGCCCCCCCACTCCCAGTAATGACCGTCAGCCCCCCACTCCCAGTAATGACCGTCAGCCCCCCACTCCCAGTAATGACCGTCAGCCCCCCACTCCCAGTAATGACCGTCAGCCCCCCACTCACATTATAATGACCCCTCAGTAAAGCCACCATCAGCCTCAGTCCCCCCGCCCCCCGATAAAATAACCATCTGCCCCTCTAGTAAAGGGACCATCACAGACAGAAAGTGTGCTTACCCCTGGGGAAGGAATAAATAAGGAGGTATAAGAACTACAACTCCCAGCATGCCCAGACTGTTGCGTGATATCAGAGGACATTATAGAGAGGAGGTATAAGAGAGAACTACAACTCCCAGCATGTCCAGACTGTTATTATGGGATATCAGAGGACAATACAGTGAGGAGGTATAAGAGGAGAGAACTATAACTCCTAGCATGTCAAGGCTGTTATTATGGGATATCAGAGGACATTACAGGGAGGAGGTATAAGAGGAGAGGACTACAACTCCCAGCATATCCAGACTGTTATTATGGGATATCAGAGGACATTACAGTGAGGAGGTATAAGAGGAGAGAACTACAACTCCTAGCATGTCCAGGCTGTTATTATGGGATATCAGAGGACATTACAGGGAGGCGGTATAAGAGGAGGACTACAACTCCCAGCATGTCCAGGCTGTTATTATGGGATATCAGAGGACATTACAGGGAGGAGGTATAAGAGGAGGGAACTACAACTACCAGCATGTCCATGACGTTATTATGGGATATCAGAGGACATTACAGGAGAAGAAGGTATAAGAGGAGAGGACTACAACTCCCAGCATGCCCAGACTGTTATTATGGGATATCTGAGGACATTACAGTGAGGAGGTATAAGAGGAAAGGACTACAACTCCCAGCATGTCCAGGAGGTTATTATGGGATATCAGAGGACATTACAGGGAGGAGGTATAAGAGGAGAGGACTACAACTCCCAGCATGTCCAGGACGTTATTGTGGGATATCAGAGGACATTACAGGGAGGAGGTATAAGAGGAGAAGACTACAACCCCCAGCATGTCCAGGACGTTATTATGGGATATCAGAGGACATTACAGGGAGGAGGTATAAGAGGAGAGGACTACAACTCCCAGCATGTCCAGGACGTTATTATGGGATATCAGAGGACATTACAGGGAGGAGGTATAAGAGGAGAGAACTACAACTCCCAGCATATCCAGGACGTTATTATGGGATATCAGAGGACATTACAGGGAGGAGGTATAAGAGGAGAGGACTACAACTCCCAGCATATCCAGGACGTTATTATGGGATATCAGAGGACATTACAGGGAGGCGGTATAAGAGGGGAGAACTACAACTCCCAGCATGTCCAGGACGTTATTATGGGATATCAGAGGACATTACAGGGAGGAGGTATAAGAGGAGAGAACTACAACTCCCAGCATATCCAGGACGTTATTATGGGATATCAGAGGACATTACAGAGAGGAGGTATAAGAGGAGAGGACTACAACTCCCAGCATGTCCAGGACGTTATTATGGGATATCAGAGGACATTACAGGGAGGAGGTATAAGAGGAGAGAACTACAACTACCCACATTCCCCTGGCTCCATTTCTCACACAACTGCTAAGAAAGTAAAGAAAACCGCACTTACCCTGCCCAGTGTTAATGGCTCCTCTCCCTCCGTCAGGCTTCTAGTGGGAAGCAGTGGGCGGTGCTTGTAACAGACGTCCGCGCGTCACGTCTGCTACAACGTCGGGGGCGGAGCTTGTAGCAAAAAAAATAAAAAAAATGAAAAAAAAATGTTTTTTTTTTTTTTTTTTTGCCGTGGATGAGCCTCGGCACCCCTGAACAGCTCTCGGCACCCTGGTTGGGAACCACTGGTATAGATTATATAATAGCCCCACAATATAAAAGCCAATAAAAACCAAAAGGATCCCGCACTGCGTTCTTCCAGGTTATGTATCGCCCCCTTGTGGCTAATAGAAGAAGTACACCAAATGTTCAAACCATGATCACCGCGCGGTCTCAATGACATCATCTAGACCTCGGGCTGTAATGAAAAGCCTGTTTATACCCCTGGGTTCCAGGATGGGTCTATTTTAGGCTCGATGGGTTTCTATCAAGTTCTATAGAAAATGCTTAGAAACGTTGTGATATAAAAAAGAAAACCCTTTTATTGACATTAAGACCCCTTTACCAATGCCGATAATCATACGAGCGCTTGTTTTCGATCACGCACAGCGACGATCAGACGATAAACTGCACTGATTTGTCAGCTGATCACATCTTTTATGCGTCCCAAAAAATCCTCGTTGTCCACAGCGTACAATCAGGGGATGTGCTGCCGACAATACGTAAACTGTACGAGCACGGACCATCGTATTAACCATCGCTCATCCCCGTACAGCGTGCGTCGGCTCGTGTAAATGAGCGCCGACTCACTGGATACATCGTTGATCGTGCAAGTTCCATCTAGTGAAAAACTGTAAAACAGGGAGGAGGGGGATGCAGCTGCAGTTTCTTATGCCCCACGCACGCGACCGTATTTTTCATCAGTAATTACAGCAGGGACTCTCCCATAGAAGTCTATGGGCGCTTCCGTAAATATGGGCGGCTATGGATACGCATCCGTACTCTGACTATATTTACGGAAGCGTTGCTATGCAACATGCTGATGACATCATTTGCATCCTCCCTCTTTTTTTTTACGGATCCGTATATACCGATGCAATATGGACTGTATTTCGGGATAGATGAAAATACGGTCGTGTGCATGGGGCCTTACTTGGTGTTGCAATGAGGGGGGAGGGGTAGCGGCTGGTACTTGCTAGTTATACTATTACTTATATACTCATTAAAGGGGTCTTCCCATCAGACACATTTATGAAGTATCCATAGGATGTCAGATAGATGAGGGTCCCACCTCCGGCTTTGTCTGATCTGTTTCCGTAACTCCCATAGTAGTGAATGCGGGTCCCAGAGGTGGGACTCCAATCTACCTGACATTTATGACATATCCGCTCGTTTGCTCCGGTCACACGGAGCTATGGATGACACGGAGCTATGGATGAGGGCGAGCGGTCGTTACTCCGATCGCTCTTCCCCATACGTTATTATCATGTCGGCAGCGCGTTTCTCTGTTTACACAGGGAGCTGACAACAATAATATTTCACTTTTTTAACCCCTTCAGGACTGAGCCTGTTTTGGCCTTCAAGACGAAGCCGATTTTTCAAATCTGACATGTGTCACTTTATGTGGTAATAACTCCGTAATGCTTTTACCTATCCAAGCGATTCTGAGACTGTTTTCTCGTGACATATTGTACTTTATGTTAGTGAAAAAATTTGGTTGATAAATTCAATATTTATTTGTAAAAAACACCAAGATTTGGAGAAAATTTGCAAAAATTAGCATTTTTCTAAATTTAAACGTATCTGCTTGTAAAACAGATAGTAATACCACGCAAAATAGTTACTAGTTAACATTTCCCATATGTCTACTTTAGTTTGGCATCGTTTTTTGAACATCCTTTTATTTTTCTAGGACGTTACAAGACTTAGATCTTTAGCAGGAATTTCTCATATTTTCAAGAAAATTTCAAAAGGCGATTTTTACAAGGACCAGTTCAGTACTGAAGTGGCTTTGAGAGCCTTATATATTAGAAAGTCCCCATAAATCACCCAATTTTGAAAACTGCACCCCTCAAAGTATTCAAAACAGCATTCAGAAAGTGTATTAACCCTTTAGGCGTTTCACAGGAATTAAAGCAAAGTAGAGGTGAAAGTTATAAATTTCATTTTTTTTTTACAAAATTCATTTGTAATACATTTTTTTCTATACCACAGAAGGTTTTACCCGAGAAATGTAACTTATTATTTATTGCCCAGATTCTGCAGTTTTTAGAAATACCCCACATGTGGCCCTAGTGCGCTAATTTACTGAAATACAGGACTCAGAAGCAAAGGAGCACCTAGTGAATTTTGGGGCCTCCTTTTTTTTAGCATATATTTTAGGTACCATGTCAGGTTTGAAGAGGTCTTGTGGGGCCAAAACAATAAAGACCCCCAAAAGTGACCTCATTTTGGAAACTACACCCCTCAGGGAATTTATCTAGGGGTATAGTTAGCATTTTGAACCCACAGATTTTTTGCTAAATTTATTTGAATTAGTTTGTGAAGATGAAAATCTACTTTTTTTCTGAAAAAACGTAGAAATTTTTAATTTTTTAAATTAATAAAAGAGAAAAAACACCCCAACATATGTAAAGCAATTTCTCCTGATTATAGCAATACCCCATATGTGGTAATAAACTGCTGTTTGGACCCACAGCAGGACTTAGAAGGGAAGGAGCACCATTTGGATTTTGAAATTCTGATTTTGCTGGAATAGTTCTCAGTGCCGTATTGCGTTTGAAATGCACTGGAGGGAACAAAATAGTGGAAACCCCGGAAAGTGACCCCATTTTGGAAACTACACTCATCAAGGAATTTTTCTAGGGGTAAAGTTAGCATTTTGACCCCACGGTTGTTTTGCTGAATTCATTGGAATTATTCTGTAAAGGTAAAAATCGACTTTTTTTCTGAAAAAAGGTAGCCATTTTTAATTTTTACAAGGAATAAAGGAGAAAAAGCACCCCAACATTTGTAAAACAATTTCTCCCGATTACGGAAATATGCCATATGTGGTAATAAACTGCTTTCTGGACCCACAGCAAGGCTTAGAAGGGAAGGAGCGCTATTTGGCTTTTGGAGCTCAAATTTAGCTGAAATGGTTTTTGGGTGCCATGTCGCATTTGCAAAGCCCCCGAGGGACCAAAACAGTGGAAACCCCCCAAAAGTGGAAATTAGAACCACTTAAAGAATCTATCTAGGGATATAGTGGGCATTTAGACCCCACACGTCTTTTGCTGGATTTATTAGAATTAGGCCGTGAAAATGAATATCAACATTTCTTCCACTAAAATGTTGCATTTTTTCAATTTCACAAAGGATAAAGGGGGAAAAAGCTGCCCAACATTTGTAAAGCAATTTCTCCCGAGTACGGCAATACCCCACGTGTGGTCATAAACGTTTTTTCATTAGAAAGTAATTAACCCTTTCTGGACTGATCCATTTTTTTATTTTCCTTCTTCGTTTTTTCCTCCCCGCGTTCCAAGAGCCACAACTTTTTTATTTTTCAGTCAATAGAGCGGTATGAGGGCTTATTTATTGAGGGACGAGCGGTAGTTTTTATTGGTACCATTTTTTGGTATATACAACTTTTTGAGCACTTTTGATTCCATTTTTAGGTAGAGCCAAGGTGACCAAAAAACAGTGATTTTGCTGTTTTAAATGCTTTATTTTTCACGTGAGATGCTCCACACATCACCCCCCACACTAAGACATGCTATGTCGTGGTGTGCGCAGGGGTTAATGTGCAGCGGATGGTACAGAGTGAAAATTAAAATTTTCCACTCATATGCCATTTTAGTGCACTACATGTTATGCCCAGTTTGTGCCACTGAAGACGAATACCTCATAAAATATTAAGCGGGTTCTCCTGGGTATGGCGATGCCATATCTATGGGCGTAAACTGGTGTTTAGGCACGCTGCAGGGCTCAGAAGGGAGGGAGCGGCTTTTGGGGCGCAGATGTAGCTTGGTAGTTGTTCTGTTTGGGGTTTTACTGGTGTTTCAGTTTATAATGTGGGGGCATATGTAATCTGTGCGGAATACATCAGGGTACATGTTATCTGTGCGGGGTACATCAGGGTATAATAAGAGGGTATAATAATGCAGTAAATACATAATAATCCATAGTTATGTGGTCAGTGTCGCACTGATAAAAGGCGCCCGATCTTATCCGCTTTTGGAACACTCTGCACATTTTGCATCGCCATATTCTGAGTGCCAGAACGGTTTTATATTTTTTCCACCAGAGCTGTATGAGGGTTTAGGGTATGTGCACATGCTAGCTGTCATTTACGTGTGAAAAAACAGACTGTTATCAAGAGAAAACAGCTGCCTCGTTTCACACGTAAATGCTCCTCCTCGCATTTTGCGAGGCGTCTGAGATGCTCGTAAATCTTGAGCTGTGGTTCATTGAGTACAATGAAGAACAGCTCAAATTACGTGGCAAAGAAGTGTCTTGCACTTCTTTGCCGAAGCAGTCCATTTACGCGTCGTCGTTTGACAGCTGTCAAACGACGACGCGTAAATTACAGGTCGTCTGCACAATACGTCGGCAAACCCATTCAAATGAATGGGCAGATGTTTGCCGACGTATTGTAGCCCTATTTTCAGACGTAAAACGAGGCATAATACGCCTCGTTTACGTCTGAATATAGGTCGTGTGAACCCAGTCATATTCTTTGCGGGGCAATCTGTAGTTTTCATTGTTGCCATTTTGGGGTACCAGAAATTTTTTTGATCACGTTTTATTACATTTTTTGGCAAGCAAGGTGACCAAAAACCATCAATTCTGACACTGTTTTTTATTCTTTTTTTTTATGGCGTTCACCCTGGGCTATAAATTACCATTATATTTTATACTGCGGGTCGGTACGATTACGGCGATACCATATGTATATAATTTTTTGATGTTTTGCAGCGTTTGCGCAATAAAATCACTTATTTATAAAATAAATAATTTTTTGTGTCACCGTACTCTGAGAGCGATAACACTTTTATTTTTCAGTCAAAAATGCGGTGTAAGGGCTTATTTTTTGCGGGACGGGATGCAGTTTGTATTGGTACCATTTTGGCGTACATGCGACTTTTTGATCACTTTTTATTGTATATTTTGGGAGGGTTGGTAACCAAAAAATTGTGATTCGGGCACGGTTTTTCATTTATTTTTTTCGCGGTGTTCACCGTGTGGGAAAAATAATATTACAGTTTTATAGTTGGGGTCGTTACGAACGCGGTGATACCAAATATGTGTATTTTTTTTATCATGTTAATTTTTTTCCTATAATAAAAGACTTATTATAGGAAAAAAAGCATTCTTTGTTTATGTCACTTCTAACTTTTATTTTTACACTTTTTCAAAACATTTTTATTATCTTTTTTTTACTTTTTTTTACTTGTCCCACTAGGGGACACTTAGACTTGCAGCTTTGATCGCTGCTAGAACACATTACACTACACACGTAGTGTAATGTGTTCTAACTGACATTGTGACGTAACTGTCACACTGACAGGAAGCATCGGAGGACCGGCCGGAGGCTGATCCTCCGAGGCTTCCGTACATGGCAACCCGGAGGTCATTGTCTGGCCTCTGGTTGCCGTGAAAAGGATCGCCAGCCCCCGCAAATACATGTGGTGGGCTGCCGATCCGCTGTAAACCTCTTCAATGTGGTGATCGCAATCGACCACCGCATCGAAGGGGTTAATTGCCGATTTCAGCGGCGACAGGCCGCTGATCGGCAACAGGGAGAGCAGGGCTTACACCCTGCACAGTTAACCGCCGCTGCGGTGTAGCGCCGCGCGGCGGTTAACTGTCAAAGCACTGACGCTAGTGAACGTCAAGGTGCGCGAAGTTACTGCACACATTGACGTTCATTAACGTCAAGGTGCGGGAAGGGGTTAAAACGATACGACCAGCAGATGATTGGGTGTTTGCTCGTTCATCTGCGGATCGCTGCCCTTTTTACACAGCGCAATTATCAGCAACGAGCGTTATATGAATACTTGTCTGCCCGATAATCGTCCTGTGTAAAGAACATTTTAGGCTAAGTTCACACTGAGTTTTTTTACGAGTTTTTTTTACGCGGAAACCGAGCAGTAAAACTGCCTCGCGGGAAAAAGAAGCGACATGCCCTATCTTCGGCCATTTACGCCTCTGACCTCACATTGACTTCAATGGGAGGCAGAGAAAGCGTATTTCGCTGTGTATTATGCCCGCGGCGCTCAATGGCCGCGGGCAAAAAACGCAGCGAAAATCGGCGTGCAGGGAGAGGAAAATGTGCCTCAAACTTCCAAACGGAATTTTGAGGCAGATATTCCTCCTGCAAAAAACTCTGTGTGAACATAGCCTTAGACTCATGTCCTGGTTACTACACTTCAGTGGAAAGCTACCGGCAGTCGCCACTAGGGGGAGCTACTGTAAATGTATTTATATTGTGCTAACTGACGTTAAAGAGGCTCTGTCACCACATTATAAGTGCCCTATCTCCTATATAAGGAGATCGGCGCTGTAATGTAGGTGACAGTAATGCTTTTTATTTTAAAAAAAACGATCTTTTTTCACAAAGTTAGGAGCGATTTAAGTTTATGCTAATGAGCTTTCGTAATGCCCAAGTGGGCGTACTTTTACTTTCGACCAAGTGGGTGTTGTACAGAGGAGTGCATGACGCTGACCAATCAGCATCATGCACTCCTCTCCATTCATTTACACTGCACTAGCGATATAGATATATCGCTATGTGCAGCCTCATACACAAGCCCTAACATTACTAGTGTCCTGATAATGAATACACATGAAATCCAGCCTGGACGTCATGTGTACTCAGAATCCTGACACTTCTGAATCTTTTTTGTGAGATTCCAGCAACGGATACGAAATCTCGCGATCTCGAACGAGATTTGGTTTCACTTGCCGGAATCTCACAAAAAAAGAGTCAGAAGTGTCAGGATTCTGAGTACACATGACGTCCAGGCTGGATTTCATGTGTATTCATTATCAGGACACTAGTAATGTTAGGGCTTGTGTATGAGGCTGCACATAGCGATATATCTATATCGCTAGTGCAGTGTAAATGAATGGAGAGGAGTGCATGATGCTGATTGGTCAGCGTCATGAACTCCTCTGTACAACGCCCACTTGGTCGAAAGTAAAAGTACGCCCACTTGGGCATTAAGAAAGGTCATTAGCATAAACTTAAATCGCTCCTAACTTTGTGAAAAAAGATCGTTTTTTTAAATAAAAAGCATTACTGTGACCTACATTACAGCGCCCATCTCCTTATGTAGGAGACAGGGCACTTATAATGTGGTGACAGAGTCTCTTTAACCCCTTAGTGACCATCCCATTGTAGGCCCTAATGACCAAGCTATTTTATTCGTTTTTCTATAGTCGCATTCAAAGAGCTCTAACTTTTTTATTTTTTCAGCACCCCACAGGTGTCTCATATATTTTATTAGAAATGGGCAGTGAAAATGAAAAATGACATTATTTTCCAATAAGACGCAGCATTAGTTAAAAATGTTTCATTTTCTCAACAAATAAAGGAGAAAAAGCACCGTAACATTTGTAAGGGCATGACCACACGTGGCGGATTTCCTCCGCAACTGTCCGCATCAATGCCGCACAGAATCTGCGTTGCAGATTCTGCTGCGGATCTGCACAAAATGTGCAGTAAATTGATGCGGACTAGCTGCTGCGGACTGCGGTAAAAGTACTTCCCTTCTCCCTATTCAGTGCAGGATAGAGAGAAGGGACAGCACTTTCCCTTGTGAAAGTCAAGGAAATTCATACTTACCGCCCGTTGTCTTGGTGACGCGTCCCTCCTTCGGCATCCAGCCCGACCTCCCTGGATGACGCGGCAGTCCATGTGACCGCTGAGGCCTGTTATTAGCCTGTGATTGGCTGCAGCCGTCACTTAGACTGAAACGTCATCCTGGGAGGCCGGACTGGAGACAGAAGCAGGGAGTTCTCGGTAAGTATGAACTTCATTTTTTTTTACAGATAGATGTATATTGGGATCGGTAGTCACTGTCCCGGGTGCAGAAACAGTTACTGCCGATCGCTTAACTCTTTCAGCACCCTGGACAGTGACTATTTACTGACGTCTCCTAGCAACGCTCCCGTCATTACGGGAGCCCCATTGACTTCCTCAGTCTGGCTGTAGACCTAGAAATACATAGGTCCAGCCAGAATGAAGAAATGTCAAGTTAAAAAAGCAAGACGGATCCGCAGCACACATAACATGTGCATGACAGCTGCGGACTTCATTGCGGAAATTAGAATCTCCATTGAAGTCAATGGAGAAATTCCGCCATGAGTCCGCCACTGCTCCGCAACAGACAGAGCATGCTGCGGACACCAAATTCCGCTCCGCAGCGGAATTTTACGCATTGTCTAAACGAACACTGCTAAATTAAAGTGTAAGTCAATGGACAAACGGCTCCGCTGCGGATTAACGCTGCGGAGTGTCCGCAGCGGAATTTAAGTGAAATTCCGCCACGTGTGAACCCAGCCTAAAGCAACTTCTTCAGAGTAGGGAAATACCCCACACGTGGTCATAAACTGCTATTTGGACACACAGAAAGGCTCTAAAGGGAAGGAGCGCCATTTAGTATTTGGAGTGGAGATTTTACAAGATTCGTTTTTTGACACCATGTTGCATTGAGCTATAGTACCAGTACAGTGGTACCCCCCGAAAAATTACCCCATTTTGGAAACTAGATTCCTCAAAGAATTGATCTAGGGGTGTAGTGAGCATTTTGACCGCACAAGTGTCTTGCAAAAATGAGTAAACAATAGATGTTGCAGATTGAAAATTGCTTTTTTCCACAAATATGCCATTTCAGTGCCCAATGTGTTGTGCCCAGCTTGTACCACCGTAGACACACATCCCATAAATTGTTAAGCGGGTTCTCCAGAATACACCATATGTGGTTATAAATTGCCGTTTGGGTACACTGCCAGGCTCAGTTGGACCACCATTTGGCTTTTGAAGCGCAGATTTTGCTTGGTGTATTAGTGTTATTTCAGCTTATAATGTGGGGGCATATGTGAGCTGGGCGGAGTACATCAGGGTATATGTAAGCTGTGCGGAGTACATCAGGGTATATGTAAGCTGGGCGGAGTACATCAGGCTATATGTAATATGCGCGGAGTACATCGGGATATATGTAAGCTGTGCGTAGTACATCAGGATATATGTAAACTGTGGAGTACATCAGGGTATATGTAAGCTGTGCGGAGTACATCATGGTATATGTTAGCTGGGTGGAGCGCATCAGGATATATGTAAGCTGTGCGGAGTACATCAGGGTATATGTTAGCTGGGTGGAGTGCATCAGGATATATGTAAACTGGGCGGAGTACATCAGGGTATATGTAAGCTGGGCGGAGTGTATCAGGGTATATGTAATATGTGCGGGTACATCAGGGTATATGTAATATGTGCGGGTACATCAGGCTATATGCAAGCTGTGAGGAGTACATCAGGGTATATGTAAGCTGTGCGGAGTACATCAGGGTATATGTAAGCTGGGCGGAGTACATCAGGGCATATGTAAGCTGTGCGGAGTACATCATTGTATATGTAAGCTGGGCGGAGTACATCATTGTATATGTAAGCTGGTCGGAGTACATCAGGGTATATGTAAGCTGGGCGGAGTACATCAGGGTATATGTAAGCTGGGCGGAATACATCAAGGTATATGTAAGCTGGGCGGAGTACATCAGGGTATATGTAAGCTGGGCGGAGTGCAACAGGTCATAATAGGATGATGTAATAAATGGGGAGAATGAATAATCCATGGATTGGTGTGGTACGCTTTGAACCAATTATTTTATGCACAGGCCGGGTTTATTGGGTATTATACAGAATATCTGCGCTCCAGTATTGCCTAATCATTGACTTCTTCACTAGCCCTATAAGCCGCACAAGGCCCTAAGGTTTCCTCATCTCCGCTGCGTCTACAGGGTCCACCTGTGGGGTCCAGCAAATGACGATGTGGGGTATTTAGTGAAATTCTACTGGACCTAAAAAATGAGTCTGGGTCGTCATTTAGCATCATTGCGTTTTGAGAGCCATAACATGTTATTTTTCTGAGCTGTGTGAGGGCGCGTTTTTTGTGGAACGAGCTGTAATTTTTATTGGTTCCATTTTGGGGTACATGCGATTTTTTTATCACTATTTATTCCATTTTTTGGGAGATGAGGAAACAACAAAACAGCAATTCTAGCACTTTTCTTTGTTTGTTTTTTACAGTGTTCACCGTGCAGTATAAACAACATGTTAACTTTATTCTGCGGGGCGATACGATTACAGCGACACCAAATTTATATCGTTTTTTTACGTTTCACTACGTTCCCACAATAAAAATACTCTTTTCTAAAAAAATCATGTTTTAGTGTCGCCATTTTCTGACAGCCATAACTTTTTTATATTTTAGTTGATATCGCTGCGGGATGGCTTGTTTTATGCGTGACGAACTGTAGTTTCTATTGGTACCATATTGCGTTACTTGCAACTTTTTGATCACTTTTTATTAAAAAAAATTTGACACAAGATGACCAAAAACTAAAATATTGTGATTGTTTTTTATTAAAAATGTTTATGGTGTTCACCGTGCGGTAAAAATAATGTGATATTTTTATAGATCAGGCCGTTCCGAATGCGGCCATACCTATTATGTATAGGTTTTTTTCATATTTTAATTTTTTTTGTAATAAAGAAGTTGATCAGGGAAACAGGGCAAGTGTTGTTTTTATTATTTATTTATTATTTATTAACTTTTATTTATTTATTTTTCTTTCACATTTTTTTTAACATTTTTTACTTTTTCTTTTACATTGACCTGGGGACTTGAAGATCTGGTCTTCTGATCCCCGGTACGATACACTGCACTACTTATGTAGTGTAGTGCATCGTAACTGTCATTCTTCATTTGACAGTTAGCGTATTAGGTAATAGGCTACCATACCTGGGCAACCAGGAAGCCTAGTAACGGCTTCCTGGTTGCCATAGCAACAATCGCCACCCGCGATCCATCGCGGGGCGCGCGGGGGGTACAGAGGGAGCTCCCTCCCTCTGTCAACCACTTCAATGCGGCGGACGTCATTGACAGCCGCATTGAAGGGGTTAAATGGCTGCGATCGGCGCTAACAGCCATCGCAGCGGCATGTCAGCTGTGTATAACAGCTGACAGCCGCTGAAGATAAAGCGCGCACAGCTCCTGTGCTCGCTTTATCTGCAGGGCGTAACTGTACGACCGTCTGCAGAAAAATCACTTTGATTTCGGACGTACAGTCACGGCCAATCGCGGGAAGGGGTTAATAATCTTTATTTTACATTTATTATTTATTTCATTAGCCCCACTAGGGGACTTTACTGTGCGATATTCCGATCGCTGCTATAATGCTCTGGTATACTTCGTATACCAGAGCATTATTGCCTGTCAGTGTAAATCTGACAGGCAATCTGTTAGGACGTGCCTCCGGCGCGTCCTAACAGGCATATGTCCAGGGCAGAACTGGGGGCTTTTATCAAGCCCACGGCTGCCATGACAACTTTTCGGAGATCCGCGATTGCATTTGCGGGCCGCCGATGGGTGACAGAGGGAGCTCACTCCCTCTGTAAACAAGTTAAATGCCGCGGTCGCTATTGGCGGCATTTAACGGGTTAAACGGCCGCGATCGAAGTCAACTTCAATCGCGGGCATTGGAGCAGGAGCTCGGCTGTCATCAGACAGCTGAGCCCCGGCTCCAGCCTGCACGGGAGACCCGTGCAGGACTTAGACTAGGCGAACGTGAAAAGGCGTCAGCCTAGCCGAAGGCCCCTTAGTGACGAATGTGAAAAGGCATATTGTTGGTCACTAAGGGGTTAATGGAGCTGTACGCACATGTATGCAGTGAGGGCACCCGCTAATAGTCGGCCATAGCGAAGAGACTGCTGAATAAACAACCTGCGACTAGAGACATTCTGGGCGTTATAGTACCACATAGCAGCAGACCACTACTGAACGTCGTTACCGGAAAGAGCGCGTCCTGTCAGCGGAGCACACGACACACGAGAAAACCGCCTCTCCTCTCGGGTAATACCTCACGCCGGTCCTGCAGGTGTCGCTGTCCGCGGCCGCTTGGTCTCACGTTTTTTCCTCGCTTTGAATCTCTAAACATCCGACCACGTCCAGTCCGCTCTCTGCTGTTACTTAGGAAACGGGGCGGAACCTATAGCTGGCCAATAGCTGCTGGACATTTTTTCTTTATCCAATAAACTTTATTGTACAGAACAATTTAGACAACCTAAAGCTGCTGTTCTCTGGCGTTCACCACCGGGGTGCTTAGGGTGGCAGGAGGTCCTGCCCGTCTTATCAGAGTTGTCCTTGAATTAAATGGAGAAGATGTTGTGGTGTATTGCCATGAAATTGTTATGGTAATCACAAATATAAACCGCGATTTGACTGCACCATGTGAATAGACCCTAGCAGAGTTAGGTCAGAACGGATTTTCATTTTCTGGATGTAAACAATTAATATTTCCATTCACTGCAAGCAAGCAGAAATCTTGAAATGGGTGAGGAGTTAGAGCTGATAGTATATTAGAAAGTTGCAGAACTTTTCATTATACAGTGAATAAAACATAAACCCTTCATTATGGACGATCCTTGTTCTCCCCCACAAGAGATTTCAGGGGACACTGCCGCCATACACATTACATTGTCAGCGAGGTAGCATTGATATGGGGGTACCCTATATATGTATATGGCCTCTTATATTATCTTACCTTTTTCCCTTGGCCTCCGTTTCGGTGTAATCCCTTAATACCTGAGCCCCTCCACGTGTAATGACACAAAGATCCACGCCACTGCCGGAGCCAAGGTCACAGATGATGCCCGCCGTTATGGAGTCCGTGACTAGTTGCTTAGCGTCCTCCAGCTGAGAGAAGGTGGGAGTCAAATTTAATCTTACTGTCTGCATAATGAATGAGTCTATTCACAGTATATGAGTCTATTCACACAGTGCGTCATATCGCAGCTTACTGCCACAAAGCAATAAACCACAATTTGACTGCATTGTGTGAATCAACCTATAAGGCCACTTGATCAATATTTCAGGCAAACCCCCTCCTTTGCGCAATAATGATCTACTAAAAATGAATTGAGCTCATTATTTGGCAGGTATGAAAGTGCCGCAGATGACCACCAGCAGCCACTATTGTTGTATAATCTGTGGTGTATGGCCAAATCACCCCGTTATACAGTGACATGACGGATAATGAGGTAATGTTGCCATTCAGGAGCCTGGGAAAGCTGGGCGGCAGTTCCTGGTGGCCATATTAGTTGTCACTAAGAAATGACAGAAAAGAAGGATAACATCTTGATAGAAGAGGGCGGCTTTTTTGGGCACCGCAGCTGCAGGGATATTACATTTCACATTGATGCCCACATTTATGGCCCCCTGTATTCTGTGACTGGAGAGAGCATAGGGGCTGCCATAAAGTGTGACCGGCCATCACAGCAGTTTTCACTTCCCTCCATTCACGACTCTCCTAAGTGACCCAACAATGCAGCACTAGAAGCCGGGGCGTCACTAAGGCTGGGTTCACACACCCTAGCATCAAACAAGTGCCTGTCACTTCTTCAGACATAAATGGAGCCGTTTTCGATGGACTCCATGGAAAAACAGCTCCAAAGACGCCTGCACATGCTATTACGGCTGAAATTACGGTGCTGTTTTCTCCTGAAAACAGCACCGTAATTTCAGCCGTAATGGACGCTGCCGTGTGAACATACCCTCAGGGCTTAAAATGTCAGGGGAAATAGCCCCAATACATATGTGTCCGCCCCCCACAAAATGTGTGTATAGGAGACAGCATATCTATGGCACTACGACCCTATAAACTATGGATAGGATTAGATACATTGGCTGAGCAGACAGTATCACACATGATAGGATTAGATACAGTCGCTGAGCAGACAGTATCACACATGATAGGATTAGATACAGTGGCTGAGCAGACAGTATCACACATGATAGGATTAGATACAGTGGCTCAGCAGACAGTATCACACATGATTGGATTAGATATAGGGCCCAGCAGACAGTATCACACATGATCGGATTAGATATAGGGCCCAGCAGACAGTATCACACATGTTCGGATTAGATACAGTGGCTCGGAAGGCAGTATCACACATGATAGGATTAGATACAGCGGCTCAGCAGACAATATCACACATGATAGGATTAGATACAGGGCTCAGCTCGCTGACATTGCGGCTCCAGCGTTGGACCCAGGAAAGGTAAGAATGATAATTTTGCTTCTTTATGTGTTACTGATTATTTTTGTGCGTTTGTGTTTTTTTACAGGTTCGGTTGTTGGACTTCGGATACGAGGACTTCAATGACGGCGTTTTTTTTATTCTCAATAAAATGGTTAATGAGGGTTGTGTTTTTTTATTTCAATAAAATATTTTTTCTATGTGCTTGTATCTTTTTAAACTTTATTATCACCACCTTAGTAATGGCCGCTGGCTGATTGACAACCTCCATTACTAAGGCGGGGCTTAATGTTAGCAGGTGCAGAGGCCAACACTAACCCCCCATTATTACCCCGGATGGTCAGGTACTGGATCGTACCCGGCTCTTCCCAGCACCCCTGGTGGCGGTGGGTACCGGGGTAAAAATGGGGGTTAGTGTTAGCCTCTGCACCGGCTAACACTAAGCCCCGCCTTAGCAATGGATGCTGTCAATCAGCCGGCGGCCATTACTAAGGCGGTAGTAATATAGTTAAAAAAAAATCAAAGACATAGAAAAAATATTTTATTGAAATAAAAAAAAAAAAACACACAACCCTCATTAACCATTTTATTGATAATAAAAAAAAAAGACGTCATCGAAGTAGTCCTGGAATCCGACGTAGTCCAATGACCAAACCTGTAAGAAAACATACAAAAAAACACGATTAGTAACACATGTGTTAGGCTTAGATACAGGGCCCATGTGTGATACTGTCTGTGGGACCCTGTATCTAAGCCTACCACAAGGTAGGCTTAGATACAGGGTCCAGCAGACAGTAATCTTATACAGTATAAGATCACTGTCTGCTGGACCCTGTATCTAAACCTACAGTGTGGTAGGCTTATATACAGGGCCCATCAGACAGGATCACACATGGGCCATGTATCTAAGCCTACCATGTGATTGGCTTAGATATAGGGCCCAGCAGACAGGATCACGCATGGGCCATGTATCTAAACCTACAGTGTGGTAGGCTTATATACAGGGCCCATCAGACAGGATCACACATGGGCCATGTATCTAAGCCTACCATGTGATTGGCTTAGATACAGGGCCCAGCAGACAGGATCACGCATGGGCCATGTATTTAGATACATGGCCCATGCGTGATCCTGTCTGCTGGGCCCTGTATCTAAGCCAATCACATGGTAGGCTTAGATACATGGCCCATGTGTGATCCTGTCTGATGGGCCTACCATGTGATTGGCTTAGATACAGGGCCCAGAAGACAGGATCACGCATGGGCCATGTATCTAAGCCTACCATGTGATTGGCTTACATACAGGGCCCAGCAGACAGGATCACACAATCTGTGATCCTGTCTCATGGGCCCTCTAAGCCTGCTAAATCGTAGGCTTAAAGGGGTTGTGCAGTCCCTAAACATTGATGGCCTATCCACAGTACAAATCCATCGGTATGATGTGCACGGCCAACTTCTTATACATATAGCATGGCGCTGTAGGGCTTCAGGACTTGATCTGACAAGTCCAACCCTCCCATGTACCTATTGTAATCCAGGATGCAGTCTGGTTTGGGGGTCTCTGTACTGGTACCTCGTACTGGTACATGGGTACTGGTGTGGCCATGTAGTGTTGTCAATACAAGGACATCTCTCTTGTCCTTGTACTTGTTGACACACAATATGTTGCTGCTAGAATGTACCCTGCTCTCACCCCTTCTGAGTGTTTTCCCCAAGCAGAGTCTTAGGGAGGCCTCTCAGATTTCTTCTAGCAGTGCCGCATGACTGGAAGCGAGGCAGTTGAAGAGTGGGACGCTGGTATAAAAATAATCCAGGGACAGGTGGTAACCCTGGTCCAGCAGTGGGTGCACCAAATCCCACACAATTTTTGCATTAACTCCCAGTAAGGGAGCTGACTACTGGTGTCCTTCCCTTCATATATCCTAAACCTGTAGGTATACCCTGATGCACTTTCGCACAGCTTATACATCTTCACGCCATACCTTGCCCTCGTACCCGGCAGGTACTCGCGGAATTGAACACTCCCTTTAAAATGTACCAAGGACTCATCAATAGAAATACACTTCTTGGGGGTGCATGCTTGGGAAAACTGGGCACTGAAACGGTATAATAGGGGTCTCCGTTTATACAAACAGTCAAAACTGGGGTAATCTCGGGGTGGGCACGGCTCATTATCAGTATAATGTAAGAAGAGAAGTATTGCCTAATTTATTTATTTTTTAGTTTACAGTTCAGTTTTGAAGTTGCTTTGAGGGGCCCATATATTAGAAACCCCTATCAAACACCCCATTTTAGAAACTAGACCCCTCAAAGTATTCACAACAGCATTTAGAAAGTTTATGAACCCTTTATGTGTTTCACAGAAATTTAGAGCAAAGTAGAGGTGAAATTTACATTTTTTTTTGTCAGAAAATCCTCTTTATACCATTTTTTTTTTAACACAAAAGGTTTTATCAGAGAAACGCAACTCAATACTTATTACCTAGATACTGCAGTTTTGAGAAATATCCCACATGTGGCCCTAGTGCGGTAATGGACTGAAGCACCGGCCTCCGAAGCAAAGTAGCACCTAGTGGATTTTGAGGCCTCTTTTTTATTAGGCGCCATGTCCGGTTTGAAGAGGTCTTGTGGTGCCAAAACAGTGGAAACCCCCCAAAAGTGACCCCATTTTGGAAACTAGACCCCTTGAGGAATTCATTGTAGTTTTCTTGGGCTTTTTGATCAGTTTTTATTCTATTTTTAGGTGGCGTGGTGACTAAAAAACAGCAATTCTACTATTGTTCTTTTATTCTATTTTTTTTACAGCGTTCACTGTGAGCTATAAATGACATATTCACTTTATTCTGTGGGGCGATACGATTATGGCGATACCATATGTTTATAGTTTTTTTTATGTCTTATGGCGTTTGCACAATAAAATACGTTTTGTAAAAAATCATTCACTTTTTGTGTTACCATATTCTAAGAGCCAGAACTTTTTTATTTTTCCATCAATAAAGCCGTACGAGGACTTATTTTTTGCGTAACGAACTGTAGTTCCGATAAGTTACATTTTTAGGTACATGCGACTTTTTTCTCTCTTTTTATTCCATTTTTTGGGAGGTGAAGTGACCAAACAATTGTGTTTCTGGTATGGTTTATTATTATTTTCTTTTACGGCGTTCACCGTGCGGGATAAATAATGAAATAATTTTGTAGTTCAAGCCGTTACGGACACGGCGATACCAATTATGTATAGTTTATTTATATATTTTTATTAATAATAAAGGACTGATAAGGTAAAAAGAGGGATTTTTACTTACTTTTATTTTCTTATTTTTACACATCTTTTTTTTACTTTATTACTTTGTCCCACTAGGGAACTTGAGGGCAGGAGGCCCTGATCGCAATTCTAATACACTGCACTACATGCGTAGTGCAGTGTATTAGAGCTGTCAGCTACTCACTGATAGCAAGCATAGTGGGTCCTGACTTTGTCAGGACCCACTAGGCTTCCGTCGATGGCATAACCGGACTCCATTGTTTGGTGCCCGGTTGCCATAGTCACCATCGCCGGCCGCTATCGTGTAGCAGGCCGGCGATGGCAGCTTAACCCCTAAAAAGCTGCGATCTCTATTGAATGCGGCTTTTAAGGGGTTAATCAGCGGTGACACAGCGATCGGTCCCCACTGTAGGAGCTGTGACAGCTGTTGTACGAGACATCAGCTGTCACAGCTCCTGTATGTGTCGGGTGGACGGCCTAAACGGCCGTTACTCCCGAGACGTGCTATTAGGTCATGGAGCGCCAACGATACAGCTACCATGACCTAATAATACGTCCAGGAGCGGGAAGGGGTTAATGAAGCTGCCAGGTGAGGACCTGTGAGGCGTCTATTTCTCAAACTAGAGACTCTAATGTACTTGTCTTGTTGCTCAGTTGAGCAGCGGGGCCTCCCACTTCTCTTTCTACTCTGGTTAGAGCCTGTTTGTGCTGTCTTCTGAAGGGAGTAGTACACATCGTTGTAGGACATCTTCAGTTTCTTGGCAATTTCTCGCATGGAATAGCCTTCATTTCTAAGAACAAGAATAGACTGTCGAGTTTCTCATGAAAGCTCTCTTTTTCTAGCCATTTGCAGAGTTTAATCGAACCCACAAATGTAATGCTCCAGATTCTCAACTAGCTCAAAGGAAGGTCAGTTTTATAGCTCCTCTAAACAGTAAAACTGTTTGCAGCGGTGCTAACATAATTGCACAAGGGTTTTCAAGTGTTTTCTAATCATCCATTAGCCTTCTAACACAGTTAGCAAACACAATGTACCATTAGAACACTGGAGTGATGGTTGCTGGAAATGGGCCTCTATACACCTATGTAGATATTGCATTAAAAACCAGACGTTTGCAGCTAGAATAGTCATTTAGCACATTAACAATGTATAGAGTGTATTTCTGATTAATTTAATGTTATCTTCATTGAAAAAAACTGTGCTTTTCTTTCAAAAATAAGGAAATTTCTAAGTGACCCTAAACTTTTGAACGGTAGCGTATATGTGTGTATGTGTATATATATATATATATATATATATATATATATACACACACATGTGTTATATATATATATATATATATATATAATGTGTGTGTGTGTGTATATATGTTTGTATGTGTGTGTGTGTGTGTGATATATATATATATATAATTTGTGTGTGTGTATATGTATATATATGTGTGTACATACACACACTGCATATTGAAAAACATTAATAATAATGGCTACGCGTTTCAACGCTGTACTAGCGTCTTCCTCAGGCCGTTAAAATTACATACAAAAGAGGTTGCTTATATATCAACGGAAATCTAAGCACACCAGAAGGAAAAAATAAAAGGGGTCAAAAGGGGAAAGGTCAAAGAATGATTGTGACGTCATAAACAATTCTAAACAATTTTCCGATATAGATGTTATTTATGACGTCACAATCATTCTTTGACCTTTCCCCTTTTGACCCCTTTTTTTTCCTTCCTGTGTGCTTAGATTTCCGTTGATATATAAGCAACCTCTTTTGTATGTAATTTTAACGGCCTGAGGAAGACGCTAGTACAGCGTTGAAACGCGTAGCCATTATTATTAATGTTTTTCAATAAACATATATTTATTTATATCATTTTGTCTACCATCGCTGAGTTCCTTCAACAGCCATGCAGCAGCGCCTCACGGGATCCTCCCTTTTTCCACTACCTCTTTACGTTCTAACTAGCGGTGACCACCTGGTTTACCGGTTTGGATCCTGGCAGCAGCAACTGTGGGCTTTTTCATTGCCTTTTCCAAGCACTATCGTGGTGAGCATAATAGACCACGTTCAATATTCTATTTAAACCCCATTGACCTGCACTATGTGGCGCCGTGCTTTTTGCTTTTCTGGTCATTCATTAGATGAAGCGATAAAACACAGGGGAAGGTCACGGTCACGGTCACAGGATCTTGGGCTGTGAATAGAAACTCCATCATTTAAAGGGCCCCATCCACCCTATAGATAAACCGCACAGCACCTGGGCAATGTAGTGCGCAGGACCTGTAGGCGATGTGATATAATTTGTAGATTGCTATAGAGAGGAGTTCAGAGCCCCCAAATCTTGCCGCCAATGTAATTTGGACTTGCAGTGATCCCAGGCTGAGGAGTTCACTGTACTGGGCATGTGCAGCCTGAAGCTTGTGATCTTCTAGAGCGGAGACTCTCCAGCGGTTGTGAAACTACGACTCCCAGCATGCCAGGGCCTTGCCACCTGGTGAGGTTATTAAAGGGGAACTCCACTCAATTTATGGCTGTGCATAAAATGTGTCTTCTCCACACTGAGTGCTCACCCTGCGTCCGCTGCCTCCTCTCCTATCAATCTCCATGCCTGCCCCTGTATATTTCCTGTCCTCAAGGTTACGCCTGTCTCTACATATACACCCAGCATCTCCTAAGGCCCCATCTACACGAACGTGCTTTTGCGGCCGCAATTCCCCCGAAAATCCACGGGAGAATTGCGGCCCCATTCATTTCTATGGGGCCATGCACACAACCGTAGTTGTTACGGTCTGTGCATGACCCAGGAGCCTGCACCGCAGAAAGAACGGACCTGTCTTATTACGGCTGTCTTCTGCGGTCCGGGCTCATTGAAAATAATGGCCGCGGCCATGTGCATGTCCCGCGATTTGCGGGCGGCTCGCGGCTGACAGTCCGCAGACGGCCGACCCGAAAATCACAGCCATGCACATGGCTACGGTCGAGTGCATGAGGCCTAAGTCTTCAGCTTCACTATGGTACCTCTGCTGCTGCCGGCCCTCGTCGTCCTCTTTTTTCTATACTTAAGATGTTCCCACTCCAAGTGTCGCCTGTCAGGACTCGACCAGAATTAGCGTCCTCCGCGTCCCGCACCACTGCCCTTAATCGGGAATCTGATGGATCTGGGGCGCAGTGATCTTCCTCAACATTTCATGCACCTGGCCCAGAAATATGGCCCCATCTATCGTCTCAGCTTCTGGGGTCAAGGTATGTGAGGGTCCGGGGTTTTTTTGTGGTATTTTATTACTAAAACTGCTTTACTTCCAAAACTAGAAATAATAAAAATGACACTGGCACTAAAAAAGTGACGACCAGTGCGCCAAGCATTAGATGTGGTCACTTCTTTAAGGCGACTTGCACCGAGACCAGCACCCATTCTGCTGGAACAATGTAAATTGCCGATTCATATGGTCATTACGAAGGACTCCTATGGTCAGCCATACAGCAGGCTATAGGTGGCTTATGAGCCACTGGTTGGGAACCCCCGCTGTAGCCTCTGACTTACGGGTAAAATTGTTTACAGCGGGTATAGAAAATCTTGATTGGCATAACAAGGCAATGTGTTATACGGCCCGAAAAACTACCCAAAATAGGCCGTGTGAACATACCCTTGCAGCTCTTTAATATGTAGATGCCTCTTTTTCAAAGGACCAAATGTAATTGGACAATTATCTCAAGAGCTATTTAATGGGCTGCATGGGCTATTCCCTCGTTATTCCATCACCAATTAAGCAGGTAAAGGGTCTGGAGTTGATTCCAGGTGTGGCATTTGCATTTGGAAGCTGTTGCTGTGAACCTACAACATGAGGTGAAAGGAGCTCTCAATGCAAGTGAAACCGACCATCGCTAGGCTTAAAAAAAATGAAGAAATCCATCAGAGAGAAGCACAAATGTCAGGAGTGGCCAAATCAACAGTGTGGTATATTCTTAAAAAAAAAAGAGTGCACTGGTGATCTCAGGGACACCAAAAGGACTGGACGTCCACGTAAAACAAGAGTGGTGGATGATCGCAGAATCCTTTCCATGGTGAATAAAACCCCTTCACAACATCTACCCAAGTGACGAACACTCTCCTGGAAGTAGGTGGATCAGTATCTAAGTCCACCATAAAGAGAAGACTTCATGAGAGCAAATACAGAGGGTTCACCACAAGGTGAAAACCATTAATCAGCCTCAGAAACAGAAAGGCCGGATTAGACTTTACCAAACAACAAGTAAAGAAGCCGCCCAGTTCTGGAACAGCATGAAACTAAGATCAACCTGTACCAGAATGATGGGAGGAAGAAAGTATGGAGAAGGCTCGGAACGGCTCATGATCCAAAGCACACCACATCCTGTGTAACACCTGGTGGAGGCAGTGTGGTGGCATGGCGGGGGCAGTGTGGTGGCATGGCGGGGGCAGTGTGGTGGTATGGGCATGCATGGCTGCCTGGCACTGGGTCACTAGTGTTTGTTGATGATGTGACTGAAGACAGAAGCGGTCGGATGAATTCTGAAGTGTTCAGGGATTTACTTTCTGCTCAGATTCAACCACATGCAGCAGGTGATTGGACGTCGCTTCACAGGACAGATGGACAATGACCCAAAACATTCTGCGAAAGCAACCCAGGAGTATAGAAGGCAAAAAAGTGGAATATTCTGCAATGACCGAGTCAGATCTCAACCCGATCGAGCTGCATTTCTTTAGCTTAAAGGGAATGTGTCGCTAGAAAAATGTTTTTTGTTTTTTTTAGTTAAACTGTTAGTATATAAATGATTAAACATTGTTCTAATTTTTATTTATTTTTTTCACAAGTCAGGAAATATTCTAAATTAGATTCTAATTTATAACATTTCCATGTGCTGGTCACTAGAGGGAGCAATTCCCAAAATTGCAGCATTGTCATGTGGTAAAGCAACCTCATTGCTTTATTGTGCAAAATTGGAGACGACACACTCGCTTTAGCGTCCTCAAACAATCCCCCCTCCTTTCTCCTGGCTAGTGCCAGGAGAAAGGAGGGGGTTGAATGTTCAAACCTCCTACACTGTGTGTCGCCATTTTTTGAACGAATGTACAGTGTAGGAGGATTAGATACAGTGGTAAATACACAGTATAACACGAACATACACAAACATAACTTACCTGCTCCTGCCGCCGCCGCTCCTAGTCCTTGCTTCTGAACATATGGACGGAAGCCGCGACCGGAAGTAGTCATCTTACTGTCCGGCTGCGACTTCCGGTCCACATGAAAATGGCGCCACATGTCGCTCGGCCGAAGACCTTCCTTTTGGATTGTGTGGGAGCGGCGCATGCGCCGTTCCCACACAGACGGCGTACGCTATAGTGAATGGAATGGCTCCCGTTCGCATTCTTTATGGGGATGTATGTGCCGTATTCCATCTCTGTATGTGTCATTAATCGACACATGCAGAGATGAAAAAAAAATGGCAGCCCACATAGTGAAATAAAAGTAATAAAAAAGAAAAAACTACAACAAAAATAAATAAAATGTATTTTAATAACATACTAAAAGCAATAACATATATAAAAGAAATTTTTTTCATGACCCCTTCCCTTTAAAGATTAAAGGTTCTCTTTAATCTGTGTGTCAATATTGCAGGATGCGATCAGGTGGCCCTGTTATATAGGAGGTGTTCATTTGCAATAGAAATGAATGGATGAGTATTTTTATCTGCAATTATGGTCCGTAATTGAGTGTGATGTGTGTGCCAATATACAGAGCTTTACTAGCCTATTCTGCTGCCTTAAAGGGAATGTGTCGCAAATTAAATAAAAAAAAAAAAGTTTAAGTGTCTTTACTTATTGTCATTATATTTTTTAAGTTTTTTGCTGTATTTTTTTTTTTCTTCCATATGGTGGAAAGTATTACAAATTTAATAATAATTTTACATGTTTTCCTATGTTGGCCACCAGGGGGAGAACTTCCCAGAATTACAGCAAGGTGAATAAGGCAAAGCAACCTGACTCACAGCTGCCGTAAATGTGGGAGGGAATCTCACCCCCCCTCCCACAAGCCAGGAAAAGGTGTCTTCAAATTGCTAAGCAGTGTCAGGCAGCCATTTTGGGTGTGATTCTGCATCTGGCAGAAGTTATAGGAAACACCAAAAGGCTAAGGGTATGTTCACACGCTTACTAAACAAAGGGAAAACCGCTCCTGATTTTCAGCCATTTTTTAATCAAACTCGCGTTTTTACGGCCGTTTTTGGAGCTGTTTTTCTATAAAGTCAATTAAAAACGGCTCCAAAAACGTCCCAAGAAGTGATGTGCACTTCATTTTGGCGGGTGTCTTTTTACGTGCCGGTTTTGGAAAACGACCACGTAAAAAACGCCCTGTCGGAACAGAACGCCATATTTCCCATTGAAACCAATGGGCAGACGCTTGCAGGCTTTCTGCTTCCGATTTTTCAGCTGAAAACTCTGCGTGTGAACATACCCTTAGAATGTTGAAAGTGAAGTGAATGACTTTTCAGTTGACCGGTTCACACGCCGTGTATTTGACACGTGTTTTTTTTGCACATTTTACGTGCCAAAAAGCACATTAAAAGAAATGCTTGATTACACTTGATTTTGCACAACTAGAGAGATTTATCGTTCAGGAGTCTGGGAAAGCTGGGTGACCACCATTACCCCTCCTAGTGGAGTGTGAAAGGGTCATGGTGGTCACCCAGCTTTCCCAGACGCCTGAACGATAAATCTCTCTAGTTGTGCTGAGACTGAGCGGTTCATTAGTCACATTCCCAAACAGTCTCAGCACAACTAGAGAGATTTATCGTTCAGGGGTCTGGGAAAGCTGGGTGACCACCATTACCCCTCCTACTGGAGTGTGAGAGGTTCATTAGTCACATCCCCAAACAGTCTCAGCACAACTAGAAAGATTTATCGTTCAGGGCTTTCCCAGTACAGTTGCATCATGTGTCCTTCATACAAGGGGGGGGGGCCCGTCGGGGGTCACGAGAGCGGGGGTCTGTGAGATAGAGAGTGGGACAGACAGAGACACACACCTTACCTGCAGTGCAGCTGGTCTTCAGTATGGCGCCTGCTATCTCCCTGCAAACAGCTGCTCTGCTGTGTGACTCTGACCTGCGTCTGCGCAGTACAGAGACAGAAAGCAGAATCAATGGAACGGCTCCCGTTCATTGACTCCTATGCCCTGTAGCACCTCTTGGATTTTGGGGCCTCCTTTTTTCAGAATATATTTTAGGCACCATGTCAGGTATGAAGAGGTCTTGTAGTGCCAAAACAGTGGAAACCCCCAAAAGTGACCCCCATTTTTTAAACTACACCCCTCAGGGAATTTATCTAGGGGTATAGTTAGCATTTTGATCCCACAGGTATTTTGCTATATTTTCTGGAGTTAGTCTGTGAAAATGAAAATCTACTTTTTTTCTGGAAAAACGTAAAAATTTCTAATTTTTGCAAGAAATAAAGGAGAGAAAGCACCCCAACATTTGTAAAGCAATTTCTCACGATTACGGAAATACCCCATATGTGGTAATAAACTGCTGTTTGGACCCACAGCAGGGTTCAGAAGGGAAGGACCCCCATTTGGATTTTGGAGCTCTGATTTTACTGGAATGGTTTTCAGTGCCGTGTCACGTTTGCAATGCCCTGGAGGGACCTAAACAGTGGAATCCCCCCAAAAGTGACCCCATTTTGGAAACTATACCCCTCAAGGAATTTTTCTAGTGGTATAGTTAGCATTTTGACCCCACAGGTTTTTTGCTGAATTTATTGGAATTAGTCTGTGAAGATGAAAAGAGACTTTTTTTTGGAAAAAACACAGAATTTTCTAATTTTTATAAGGAATAAAGGAGAAAAAGCACCTCGACATTTGTAAAGCAATTTCTCCTGATTACGGAAATACCCCATTATGCGGTAATAAACTGCTGTTTGGACCCCCATGGCAGGGCTCAGAAGGGACGGAGCACCATTTGGATTTTGCAGCTCAGATTTTGCTGAATTGGTTTCTGGGGGCCATGTCGCATTTGCAGAGTCCCTGAAGTACCAGTACAGTAGAAATTCCCCAGATGTGATCCCAATTTGGAGACTATAATCCTGAAAGAATTAAATTAGAGGTGTAGTGAGCATTTTGAGCCCTCAGGTGTTTTATAGATTTTATTAGAATTGGTCCGTGAAAATGAAATTTTTTTTTTTCCCAATAACCTGTAGATTTAGCTCAGAATTTTTCATTTCAACAAGGAATACAGGAGAAAAGACACCCCAAAATGTGTTACACAATTTCTCCTGATTACGGAAATACCCCATATGTGGTTGTAAACGGCTATTTGGACATACGGCAAGGGTCTAAAGGGAAAAAGTGCAATTTCGTTTTTGGCGTGGAGATTTTACAAAATTTGTTTTTGACGCCATGTTGCATTGCGCTGAGGTACCAATACAGTGAAAACTCCAGAGAAGTGACCCCATTTAGGAAACTACACCCCTCAAGGAATTCATCTAGAATTGTAGTGAGCATTTTGACCCCCAAAGGTTTTGCAGAAATTAGTGCACAGTGGATGTTGCAGATTGAAAATTGCTATTTTCCACAGATATGCTATTTCAGTGCCCAATGCGTTGGGCCCAGCTTGTACCACTGGAGACATACGCCCCATAAATTGTTAAGCGGTTCTCCAGAGTACGGTAATACCCCATATGTGGTCATAAACCGCTGTTTGGGCACACTGCCAGGCCCAGGAGCGCCATTTGGCTTTTGGAGCGCAGATTTTGCTTGGTAGTAGTTTTGTTTAGTGTTTTACTGGTGTTTCAGTTTATAATGTGGGGGCATATGTAATCTGTGCGGAGTACATCAGGGTATATGTAAGTTGGGCAGAGTACATCAGGGTATATGTAAGCTGGGCGGAGTGTATCAGGGTATATGTAAGCTGGGCGGAGTACATCAGGGTATATGTAAGCTGGGCGGAGTACATCAGGGTATATGTAAGCTGTGCGGAGTACATCAAGGTATATGTAAGCTGGGCGGAGTACATCAGGGTATATGTAAGCTGGGCGGAGTTCATCAGGGTATATGTTTGCTGGGCGGAGTGTATCAGGGTATATGTAAACTGTGCGGAGTACATCAGGGTATATGTAAGCTGGGCGGAGTACATCAGGGTATATGTAAGCTGTGCGGAGTACATCAGGGTATATGTAAGCTGGGCGGAGTACATCAGGGCATATGTAAGCTGTGCGGAGTACATCATTGTATATGTAAGCTGGGCGGAGTACATCATTGTATATGTAAGCTGGTCGGAGTACATCAGGGTATATGTAAGCTGGGCGGAGTACATCAGGGTATATGTAAGCTGGGCGGAGTACATCAGGGTATATGTAAGCTGGGCGGAGTACATCAGGGTATATGTAAGCTGTGCGGAGTACATCAGGGTATATGTAAGCTGGGCGGAGTGCAACAGGTCATAATAGGATGATGTAATAATGGGGAGAATGAATAATAAAATTAATTATCCCTGGATAGTGACGTACGCTTTGAACCAATCCTTCATGCACAGGCCGGATTATTGGGTGCAGGAGTCGCACTTCTAAAGGGTGTCTGTGGTGTTGTACAAAATAATATCCGCACTCCAGTATTGCCTAATCTTTGACTTCTTCACTAGCCCCATATGTAGCACAGACCCCCAAAACGTCATCGTTTTCGCTGGATTTACAGGGTCTACCAGTGGGGGCTGCAAATGATGACGTGGGGTTTTAGGTGAAGAACTGCTGCACATATAAATTAGTCTGGGCCATCGTTTTACATTATTGCGTTCCAAGAGTCATAACTTTTTATTTTTCCGTTGACTAGCTGTGAGTGCTTGATTTTCATGGGACGAGCTGTCGTTTTTATTAGTATCATGGGGTACATCCGATAATTTGATCAGTTTTTTATTCCATTTTTTCTGAGGTGAGGAGACCAAATACCAGAAATTCTTTCACTATTTTTTTTATAATTTTTTACCGGCGTTTTCTGTGCAGTATAAACAACATGTTTACTTTATTCTACGGTTTGATACGATTATGGCAATACCAAATTTATATAGTTTATATATGTTTTACTACTTTTACAAAAAAAAAACACTTTTTTCTAAATAAAATGTTTTAGTGTCACCATGTCCTGAGAGTCATAACTTTTTTATTTTTTTGTCAACAGAGCCGTGTGAGGGCTTGTTCTTTGCCTGACACACTGTAGTTTTTATTGGTACCATGTTTGGCTACGCGCGACTTTTTGATCACTTTTTATTCCATTTTTTTGGAAACAACGTGACCAAAAAAGGAAATTCTGCCATTGTTTTTTATGGTATTTTTTTTACGGTGTTCACCGTGCGGGATAAATAATATGATATTTTTTTTAGGTCAGGCCAATACGAACGCAGCGATACCTATTATGTCTAGTTTTTGTCTTTTTTTTTCTAATTATAAAGGGCTTGATCAGGGAAACAAGACGATTATTGTTTTTATTACGTAAAACTTGTATTTATTTATTTATCTAAAACTTTTTTTTTACTTTTTTTTCACTTTTTATTTTACACATACTAGGGGACTGGAAGATCTGATCTTCTGATCCCCTGCACAATACACTGCACTACTTCTGTATGTACTGATGTAGTGCAGTGTATTGTAACTGTCACTTTACAACTGACAGTTGAGCCTATTACGTCCTGGATCTAATAGGCTCCCGTACCTGGCAACCAGGAAGCCATTGCTAGGCTTCCTGGTTGCCATTGCAACCATCAGAACCCCGTGATTTTTCACGCGGGGGGGGGGGGGGGGGGGCCAATAGGAGCCCCCTCCCTCTGTATCAATCACTTAAATGCCACTGTCGCTATTGACAGCGGCATTTAAGGGGTTAAACTACAGCGATCGGAGAGGACAGTGATCGCTGTAGTTGCAGTGGGATGTCGGCTGTATTACAGCCGACATCCGATGAAGATGGAGCGAGCACAGCTCCTGTGCCCGCTTCATCCTCAGTGCGTTACTATACGCCCATTTTCGGGAAGGGGTTAATAAAAATAGTGTTTGTTTTTTTTACACCGCTTTCTCTGATCTCCTCACGTATCTCACAGAAGTGAGGAGATCAGAGAAAGTGACAGGAGCTTTCTCCTGCAGACGACGTCACAGACGGCTGTGATTGGTCAGTCTCTGAAGACTGACCAATCACAGCAATCGCCGGCATTGGGGACTGCTAATTGGTCCCCAGGCCGGTAGCAGAGACGGTTAGCTGTCAATGACAGCTGCCGCCGCTGTTCTGTCACTATGTGATTTCACATAGTGACAGTTTATTCCTGCGTAATAGTACGTCGAAGGTACGCTGGAATAAGCGGCCAGCGACGTACTATTACGGCGAAGGTACGCAAGGGGTTAATGACATACTAAAAGCAATATTATATAAAAAAAAAAAATTTTGTGACACCAGTCCATTAAGACAAAACTTAAAGCAGAAAGACCCACAAACAAGCAACAACTGAAGACGCGGCAGTAAAGGCCGGGCAAACATCACAAAGGAGGAAACCCAGCGTGTGGTGATGTCCATGGGTTCCAGACTTCAGGCCGTCATTGCCTGCAAAGGATTCTCTACAAAGTATTAAAAAAAACATTTATGGTAATGTTAATTTGTCCAATCACTTTTGATCACCTGAAATGAGGAGGTTGTGTAGAAAAATGGTGGCAATTCCTAAACTTTTCACAGGAGATTTTTGTTTAACCATTTGAAATAAACCTGAAAGTCTAAACTTCAATTGCATCTCAGTTGTTTCATTTCAAATCCAATGTGGTGTGGTGGCAGCAAAACCCAAATCATGAAGATTGTGTCACTGCCCAAATAATTCTGGACCCAACCCACACATGCAGCAAACACTCTGAACAAGCATAGCTGCAGTGTAAAGAATGGGGGTGGGACAGAGCAAGAGTATTGAAGTACAGCGAAGCTGGAGTCATTGATCATATCCAAGTCCTTATGAAGATTAGTCTAAAATGATGAAGATCAAAGTTATAATATACATTTTTTTTTTATTTGAAAAAATTAACAAATCTTCACAGAATAAAAACAGGAAGCGGATCACAAACTCAGCAGAACAATTAGAAGGTCGGCCAGATCAGAGGGTTCATTAGCGGTTGTGTCCAGCATCTTTGTTAGCGGTTTTGTCCAGCAGTGCCGCCTTGTGGTCATTTTCTGTGCTACATCCTGGACCCCTACAACCCATTACATAGCTGGACAGAAAAACTACTGCACTACCACCCTGCAAACTGCAGTGGCAGCCATATTGGTTGTAACAACTTTCCCATGAACAGATAAATCAAAGAAAAAACCTCCACTGTAACCAGTGTCAGGAGGGGGCGCTAAAGCCGGTTTACTCTTCCAAACTGGATCTTTTATGCAATGGTAAAACTTGTATTTCCCAATAGATTTTCTCCATTAATATAAAACTATTTACACGTGATCATTCTTCATCAAATCTTGAGAGATAAAACGGCAGCGTTATCACAGTCCATACGGGATGCCTCGGATTCTCCGTGCGAGCTGCATGTCCTTCACAAAGAGAGTGACCCTGTTGGCCTGGTGACTGCAGAGGTAAGAATCTTCAAAGAGCCGCACGAGGAAGGCCTCAGCTGACTGTGGATACAGAAGAGCATTAGTCCCTCTTAGGGCAGATTCACACGAGCGTTGCGTTTTTGCGCGCGCAAACAACGCGGCGTTTTTCCATTTGACAGCTGCGTGTGTCATCCGTGTCTGATGCGCGGCTGCGTGATTTTCGCGCAGCCGCCATCATAGAGATGAGGCTAGTCGACGGCCGTCACTGTCCAAGGTGCTGAAAGAGCTAACTGATCGGCAGTAACTCTTTCAGCACCCTCGACAGTGAATGCCGAACACAATATCGCAAAACCTGTAGAAAAAAAAGAAAAAGTTCGTACTTACCGAGAACTTCCCGGCCGTTGCCATGGTGACGCGTCCTTGGTGACGCGCCTCTCTTGACATCGGGCCCCACCTCCCTGGATGACGCGCCAGTCCATGTGACCGCTGCAGCCTGTGCTTGGCCTGTGATTGGCTGCAGCTGTCACTTGGACTTAATTGTCATCCCGGGAGGTCAGACTGGAGGAAGAAGCCGGGAGTTAGCGGTAAGTCAGAACTTCGTTTTTTTTTCTACAGGTTCATGTATGTTGGGATCGGAAGTCACGGTCCATGGTGCTGAAACAGTTTAACTCTTTCAGCACCATGGACAGTGACTATCTCCTGACGTCGCGTACCGATAATTTTTTTGCCGGGATCGGCCAAAACGAGTTTGGCCGAACCCGGTGAAGTTCGGTACGCTTGTCTGGCTTCGCTCATCGCAAAGACACTCCGTTTGGATGTTCGGTTTTCATTCATCCTTTTCACTGCTGTTGCGCGAATCACGCTCGTCCCACGGAAGTGCTTCCGTGTGGTGCGCGTGATTTTCACGCACCCATTGACCATTGCGTGATGCGCGAAATACGCAGAGTTATTGAACCTGTCGCGCTTTTTGCGCAGCAGACAAACGCTGCGCAAAAAGCACGGACTGTCTGTACTGCCCCATAGACTTGTATTGGTCCATGCGTGCCGCGTGAAAACCACGCGGCCCGCACGGACCGAATACACGCTCGTGTGAATCCCCCCTTAAAGTGACAGCACTCCCTGTATAATTTACTACACAGCTCGAAGGACTGAGCAGATTTCACTTTTATGAGCTGATAGCTAGAGTGATGGTGGGGGGGGGGGGTCTGGCCTCTGGAACTCCCACAATGCATCACAACCCCTATGCAAATGTCCCGCTAGGGCATATGGATGTGTTAGAGGGGGCGGGTGCTGAGTAGTGAACCACTGCAAAGAGCAGCTCCCCCTCTGGTTGACCCATGCGTTACATGGACAGTGCATTGTATGAGATACTGACCTCTTGTAGCGCCATAAGTGCGGTGCTTTGCCAGTAGTAAAACACGCCGCGGGAATACTTCAGGCAGATCTCTCTCACCTGCAAGAATAAAAGGGGAATATCACCGACAATAAAGAGGAGCAGCCGCAGAGGACACATCCACTCACCAGGCGGAAAAACGGGACTTTCTGAATGAGCAGATTGGTTGATTTTTGGTACTTTCTTATTTCCATCAGCGCACGCGCTCCTGGGCGGTAGCGTCTTCTTCGTTGCGTGCTCGGTCTGTGACTTGTTTCCCCACTACCTGTAAGAAAGAAATCCATAATCACAGCTGAAAATGAATCACCCGCTACATGGAAATTCACTGTCTGGCCGGGGTCACACGTAGGGTAAACACGGCGGATTTTCTGCAACGGATTTCATTGCGGAAACTCCACAGCGTAATACAGAAGCAGAAGAGTGGAGGAGATTCAAACAAATCTCATCCAGACGCAGCGGAAAAAAACCCGCCAAACTTACCCAGATCTCTCTGCTCCTGTGTTCAACCCGGCCTCCAGGGATGATGTCTCATCCCATATGACTGCTGCAGAACATCAGAGGGACACGTCACCATGGCTACGGGTAAGTATGGGTTTTTTTGTTTTTTTTCTACCTTCTATGGACATTCCAGCCGAAAAACTGCACTTTTTCAGCCAGAATTACCTCCGGTGCCCAGGGCCAATACGCTGTGTACTTTTACGCCGCGTATCTGCCCTGTGTGAACATGGCCTATTACCTTAATGTCCCCCAAGGAACATCAGGTAAACAGATTTAAAACATAACATGCTACCTGCAGCCACCACTAGAGGGAGCTCATTGTATATGGTACATTGAACTTGGTAACAAAACAGTATGCAGTGAGCTCCCTCTAGTGGTGGCTGCAGGGAGACAAAATTATACCATGTAACTGTCTACGCAGGAGATTTAGAGCTCTGTTTCAGAAAACTGTGCTCCAACTGCTGTAAAACGACATTAAGAAATTAATCAGCACAGAATGTTGGACCTAAAAAGGATATAAATGTGGACGTTCAAATTTTAGATACTTTTCTATGACTGATAATTTGGGGTCCATCAAGTCCCATTGATACCGGATTAAAGGGGTTGTACCACGAAAATAATTTTTCACCTATCCACAAGATAGGTGATAAATGCCGGATCGCTGCGGGTTGTTAACAAGAGTGCGGGTCACAGAGTGGTGGTCACTCAAGTCATTCTCTATGGCAGTGGTCCCCAACCTATTTTGCACCGAGGACCGGTTTGATGCAAGAACATTTTTGCAGGGACTGGCGGGTTAGAGTCAGTTCACACATTGCGTAAATACGGCGTATACCTGTATTATAATGCGGAAAAATCGGCAGCATAATACAGTAGCAGCAAAGTGGATGAGATAAAACACGTCTCATCCACACGCTGCATAAACGGAGTAGAAAAAAAGCTCAGAAATTGACGTCACAACATCGCGGCTGCCTGCGCGGAGCCGCTCACGGCAGAGTGCATAATTGGGCAAGGAGCAGTCAAACTTGACTATTTCCGTCGATCCCATAGGGAATGAATAGAGCGGTCGGACTGCAGGTTGGAAATTCTTAGATCCCTCATTTCATAATATATCTTCATGGGTGTGAGCTGTGTTCTCAGATTCCCTTCCCAGGGCCATATGGTAATGTGCTTCCTGCAACCACCACTAGGGGGAGACGATTGTGCACATGCATACAGCTCCTGTTGTGCCTATATAAATCAGTCCTCAGTTTGCTCCCCCTAGTGGCGGCCTTGTGCTACAGAAATTTGTGTATGTAACAGATTTTTACCTGCATAGAAACAAACCCTCTAAGATATAAAGCTGAGAAACGGATTACAATCTAGTATTACACGACCCGAGGTTATCTGAAATTCATTTTTAAAATAAAATATATAATGAGAGTGATAAGATGATCAAGGTGCAACTTTCTCTTACTTGGCGGAGATTGAGGAGGAGCTGCAGGTTTCTTCTGCGGCTGCGCCGACTTCCTGCGGGACGAGCTTTTCTGGGGTGGTTTCATGATGATGTAAAACGCTGCTGAGAGACATACAATCAGTTAAGCGGATAAGAGACGGTGACAATTCAGCAGAATCACAGGTGACGTAGGATAAACGGAGCGGTTTTATCATTCCCCACAACTCCCCCCCCCCCCCCAATACCAAAACATTCAGGTGTCGGGAAGGTCGATTTTACTGCATCCAAGTCGCCACAGAGCGCTAGACTTATATACGTATATACTGACTGATGCCACCAATGCAAGTGACAAGAAAGTGATGACATTGACGGTGAAGATATGAGATTGCCGGATGTCAGTAATTAACGCGCGCTGCATCAATGAATACAATAGATCCTCGTGGCATCAATTACCAGAACAGCGACATCAATGATCTATTTAATAATGCGGCAACAGTAGAGCTACCCGCAGCAGATCCCGCAAGCAATGGGCAGAGGTTTGCAGACGTAATGGAGCCGTCTTTTCAGGCGTGATTCGAGGCGTAAAACGCCTGAAAATAGGTCGTGTGCACATAACCTTACAGAGAATCCGTAATCCAGACAAAGGTGGGAAATTTAAAACTGGAGCAAAGGAAAAGTGGAGCAGTCGTCATGGAAATGAAAGGCCGCAGCTGGAGGACGATGAGCTGCAACAATGCAGTACAAATATACAGAAATAAAACATCTAATAATCCATATGATCTCTAGACACGCAGAAGCGAAAATGTATAAAATCAACACACACGATAGACACACACGATAGGAGAAGAAACATTCAGTCGAGTGCGCAACTTTTCTTAGGACTCTCTGCTTTGTGCCGTTTCTCTGTTATTCCTCCTGGAAATGTAAGGGTATGTTCACACGAGGGCGTCCGTTACGGCTGAAATTACGGGGATGTTTCAGCCTGAAAACATCCCCGTAATTTCAGCCGTACCGGCATGTGCAGGCGCTTGAACGCCGCGTCAATTACGGCCGTAATTAGCGCTGCTATTAATTGGAGTCAATGAATAGCGGCTCCAATTACGGCCAAAGAAGTGACAGGTCACTTCTTCTACGCGGGCGTCTATTTACGCGCCGTCATTTGACAGCGGCGCGTAAATATACGCCTCGTGTGAACAGACAAACGTCTGCCCATTGCTTTCAATGGGCAGATGTTTGTCAGCGCTATTGAGGCGCTATTTTCAGACGTAATTCGGGGCAAAAACGCCCGAATTACGTCCGTAAATAGGCCGCGTGAACATACCCTTAGAATTGACAGCTGTGTGTTACCAGTTGGGGGTGTGTCCCTACACAAACTGACAACGTCCAATCAGTGCTGACAGAGACTGTAGGGACACGACCTTTGATGAGGAGAATGGCAACACAAAGTTATCTATTAACCCCTTCCCGACATTTGCCGTACATGTACGTCATGGAAAGCATTGACTTCCCGCAAAATGCCGTACATGTACGTCAAATGTTTGGCACCGGCTCAGAAGCTGAGTCGGTGCCATCATCACCGGATCTCAGCTGTATCTTACAGCTGACATCCAACTGTAACGGCGGGGACCGAAATTAGCTTCGATCTCCGCCATTAACCCCTTAAGTGCAGCGCTCAAACGCGATCGCTGCACTTAAGGTGTTTGCAGCTCATCGGAGCCCCAGCAATGAAATTGCCGGGGTTCCGGTGGCTGCAATGGCAACCGGAGGCCTAATACTGGCTTCCCGGTCTGCCTAGCACCGAAGCCGGTCAAGATCCGCCCGGCGGCGGAGCCTGATCGGCTTCCGCAGCTGCCGGCAAGATGGCGCCGGGTCAGGAGCTGATCCGGCGTCATCAGCGGTGGAAGTCAGCTGTACTGTACAGCTGACATCCACCTGTAACGGCAGGAACCGGAGCTAGCTCCGATCCCTGCCATTAACCCCTTCGATGCAGCAATTGAAAGCGATTGCTGCATCGTAGCGGTTACTAGCAGATCGCCAGCCCTGAGAGGCAATCGGGACTGGCGACTGCTGTTATGGCAACAGGAGACACAATGGTCTCCTGCTCTGCCATTACGGAAGCCGATTTAGGCCCCGCCGGGAGGCAAAGCCTAATCGGCTTGCTGTCAGTGAATGACTGACAGATCTAATACATTGCACTACATAGGTAGTGCAATGTATTAGAAAAAAAAAAATCTGACCGTTGGACCTTGAAGTCCCCTAGTGGGACTTGAAGAAAAGTGTAAAAAAAAGTGTAAAAGTGTAAAAAAAAGTGCAAAAAAGAAAAGTTTGAAAACAATAAAAGTTTCAAGTAATCAAATAAAACACAATCCCCCTTTTACTCTTATCAAGTCCTTTATTATTGAAAAATAATAATGAACCATATGTATTTGGTATCGCCACGACCGTTACGTTGAGGTATCAAAATATTGTATTATTTATTGCACGCGGTGAACAGCGTAAAAAAAAACTTAAAAAACGTTACCAGAGTTTCTGTTTTTTAGTCACTTTGCCCTACAAATATTAGAATAAAAAGTGATCAAAAAGTCGCACGTATCCAAAAATGGTACCTATAAAAACTATAGCTCGTCCCGCAAAAAACAAGCCCTCATACACCTCCGTCGACAAAAAAATTAAAACGTTATGGTTCTCACAACTTGGCGACAGAAAAAAAATACATTCTTTTTACAAAAGTAATTTTATTGTGAAAAAAGTTGTAAAACATAAAAAAGTGCTATAAATTAGGTATCGCCGGAATCGTACTGACCCACAGAATAAAGTTAACATGTAATTTATAACGCATGGTGAACGCTGTATAAAAAAAAATCGAAAAAAGCTGTGCCAGAATTGCATTTTTTTGTTTACCTGGCATCCCAAAAAATAGGATAAAAGGTGATCAAAAAGTCACATGTACCCCAAAATGGTACCAATAATAACTACAGCTCGTCCCGCAACAAACCAGCCCTCATACCGCTACGTCTATGAAAAATAAAATTAGTTATGGCTCCAATAAGTCAGGAAATAAAAAAATATGCAGTTGTGCCCGAGGGGAACATTTCTTCAGTTTGAAGAGGCGATTTATCAAGGACCTAAAATTAGGGAACCAGGAAAGGGAGGGCCCAAACATATCCGCTGGAAGCGACGGTGCCCGTATTATACCAGGACAACACTTCCCAGCAAAATTCCTCAAACTACAAAGGTGCAGAGTGTGGACCAAAAGGGGGATAAGAAATGACACCATTTATCAGTGCGACACCGGCTTGTGCGGAAAGGATTGCTTCACAGCGTAACACACATCTATGGATTATTTTATTTTTTTCATACCACCTGACTATGCCCCTTATATACTCCGCCCCGCTTACATGTACCCCCACATTATAAAACACCAGCAATACTCAAACAAATATAGTACCAAGCAAAATCCGCTCTCCAAAAGCCAAATGGTGCTCCCTCGGCTCTGAACCCTACTGCGTGCCCAAACAGCAGTTTCCTTCAACATATATGGCATCGTCATACCCGGGAGAACCCTTTTAACAATTTTTGGGGTGTGTGTCTCCAGCATCATAAGCTGGGCATGACATATTTGCCACTGAATGGCATATCTAGGGAAAAATATAAATTTTTAATTTGCACCATCCGCAGCGCATTCATTTATGGAAAAGACCTGTGGGGTGAAAATGCTCACTACACCCCTTAATAAATGCCTTGAGGGGTGCAGTTTCCATAGTCGGGGTCACTTATCAGGGGTTTCTTTTTATTATTTCACATCTGAGCCTCTGCAGTTGTGAACCAATACTTTGTAAATCGCCAAATTAGGCCTCCACTCCGCATGGTACTCTTCACTCCTGAGCCCTGTCATATGTCCAGGCAAAAGATTAGGGCCACATGTAGGTTGTTTCTAAAACCGCGAAACACCTCATAATAATTAGAGAGCTGTCTTGTTATGGTGGCACAAGCCGGGCACCACATATTGGCATATCTATGGAAGAAAATCCCATTTTCACTCTGCAACATCGAGTGAACACTAATTTCTACAAAACACCTGCAGGGTTAAAATGCTTACTACACCCCTTGGTAAATGCATTGAGGGGTGTCGTTTCCAAAATGGGGTCACTTCTAGGGGGTTTCCACTGTTTTGGGCCCACAGGCGCCCAGAAACCAATCCAGCAACATCTGCACTCCAAATGGCGGTCCTTTCCTTCTGAGCCCTGCCGTTTGCCCAAACAGCAGTTTGACCACATATGGGGTATTGCCGTACTCGGGAGAAATTGCTTTACAAATTTTGGGTTCTTTTTTTCCTTTATTTGTTGAGAAAATGAAAAAATTTGCGCTAAACCTACGTCTTATTGAAGAAAAAGGACTGTTTTTATTTTCACTGCCTAATTCTAATAAATTCTATGAAACATCTGTGGGATCAAAATGCTTACTACACCCCTAGATGAATTCCTCAAGAGGTGTAGTTTCCTAAATGGAGTCCCTTTTTGGGCGTTTTCATTGTTTTGTCCCCTCAGGGGCTTTGCAAATGTGACCTGGCCTCCGCAAATCATTCCTGCTAAATGTGATCTCAAAAAGCCAAATAGTGCTCTTTCCCTTCTAAGCCCTGCCGTGTGTCCAAACAGCCGTTTATTACCACATGTGGGGTATTGTTTTACTCGGGAGAAATTGCTTTACAAATTTTGTGGTGCTTTTTCTCCTTCAGTCCTTCTGGAAATGAGAAAAAATTAGCTAAACCTAGATTTTTTTAAAAAAAATGTAGATTATTATTTTCAGGGCCTACTTCCAATATTTTCTGCAAAAAAACTGTGGGGTCAAATCGCTCACTATACCCCTAGATAATTTCCTCAATGGGTGTAGTCTGCAAAATGGGGTCACTTGTGGGGGGTTTCCACTGTTTTGTCCCCTCAGGGGCTTCGTAAATGTGACATGGCCTCCGCAAACCATTCCTGCTAAATGTGGACTCTAAAAGCCAAATGGCGCTCTTTCCCTTCTAAGCCCTGCCGTGTGTCCAAACAGCCGTTTATTACCACATGTGGGGTATTGTTTTACTCGGGAGAAATTGCTTTACAAATTTTACGGTGCTTTTTCTCCTTTAGTCCTTGTGGAAATGAGAAAAAAAAATCGCTAAACCTACATTTTCTTAGAAGAAATGTTGATTTTAATTTTCACGGCCTACTTCCAATAATTTCTGTAAAAAACCTGTGCGGTCAAAATGCTCACTACACCCCTAGATAATTTCCTTGAGGTGTCTAGTTTCCCAGATGGGGTCACTTTTGGGGGATTTTCACTGTTTTGGAACCGCAAGAGCCCTTCAAACCTGACATGGTGCCTAAAATATATTCTAACAAAAATAAGGCCCCAAAATCCACTGGGTGCTCCTTTGCTTCTGAGGCCGGTGCTTCAGTCCAGTAGCACGCTACGGCCACATGTGGGATATTTCCTAAAACTGCAGAAACTGGGCAACAAATATTGAGTTGCATTTCTCTGGTAAAACCTTCTGTGTTATAAAAAAAATTGTATTAAAAATTTATTTCTGCAAAAAAATATGAAATTTGTAAATTTCACCTCTACTTTGCTTTAATTCCTGTGAAATGTGTAAAGGGTTAAGACATTTTCTAAATGCTGTTTTGAATACTTTGAGGGGTGAAGTTTTTAAAATGGGGTGACTTTTTGGGGGTTTCTAATATATAAGCCCCTCAAAACCACTTCACAACTGAACTGGCCCCTGTAAAAATAGCCTTTTGAAATTTTCTTGAAAATGTGAGAAATTGCTGCTAAAGTTCTAAGCCTTGTGATGTCATAGAAAAATAAAAGGATGTTCAAAAAACGATACCAATCTAAAGTAGACATATGGGAAATGTTAATTAGGAACAATTTTGTGTGGTATAACTGCCTGTCTTACAAGCAGATACATTTACATTGAGAAAAATGCTAATTTTTGCAATTTGTCGCTAATTTTTGGTGTTTTTCACAATTAAATACTGAACATATCGAGCAAATTTTGCCAGTAACATAAAGTCCTATGTGTCACGAGAAAACAATCTCAGAATCGCCCGGATAGGTGAAAGCATTTCGACGTTATTACCACATAAAGTGAAACATGTCAGATTTGAAAAATGAGGCTCTGTCAGGAAGGTCAAAAGTGGCTAAAGAGGGAAGGGGTTAATACATAAATTTCTAGGAGGAACAACAGAGGAACGGCACAAGCCAGAGATCTGAGAAAATACGCTCCAGAATAGTTATTTCATGGGGAATACAGGTATTTACTATAAGGGTATGTTCACACGCAGTGGTTTCAGACCTAATTCTGGCGTTTTACGCCTCGAATTACGGCTGAAAAAACGCCCCTAATACGCCTACAAACATCTGCCCATTGCTTTCAATGGGAATTACGATGTTCTGTTCGCACGAGCCTTAATTTTACGTGTCGCTGTCAAAATACGGCAGCCCACATTTTTTTTAAGCCGTTGAAGCGAATGCAAAAACCGCAGACAAAAAAGCACCAGAGGTGGAAACCACTTGAAGACCATCAGCCCCCCACTCCCAGTAATGACCGTCAGCCCCCCCACTCACAATAATGACCGTCAGCCCCCCCACTCCCAGTAATGACCGTCAGCCCCCCACTCCCAGTAATGACCAGCAGCCCCCCACTCCCAGTAATGACCGTCAGCCCCCCACTCCCAGTAATGACCGTCAGCCCCCCACTCACAGTAATGACCGTCAGCCCCCCCACTCACAGTAATGACCGTCAGCCCCCCCACTCCCAGTAATGACCGTCAGCCCCCCACTCACAGTAATGACCGTCAGCCCCCCACTCCCAGTAATGACCGTCAGCCCCCCACTCCCAGTAATGACCGTCAGCCCCCCCACTCACAGTAATGACCGTCAGCCCCCCACTCACAGTAATGACCGTCAGCCCCCCACTCACAGTAATGACCGTCAGCTCCCCACTCACAGTAATGACCGTCAGCCCCCCAGTCACAGTAACGACCGTCAGCCCCCCACTCACAGTATAATGACCCCTCAGTAAAGCCACCATCAGCCTCAGTCCCCCCGCCACCCGATAAAATGACCATCTGCCCCTCCAGTAAAGTGACCATCACAGACAGAAAGTGTGCTTACCCCTGGGGAAGAAATAAATAAGGAGGTATAAGAACAACAACTCCCAGCATGCCCAGGATGTTATTATGGGATATCAGAGAAAGTTTACAGGAGGAGGAGGTATAAGAGGAGAGGACTACAACTCCCAGCATGCCCAGACTGTTGCGTGATATCAGAGGACATTACAGGGAGGAGATATAAAGGAGGAGGGGACTACAACTCCTAGGATGTCCAGGACGTTATTATGGGATATCAGAGGACATTACAGGGAGGAGGTATAGGAGGAGAGAACTACAACTCCCAGCATGTCCAGGCTGTTATTATGGGATATCAGAGGACATTACAGTGAGGTGGTACAGGAGAGAACTACAACTCCCAGCATGTCCAGGCTGTTATTATGGGATATCAGAGGACATTACAGGGAAGAGGTATAAGAGGAGAGAACTACAACTCCCAGCATGTCCAGGCTGTTATTATGGGATATCAGAGGACATTACAGGGAGGTATAAGAGGAGAGGACTACAACTCCCAGCCTGTCCAGGACGTTATTATGGGATATCAGAGGACATTACAGTGAGGAGGTATAAGAGGAGATGACTACAACTCCCAGCATGTCCAGGACGTTATTATGGGATATCAGAGGACATTACAGTGAGGAGGTATAAGAGGAGAGGACTATAACTCCCAGCATGTCCAGGACGTTATTATGGGATATCAGAGGACATTACAGGGAGGAGGTATAAGAGGAGAGGACTACAACTCCCAGCATATCCAGACTGTTATTTTGGGATATCAGAGGACATTACAGGGAGGAGGTATAAGAGGAGAGGACTACAACTCCCAGCATGTCCAGGACGTTATTATGGGATATCAGAGGACATTACAGTGAGGAGGTATAAGAGGAGAGGACTACAACTCCCAGCATGTCCAGGACGTTATTATGGGATATCAGAGGACATTACAGTGAGGAGGTATAAGAGGAGAGAACTACAACTACCCACATTCCCCCGGCTCCATTTCTCACACAACTGGTAAGAAAGTAAAGAAAAAAACCACTTACCCTGCCCAGTGTTAACGGCTCCTCTCCCTCCGTCAGGCTTCTAGTGGGAAGCGGTGGGCGGTGCTTGTAACGGACGTCCGCGCGTCACGTCTGCTACAACGTCGGGGGCGGATCTTGTAGCAAAACAATAAATAAAAAAAAATAAGCATTTTTTTTTATTTCTTTTTTTGCCGTGGATGAGCCGCGGCACCCCTGAACAGCTCTCGGCACCCTGGTTGGGAACCACTGGTATAGATTATATAATAGCCCCACAATATAAAAGCCAATAAAAACCAAAAGGCTCCCGCACTGCGTTCTTCCAGGTTATGTATCGCCCCCTTGTGGCTAATAGAAGAAGTACACCAAATGTTCAAACCATCGCTAAAGCCAACAAAACTATATCCTGATGTTTCATCTCCCACAATCTATAATAATTATAATACACAATCACCGCGCGGTCTCAATGACGTCATCAAGACCTCGGGCTATAAAGAAAAGCCTGTTTATACCCCTGGGTTCCAGGATGGGTCTATTTTAGGCTCGATGGGTTTCTATCAAGTTCTATAGAAAATGCTTAGAAACGTTGTGATATTAAAAAAAAACCTTTTATTGACATTAAGACCCCTTTACCAATGCCGATAATCATACGAGCGCTTGTTTTCGATCACGGGCAGCGACGATCAGATGATAAACTGCACTCATTGGTCAGCTGATCACATCTTTTATGCGTCCCAAAAAATCCTCGTTGTCCACAGCGTACAAACAGGGGATGTGCTGCCGACAATACGTAAACTGTACGAGCACGGACCATCGTATTAACCATCGCTCATCCCCGTACAGCGTGCGTCGGCTCGTGTAAATGAGCGCCGAGTCACTGGATACATCGTTGATCGTGCAAGTTCCATAAGCATTCTGACGTTATTACCACATAAAGTAAAATATGTCAGATTTGAAAAATGGGCTCTGAGCCTTAAGGCCAAAACTAGGCTGCGTCCTTAAGGGGTTAAAAAGTACCCGCAAAACGCCAGTGTCAACGTCTACAGTGAAGAGGCGACTCCGGGATGCTGGCCTTCAGGGCAGAGTGGCAAAGAAAAAGCCATATCTGAGACTGGCTAATTAAAGGAAAAGATTAATATGGGCAAAAGCACACAGACATTGTACAAAGGAAGATTGGAAAAAAGTGTTATGGACAGACGAATCGAAGTTTGAGGTGTTTGGATCACACAGAAGAACATTTGTGAGACGCAGAACAACTGAAAAGATGCTGGAAGAGTGCCTGACGCCATCTGTCAAGCATGGTGGAGGTAATGTGATAGTCTGGGGTCTGATAGTCAAACCCGACATGGAGGTGAGAGCGTAATAAGTTCATGTAGGCAGCCATATATTCCTCATAAGACGTGAAGTACAGTGAAAGTGTTGCCCCTCATGGAGCCCCTCTATGCTCTCTCCATTCACAGAATACAGGGGGCCATAAATGTGGGCATCAATGTGAAATGTAATATCCCTGCAGCTGCGGAGCCCAAAAAAGCCGCCCTCTTCTATCAAGATGTTATCCTTCTTTTCTGTCATTTCTTAGTGACAACTAATATGGCCACCAGGAACTGCCGCCCAGCTTTCCCAGGCTCCTGAATGGCAACATTACCTCATTATCCATCATGTCACTGTATAACGGAGTGATTTGGCCATACACCACAGATTATACAACAATAGTGGCTGCTGGTGGTCATCTGCGGCACTTTCATACCTGCCAAATAATGAGCTCAATTCATTTTTAGTAGATTATTATTGAGCAAAGGAGGGGGTTTGCCTGAAATATTGATCAAGTGGCCTTATAGGTCGATTCACACAATGCAGTCAAATTGTGGTTTATTGCTTTGTGGCAGTAAGCTGCGATATGACGAATATAGACTCATATACTGTGAATAGACTCATTGACTATGTAGACAGTAAGATTTAATTTGACTCCCACCTTCTCTCAGCTGGAGGACGCTAAGCAACTAGTCACGGACTCCATAACGGCGGGCATCATCTGTGACCTTGGCTCCGGCAGTGGCGTGGATCTTTGTGTCATTACACGTGGAGGGGCACAGGTATTAAGGGATTACACAGAAACGGAGGCCAAGGGAAAAAGGTAAGATAATATAAGAGGCCATATACATATATAGGGTACCCCCATATCAATGCTACCTCGCTGACAATGTAATGTGTATGGCGGCAGTGTCCCCTGAAATCTCTTGTGGGGGAGAACAAGGATCGTCCATAATGAAGGGTTTATGTTTTATTCACTGTATAATGAAAAGTTCTGCAACTTTCTAATATACTATCAGCTCTAACTCCTCACCCATTTCAAGATTTCTGCTTGCTTGCAGTGAATGGAAATATTAATTGTTTACATCCAGAAAATGAAAATCCGTTCTGACCTAACTCTGCTAGGGTCTATTCACATGGTGCAGTCAAATCGCGGTTTATATTTGTGATTACCATAACAATTTCATGGCAATACACCACAACTTGATCACACCGTCTGACTGTGACAAGCAACGCACATTTTCAGCTTGACATAATGGGTTGCAACTATGCATGCTCCATTCACTGATAGCAAGCAGAGATCTTGGAAATAATGAGAATTTAAGTACAAAGCACATTAGAAAGCTGCAGAACTTACATAAAACCCTGCGGTGCGTACATAGAATCAGCCCCTACGGCTGCTATGGAGCCCATGGGTCAGGGGCTCAGGTTGGCTCTACACTTATGATTGGTGTGGTGTCAGCTCCCAATGGGGGGGTCTTCTGCTGGATCTTCAGGGCCAACAGCAGGATCTTCTGGTGGGCCAGTACGACCCTGGGTGTGAATATACCCTGAGCCATAATGTGAACACGTCCTGCCCCGTCCCCTATACATGCCCCCGCTGCGGACACTCCATCAGATGGTACCAATGTCGCACGGTCTACGTATAATCCTTCTCCCTACTCTCATCCCAGGTTCGCTTCTTATTGTTACCTGCGGGGCACCACCGCCGTCCTGAGCGAAACCGTAACTCGCTGCGATCTGGTGGAAGAAACCATTCAACGAATGGACAATCTGAGAGGAGGAGAGGGAGGGGGCACGATGTACCAATATGATCCGCTTCATTATTACTAATAGTCGTGGGTTCAACCCGTACACGACAAAACCTGATTCTGCCGCCAAATCGCTTCACAATAGAGACAAGACGATACTGCGCTGCCTGCTGGACTGTTCTCTATCCATACGCCTATAATCAATATATTACATAATCTTGTTCTCTGCGGGGCCGGCCTCATATATGGGATTCGGATTCCCATCATTCACACAAGGATTTAATATGTGGGAACTTTCATATAATAAAAAATAAAACTACAACAACCAGGTCATGTGACGTCTGTATAAAAATAAAGACGAGTCAGGTCACGCGGCGCACGTGATGTAAATACACTGAAATTCCCTTAATCCGGCTTCCGATCATCCAGAAAATCTGATAATTCAGCACTTGTTTCCAGAACAGTCTTGTATATTCACAAGACGCCTCAGGGACGCAGCAATGTTACATGACTCTGTAGTGCACAACGTATGGAAAATTCCTGTAATCTGGCATCAATGGGACTTTATAGGTGCCAGATTATCAGACAACACACAAAGGTATATGAAACTGACTTATAGGCAGAGTCATAACTTGAAGCTCCCAATGTAAATCTGTATCAGGGACCCCCAATTATCATGTCCATGTATAGTACTGGAGTCCTCTAATGTGGCATGTCGGCCCCCCACTCCTCAGGGCCCAGCTTCACCCCCCCCCCATTATTTCAGAACAACATTTCCTTAGAGGAATTTCTTCATTGGTTCCACATTATACAGATTTGTGCTGGAAACAAGAGCCAGATCATCAGACTTTCTGGATTATCAAATGCCGGATTAAATTACATTGGATTTTAGTTAGTGAAAAGTCAACTAGCAAACACTATGGGCAATACATCTTACACTGAGCCCAGATCTCCAACATATTCTAAAAGACGAAAAAAATGGAGAACCACGAGTCACAAGGCTACATGTAATGTAAAAAAGTGCAATTTTATTACATATAAATACATCGACATATAACATATAACATATATAATGATAAAAACACTTAAAGAGGCTCTGTCACCACATTATAAGTGGCCTCTCTTGTACATGATGTGATCGGCGCTGTAATGTAGATTACAGCAGTGTTTTTTTATTTAGAAAAACGATTATTTTTGACGGAATGATGACCTATTTTAGATTTATGCTAATGAGTTTCTTAATAGACAACTAAGCGTGTTTTACTTTTTGACCAAGTGGGCGTTGCGGAGAGAAGTGTATGACGCTGACCAATCAGTGACCAATCAGCGTCATACACTTCTCCCCATTCATTTACTCTGCACATAGTGATCTTACTAGATCACTATGTGCAGCCACATACACACACATTAACGTTACTGAAGTGTCTTGAGAGTTAATAGACATCACCTCCAGCCAGGACGTGATGTCTATTCAGAATCCTGACACTTCGCTAATGTTTGTGTGGGATTTACAGCACAGCACAATGAGATCTCGCTGTAAATGACAGCCCAGCGTGATCTCGATGAGCTGTGTTGTAAGTCACACTCAAACGTTACTGAAGTGTCGGGATTGTGAACAGGCATCACGTCCTGGCTGGTAGTGATGTCTATTCACTGTCAGGACACTTGAGTAACATTAGTGTGTGTATGTGTCTGCACATAGAGATCTAGTAAGATCAAGATGTGCTGTGTAAATGAATGGAGAGAAGTGTATGATGCTGATTGGTCACTGATTGGTCAGCGTCATACACTTCTCTCCACAACGCCCACTTGGTCATATAGTAAAACACAACCAGTTGTCAATTGAGAAACTCATTAGCATAAAGCTAAAATAGGTCATAACTCCTTCAAAAATAATCGTTTTTCTAAATAAAAAACTGCTGTAATCTACATTACAGCGCCAATCACATCATATACAAGATAGACCACTTATAATGTGGTGACAGAGCCTCTTTAAAGGAATAGTCCACCAAGGCTCTCTTTTTAGCTGAAAACGTTTCACACGCCCCTTTCTGAGTGACCAGCAAAGTCCCTGAATAACAGATGCCCTTTTATACAGTATAGCAGTCACTGATCCCCTTAAAGGGGCAGTCCACTATTAGCAAATAAATCTTATCCCTTGTATAGTAATTTCTCCATACAGTGGCATAACTATAGGGGTCGCAGCGGTCACAATTGCCCACGGCCCCCCGCACCACGTCTATAAAATGTTACTATAGTACCTCCAGGGGCCTATGAAATAAACTACACGGGCCCCCGTTACTATAGTACCTGACAATATACTTATCCTCCTCGTTCCGAGCGCAGGGGAGATCCTGGCGTCTCTAGACGTCATGACGTCGCATCGCTGTGCGCAACATCCCGACTCTGGATGGAGTCAGGACCTCTGCTGCGGTCGGAGCTGAAGAGGAGGGTAAGTATACTATTACTGCCTGCTGGGGCCCGGGTTGTCCAGTCCCTAAAAATGTATGGCCTATTCCAAGGATAGGCTATCAATAGCTGATGGGTCGGGCTCCGCCTGCTGGGACCCCCGCCAATCAGCTGTTTTGAAAGGGGTGCAGCGCTCTCACTGCGGTGTGACGGCGATTCAGAAGTGACCGGAATGAAGGGGAAGCAGCGCTCTCACTATCGCTGAACCCCCTCCAATACAGCTGATTGGCGGAGGTCCCGGCAGGCGGACGCCATCTGTAGTGATGGCTGGCACCGGGGCGGCCGCAGGCTGGTAAAGTACAAAAACAGTGGCCCTTCCCACCCTGGTAATGCTCGGCTGCTGCTCTGTTGTATCTGGCTGGCTATAAAACTGTGGGGGTGCGGGGCCCACGTCGATCTAAAAAAATAAAATAAATAATAATTTGAAAAATCGATGTGGGGTTCCCCCATTTTTCATAACTGTTACCCCCCCTCTCTCCTAGCTACGCCCCTGCCCAATATTCCAAAACATCTCCATTTAATTCAAGGACAACTCTGATAAGACGGGCAGGACCTCCTGCCACCCTAAGCACCCCGATGCTAACGCCAGCGAGCAGCAGCTTTAGGTTGTCTAAATTGTTCTGTACAATAAAGTTTATTGAATAAAGAAAAAATGGCCAGCAGCTATTGGCCAGCTATAGGTTCCGCCCCGTTTCCTAAGTAACAGCAGAGAGCGGACTGGACGTGGTCGGATGTTTAGATTCAAAGTGAGGAAAAAACGTGAGACCAAGCGGCCGCGGACAGCAACACCTGCAGGACCGGCGTGAGGTATTACCCGAGAGGAGTGTGTCGTGTGCTCCGCTGACAGGACGCGCTCTTTCCGGTAATGACATTCAGTAGTGGTCTGCTGCTATGTGGTACTATAACGCCCAGCATGTCTCTAGTCGCAGGTTGTTTATTCAGCAGTCTTCGCTATGGCCGACTATTAGCGGGTGGGCTCACTGCATACATGTGCGTACAGCTCCATTAACCCCTTAGTGACCAACAATACGCCTTTTCACGTTCGTCACTAAGGGGCCTTAGGCTAGGCTGACGCCTTTTCACGTTCGTCACTAAGGGGCCTTAGGATAGGCTGACGCCTTTTCACGTTCGCCTAGTCTAAGTCCTGCACGGGTCTCCCGTGCAGGCTGGAGCCGGGGCTCAGCTGTCTGATGACAGCCGAGCTCCTGCTCCAATGCCCGCGATAGAAGTTGACTTCGATCGCGGCCGTTTAACCCGTTAAATGCCGCCAATAGTGACCGCGGCATTTAACTTGTTTACAGAGGGAGTGAGCTCCCTCTGTCACCCATCGGCGGCCCGCAAATGCAATCGCGGGTCTCCGAAGGGTTGTCATGGCAGCCGTGGGCTTGATAAAAGCCCCCAGTTCTGCCCTGGACATATGCCTGTTAGGACGCGCCGGAGGCACGTCCTAACATATTGCCTGTCAGATTTACACTGACAGGCAATAATGCTCTGGTATACGAAGTATACCAAAGCCTTATAGCAGCGATCTGAAGATCGCACAGTAAAGTCCCCTAGTGGGACTAATGAAATAAGTAATAAATGTGAAATAAAGATTATTAACCCCTTCCCGCGATTGGGCGTGACTGTACGTCCGAAATCAAAGTGATTTCCCGCAGACGGGCGTACAGTTACGCCCTGCAGATAAAGCGAGCACAGGAGCTGTGCGCGCTTTATCTTCAGCGGCTGTCAGCTGTTATACACAGCTGACATGCCGCTGCAATGGCTGCGATGGCTGTTACCGCCGATCGCAGCCATTTAACCCCTTCAATGCGGCTGTCAATGACGTCCGCCGCATTGAAGTGGTTGACAGAGGGAGGGAGCTCCCTCTGTACCCCCCGTGCGCCCCGCGATGGATCGCGGGTGGCGATAGTTGCTATGGCAACCAGGAAGCCGTTACTAGGCTTCCTGGTTGCCCAGGTATGGTAGCGTATTAGGTCCTGCCCGAGGCAGGACCTAATACGCTAACTGTCAAATGAAGAATGACAGTTACGATGCACTACACTACATAAGTAGTGCAGTGCATCGTACCGGGGATCAGAAGACCAGATCTTCAAGTCCCTAGGTCAGTGTAAAAGAAAAAGTAAAAAATGTTAAAAAAAATGTAAAAGAAAAATAAATAAATAAAAGTGAATAAATAATAAATAAATAATAAAAACAACACTTGCCCTGTTTCCCTGATCAACTTCTTTATTAGAAAAAAAATTAAAATATGAAAAAAACCTATACATAATAGGTATCGCCGCGTTCGGAACGGCCTGATCTATAAAAATATCACATCATTTTTACCGCACGGTGAACACCGTAAACATTTTTAATAAAAAACAATGACAGCATTTTAGTTTTTGGTCATCTTGTCTCAAAAAATGTTTAATAAAAAGTGATCAAAAAGTTGCAAGTAACGCAATATGGTACCAATAGAAACTACAGTTCGTCACGCATAAAACAAGCCGTCCCGCAGCGATATCAACGAAAAAATAAAAAAGTTATGGCTGTCAGAAAATGGCGACACTAAAACATGATTTTTTTAGAAAAGAGTATTTTTAATGTGGGAACGTAGTGAAACGTAAAAAAACGATATAAATTTGGTGTCGCTGTAATCGTATCGCCCCGCAGAATAAAGTTAACATGTTGTTTATACTGCACGGTGAACACTGTAAAAAAAAACAAAGAAAAGTGCTAGAATTGCTGTTTTGTTGTTTCCTCATCTCCCAAAAAATGGAATAAATAGTGATAAAAAAAAAATCGCATGTACCCCAAAATGGAACCAATAAAAATTACAGCTCGTTCCACAAAAAACGCGCCCTCACACAGCTCCGTCAACGGAAAAATAACACGTTATGGCTCTGAAAACGCAATGATGCTAAATGACGACCCAGACTAATTTTTTAGGTCCAGTAGAATTTCACTAAATACCCCACATCGTCATTTGCTGGACCCCACAGGTGGAGCCTGTAGACGCAGCGGAGATGAGGAAACTTTAGGGCCTTGTGCGGCTTATAGGGCTAGTGAAGAAGTCAATGATTAGGCAATGCTGGAGCACAGATATTCTGTATAATACCCAATAAACCCGGCCTGTGCATAAAATAATTGGTTCAAAGCGTACCACACCAATCCATGGATTATTCATTCTCCCCATTTATTACATCATCCTATTATGACCTGTTGCCCTCCGCCCAGCTTACATATACCCTGATGTACTCCGCCCAGCTTACATATACCCTGTTGCACTCCGCCCAGCTTACATATACCCTGATGTACTCCGCACAGCTTACATATACCCTGTTGCACTCCGCCCAGCTTACATATACCCTGATGTACTCCGCACAGCTTACATATACCCTGATGTACTCCGCCCAGCTTACATATAACCTGTTGCACTCCGCCCAGCTTACATATACCCTGATGCACTCCGACCAGCTTACATATACCTTGATGTACTCCGCACAGCTTACATATACAATGATGTACTCCGCACAGCTTACATATGCCCTGATGTACTCCGCCCAGCTTACATATACCCTGATGCACTCCGCCCAGCTTACATATAGCCTGATGTACTCCGCCCAGCTTACATATACCCTGATGTACTCCGACCAGCTTACATATACCTTGATGTACTCCGCCCAGCTTACATATAGCCTGATGTACTCCGCCCAGCTTACATATACCCTGATGTACTCCGCCCAGCTTACATATACCCTGATGTACTCCGCCCAGCTTACATATACCCTGATATACTCCGCCCAGCTTACATATACAATGATGTACTCCGCACAGCTTACATATACCCTGATGTACTCCTCACAGCTTGCATATAGCCTGATGTACCCGCACATATTACATATACCCTGATGTACTCCACAGTTTACATATATCCTGATGTACTCCGCGCATATTACCTATACCCTGATGTACTCCGCCCAGTTTACATATATATTGATGCGCTCCACCCAGCTAACATATACCCTGATGTACTCCGCACAGCTTACATATACCCTGATGTACTCCACAGTTTACATATATCCTGATGTACTACGCACAGCTTACATATATCCTGATGTACTCCGCGCATATTACATATACCCTGATGTACTCCGCCCAGCTTACATATACCCTGATGTACTCCGCACAGCTTACATATGCCCTGATGTACTCCGCACAGCTTACATATACCCTGATGTACTCCACAGTTTACATATATCCTGATGTACTACGCACAGCTTACATATATCCTGATGTAGTCCGCGCATATTACATATACCCTGATGTACTCCGCCCAGCTTACATATACAATGATGTACTCCGCACAGCTTACATATACCCTGATGTACTCCGCCCAGCTTACATATACCCTGATGTACTCCGCCCAGTTTACATATACCCTGATGTACTCCGACCAGCTTACATATACCTTGATGTACTCCGCCCAGCTTACATATAGCCTGATGTACTCCGCCCAGCTTACATATACCCTGATGTACTCCGCCCAGCTTACATATACCCTGATATACTCCGCCCAGCTTACATATACAATGATGTACTCCGCACAGCTTACATATACCCTGATGTACTCCTCACAGCTTGCATATAGCCTGATGTACCCGCACATATTGCATATACTCTGATGTACTCCACAGTTTACATATATCCTGATGTACTCCGCGCATATTACATATACCCTGATGTACTCCGCACTGCTTACATATACTCTGATGTACTCCGCCCAGTTTACATATATCTTGATGCACTCCACCCAGCTAACATATACCCTGATGTACTCCGCACAGCTTACATATATCCTGATGCGCTCCACCCAGCTAGCATATACCCTGATGTACTCCGCACAGCTTACATATACCCTGATGTACTCCACAGTTTACATATATCCTGATGTACTACGCACAGCTTACATATATCCTGATGTACTCCGCGCATATTACATATACCCTGATGTACTCCGCCCAGCTTACATATACCCTGATGTACTCCGTACAGCTTACATATGCCCTGATGTACTCCGCACAGCTTACATATAGCCTGATGTACTCCACAGTTTACATATACTCTGATGTACTCCGCCCAGTTTACATATATCTTGATGCACTCCACCCAGCTAACATATACCCTGATGTACTCCGCACAGCTTACATATATCCTGATGCGCTCCACCCAGCTAACATATACCCTGATCTACTCCGCCCAGCTTACATATACCCTGATGTACTCCGTACAGCTTACATATGCCCTGATGTACTCCGCACAGCTTACATATACCCTGATGTACTCCGCACAGTTTAAATATACTCTGATGTACTCCGCCCAGTTTACATATATCTTGATGCACTCCACCCAGCTAACATATACCCTGATGTACTCCGCACAGCTTACATATATCCTGATGCACTCCACCCAGCTAACATATACCCTGATGTACTCCGCACAGCTTACATATACCCTGATGTACTCCACAGTTTACATATATCCAGATGTACTACGCATAGCTTACATATATCCTGATGTAGTCCGCGCATATTACATATACCCTGATGTACTCCGCCCAGCTTACATATACCCTGATGTACTCCGCACAGCTTACATATACCCTGATGTACTCCGCCCAGCTTACATATACCCTGATGTACTCTGCACAGCTTACATATACCCTGATGTACTCCGCCCAGCTCACATATGCCCCCACATTATAAGCTGAAATACCACTAATACACCAAGCAAAATCTGCGCTTCAAAAGCCAAATGGTGGTCCAACTGAGCCTGGCAGTGTACCCAAACGGCAATTTATGACCACATATGGTGTATTCTGGAGAACCCGCTTAACAATTTATGGGATGTGTGTCTACGGTGGCACAACACATTGGGCACAACACATTGGGCACTGAAATGGCATATTTGTGGAAAAATTGTTTACTAATTTTTGCAAAACACTTGTGCGGTCAAAATGCTCACTACACCCCTAGATCAATTCTTTGAGGGATCTAGTTTCCAAAATGGGGTAATTTTTCGGGGGGTACCACTGTACTGGTACTATAGCTCAATGCAACATGGTGTCAAAAAACGAATCTTATAAAATCTCCACTCCAAATACTAAATGGCGCTCTTTCCCTTTAGAGCCTTGCTGTGTGTCCAAATAGCAGTTTATGACCACGTGTGGGGTATTTCCCTACTCTGAAGAAGTTGCTTTACAAATGTTAGGCTATGTTCACACAGAGTATTTTGGGGGAGGAATATCTGCCTCAAAATTCAGTTTGGAACTTTGAGGCAGATTTTCCTCTCCCTGCACGCCGATTTTCGCGCCGTTTTTCGCCCGCGGCCATTGAGCGCCGCGGGCATTAAACAGCGCGAAATACGCTTTCTCTGCCTCCCATTGAAGTCAATGGGAGGTCAGAGGCGGAAGCGCCCGAAGATAGGGCATGTCGCTTCTTTTTCCCGTGATGCAGTTTTACTGCTCGCGGGAAAAAGACGCCGACGCCTCCCATTGAAATCAATGGGAGGCATTTTAGGGCAGTTTTTGACGAGTTTTGCGGCGCGGTTTCCGCGTAAAAAAAACTCGGCAAAAAACTCAGTGTGAACTTAGCCTAAAATGTTCTTTACACAGGACGATTATCGGGCAGACAAGTGTTCATATAACGCTCGTTGCTGATAATTGCACTGTGTAAAAAGGGCAGCGATCCGCAGATGAACAAGCAAACACCCAATCATCTGCTGGTCGTATCGTTTTAACCCCTTCCCGCACCTTGACGTTAATGAACGTCAATGTGTGCAGTAACTTCGCGCACCTTGACGTTCACTAGCGTCAGTGCTTTGACAGTTAACCGCCGCGCGGCGCTACACCGCAGCGGCGGTTAACTGTGCAGGGTGTCAGCCCTGCTCTCCCTGTTGCCGATCAGCGGCCTGTCGCCGCTGAAATCGGCAATTAACCCCTTCGATGCGGTGGTCGATTGCGATCACCACATTGAAGAGGTTTACAGCGGATCGGCAGCCCACCACATGTATTTGCGGGGGCTGGCGATCCTTCTCACGGCAACCACAGGCCAGACAAAGACCTCCGGGTTGCCAGGTACGGAAGCCTCGGAGGATCAGCCTCCGGCCGGTCCTCCGATGCTTCCTGTCAGTGTGACAGTTACGTCACAATGTCAGTTATTACACTACACACGTAGTGTAATGTGTTCTGTGTTCTAGCATCGATCAAAGCTGCAAGTCTAAGTGTCCCCTATTGGGACAAGTAAAAAAAAGATAATAAAAATGTTTTGAAAAAGTGTAAAAATAAAAGTTAGAAGTGACATAAACAAAGAATGCTTTTTTTCCTATAATAAGTCTTTTATTATAGGAAAAAAATTAACACGATAAAAAAAGTACACATATTTAGTATCACCGCGTTCGTAACGACCCCAACTATAAAACTGTAATATTATTTTTCCCGCACGGTGAACACCGCGAAAAAAATAAACGAAAAACCGTGCCCGAATCACAATTTTTTGGTTACCAACCCTCCCAAAATATACAATAAAAAGTGATCAAAAAGTCGCATGTACGCCAAAATGGTACCAATACAAACTGCATCCCGTCCCGCAAAAAATAAGCCCTTACACCGCATTTTTGACTGAAAAATAAAAGTGTTATCGCTCTCAGAATACGGTGACACAAAAAATAATTTATTTTATAAATAAGTGATTTTATTGCGCAAACGCTGCAAAACATCAAAAAATTATATACATATGGTATCGCCGTAATCGTACCGACCCGCAGTATAAAATATAATGGTAATTTATAGCCCAGGGTGAACGCCATAAAAAAAAAGAATAAAAAACAGTGTCAGAATTGATGGTTTTTGGTCACCTTGCTTGCCAAAAAATGTAATAAAACGTGATCAAAAAAATTTCTGGTACCCCAAAATGGCAACAATGAAAACTACAGATTGCCCCGCAAAGAATATGGCTGGGTTCACACGACCTATATTCAGACGTAAACGAGGCGTATTATGCCTCGTTTTACGTCTGAAAATAGGGCTACAATACGTCGGCAAACATCTGCCCATTCATTTGAATGGGTTTGCCGACGTACTGTGCAGACGACCTGTCATTTACGCGTCGTCGTTTGACAGCTGTCAAACGACGACGCGTAAATGGACTGCCTCGGCAAAGAAGTGCAAGACACTTCTTTGCCACGTAATTTGAGCTGTTCTTCATTGTACTCAATGAAGCACAGCTCAAGATTTACGAGCGTCTCAGACGCCTCGCAAAATGCGAGGAGGAGCATTTACGTGTGAAACGAGGCAGCTGTTTTCTCTTGAAAACAGTCTGTTTTTTCACACGTAAATGACAGCTAGCGTGTGCACATACCCTAAACCCTCACACAGCTCTGGTGGAAAAAATATAAAACCGTTCTGGCACTCAGAATATGGCGATGCAAAATGTGCAGAGTGTTCCAAAAGCGGATAAGATCGGGCGCCTTTTATCAGTGCGACACTGACCACATAACTATGGATTATTATGTATTTACTGCATTATTATACCCTCTTATTATACCCTGATGTACCCCGCACAGATAACATGTACCCTGATGTATTCCGCACAGATTACATATGCCCCCACATTATAAACTGAAACACCAGTAAAACCCCAAACAGAACAACTACCAAGCTACATCTGCGCCCCAAAAGCCAAATGCCGCTCCCTCCCTTCTGAGCCCTGCAGCGTGCCTAAACACCAGTTTACGCCCATAGATATGGCATCGCCATACCCAGGAGAACCCGCTTAATATTTTATGAGGTATTCGTCTTCAGTGGCACAAACTGGGCATAACATGTAGTGCACTAAAATGGCATATGAGTGGAAAATTGTAATTTTCACTCTGTACCATCCGCTGCACATTAACCCCTGCGCACACCACGACATAGCATGTCTTAGTGTGGGGGGTGATGTATGGAGCATCTCACGTGAAAAATAAAGCATTTAAAACAGCAAAATCACTGTTTTTTGGTCACCTTGGCTCTACCTAAAAATGGAATCAAAAGTGCTCAAAAAGTTGTATGTACCAAAAAATGGTACCAATAAAAACGACCGCTCGTCCCTCAATAAATAAGCCCTCATACCGCTCTATTGACTGAAAAATAAAAAAGTTGTGGCTCTTGGAACGCGGGGAGGAAAAAACTAAGAAGGAAAATAAAAAAATGGATCAGTCCAGAAAGGGTTAATTACTTTCTAATGAAAAACCGTTTATGACCACACGTGGGGTATTGCCGTACTCGGGAGAAATTGCTTTACAAATGTTGGGCGGCTTTTCCTCCTTTATCCTTTGTGAAATTGAAAAAATGCAACATTTTAGTGGAAGAAATGTTGATATTCATTTTCACGGCCTAATTCTAATAAATCCTGCAAAAGACGTGTGGGGTCTAAATGCCCACTATATCCCTAGATAGATTCTTTAAGTGGTTCTAATTTCCACTTTTGGGGGGTTTCCACTGTTTTGGCCTCTCAGGGGCTTTGCAAATGCGACATGGCACCCAAAAACCATTTCAGCTAAATTTGAGCTCCAAAAGCCAAATAGCGCTCCTTCCCTTCTAAGCCTTGCTGTGGGTCCAGAAAGCAGTTTATTACCACATATGGCATATTTCCGTAATCGGGAGAAATTGTTTTACAAATGTTGGGGTGCTTTTTCTCCTTTATTCCTTGTAAAAATTAAAAATGGCTACCTTTTTTCAGAAAAAAAGTTGATTTTTACCTTTACAGAATAATTCCAATGAATTCAGCAAAACAACCGTGGGGTCAAAATGCTAACTTTACCCCTAGAAAAATTCCTTGATGAGTGTAGTTTCCAAAATGGGGTCACTTTCCGGGGTTTCCACTATTTTGTTCCCTCCAGTGCATTTCAAACGCAATACGGCACTGAAAACTATTCCAGCAAAATCAGAATTTCAAAATCCAAATGGTGCTCCTTCCCTTCTAAGTCCTGCTGTGGGTCCAAACAGCAGTTTATTACCACATATGGGGTATTGCTATAATCAGGAGAAATTGCTTTACATATGTTGGGGTGTTTTTTCTCTTTTATTCCTTGAAAAAATTAAAAATGTCTACGTTTTTTCAGAAAAAAAGTGGATTTTCATCTTCACAAACTAATTCAAATAAATTTAGCAAAAAACTGTGGGTTCAAAATGCTAACTATACCCCTAGATAAATTCCCTGAGGGGTGTAGTTTCCAAAATGAGGTCACTTTTGGGGGTCTTTATTGTTTTGGCCCCACAAGACCTCTTCAAACCTGACATGGTACCTAAAATATATGCTAAAAAAAAGGAGGCCCCAAAATTCACTAGGTGCTCCTTTGCTTCTGAGTCCTGTATTTCAGTAAATTAGCGCACTAGGGCCACATGTGGGGTATTTCTAAAAACTGCAGAATCTGGGCAATAAATAATAAGTTATATTTCTCGGGTAAAACCTTCTGTGGTATAGAAAAAAATGTATTACAAATGAATTTTGTAAAAAAAAAATGAAATTTATAACTTTCACCTCTACTTTGCTTTAATTCCTGTGAAACGCCTAAAGGGTTAATACACTTTCTGAATGCTGTTTTGAATACTTTGAGGGGTGCAGTTTTCAAAATAGGGTGATTTATGGGGACTTTCTAATATATAAGGCCCTCAAAGCCACTTCAGAACTGAACTGGTCCTTGTAAAAAATCGCCTTTTGAAATTTTCTTGAAAATATGAGAAATTCCTGCTAAAGATCTAAGTCTTGTAACGTCCTAGAAAAATAAAAGGATGTTCAAAAAACGATGCCAAACTAAAGTAGACATATGGGAAATGTAAACTAGTAACTATTTTGCGTGGTATTAATATCTGTTTTACAAGCAGATACGTTTAAATTTAGAAAAATGCTAATTTTTGCACATTTTCTCCAAATCTTGGTGTTTTTTAAAAATAAATATTGAATTTATCAACCAAATTTTTTCACTAACATAAAGTACAATATGTCACGAGAAAACAATCTCAGAATCGCTTGGATAGGTAAAAGCATTACGGAGTTATTACCACATAAAGTGACACATGTCAGATTTGAAAAATCGGCTTCGTCCTGAAGGCCAAAACAGGCTCAGTCCTGAAGGGGTTAAAAAAGTGAAATATTATTGTTGTCGGCAGCGCATCTCCCTGTGTAAACAGAGAAACGCCCTGCCGACGTGATAATAACGTATGGGGACGAGCGATCGGAGTAACGACCGCTCGCCCTTATCCATAGCTCCGTGTTATCCATAGCTCCGTGTGACCGGAGCAAACGAGCGGATATGTCATAAATGTCAGGTAGATTGGGGTCCCACCTCTGGGACCCGCATTCACTACTATGGGAGTTACGGAAATAGATCAGACAAAGCCGGAGGTGGGACCCTCATCTATCTGACATCCTGTGGATACGTCATAAATGTGTCTGATGGGAAGACCCCTTTAATGAGTATATCAGTAATAGTATAACTAGCAAGTACCAGCCGCTACCCCTCCCCCTCATTGCAACACCAAGTAAGGCCCCATGCACACGACCGTATTTTCATCTATCCCGAAATACAGTCCATATTGCATCGGTATATACGGATCCGTAAAAAAAAAAGAGGGAGGATGCAAATGATGTCATCAGCATGTTGCATAGCAACGCTTCCGTAAATACGGTCAGAGTACGGATGCGTATCCATAGCCGCCCATATTTACGGAAGCGCCCATAGACTTCTATGGGAGAGTCCCTGCTGTAATTACTGATGAAAAATACGGTCGCGTGCGTGGGGCATAAGAAACTGCAGCTGCATCCCCCTCCTCCCTGTTTACAGTTTTTCACTAGATGGAACTTGCACGATCAACGATGTATCCAGTGAGTCGGCGCTCATTTACACGAGCCGACGCACGCTGTACGGGGATGAGCGATGGTTAATACGATGGTCCGTGCTCGTACAGTTTACGTATTGTCGGCAGCACATCCCCTGTTTGTACGCTGTGGACAACGAGGATTTTTTGGGACGCATAAAAGATGTGATCAGCTGACCAATGAGTGCAGTTTATCGTCTGATCGTCGCTGCCCGTGATCGAAAACAAGCGCTTGTATGATTATCGGCATTGGTAAAGGGGTCTTAATGTCAATAAAAGTTTTTTTTTTTATATCACAACGTTTCTAAGCATTTTCTATAGAACTTGATAGAAACCCATCGAGCCTAAAATAGACCCATCCTGGAACCCAGGGGTATAAACAGGCTTTTCATTACAGCCCGAGGTCTTGATGACGTCATTGAGACCGCGCGGTGATCGTGTATTATAATTATTATAGATTGTGGGAGATGAAACATCAGGATATAGTTTTGTTGGCTTTAGCGATGGTTTGAACATTTGGTGTACTTCTTCTATTAGCCACAAGGGGGCGATACATAACCTGGAAGAACGCAGTGCGGGAGCCTTTTGGTTTTTATTGGCTTTTATATTGTGGGGCTATTATATAATCTATACCAGTGGTTCCCAACCAGGGTGCCGAGAGCTGTTCAGGGGTGCCGCGGCTCATCCACGGCAAAAAAAAACAAACAAAAAAACAAAAAAAAAAACGTTGTAGCAGACGTGACGCGCGGACGTCTGTTACAAGCACCGCCCACCGCTTCCCACTAGAAGCCTGACGGAGGGAGAGGAGCCGTTAACACTGGGCAGGGTAAGTGCGGTTTTCTTTACTTTCTTAGCAGTTGTGTGAGAAATAGAGCCAGGGGAATGTGGGTAGTTGTAGTTCTCTCCTCTTATACCTCCTCCCTGTAATGTCCTCTGATATCCCATAATAACGTCCTGGACATGCTGGGAGTTGTAGTTCTCTCCTCTTATACCTCCTCACTGTAATGTCCTCTGATATCCCATAATAACGTCCTGGACATGCTGGGAGTTGTAGTTCTCTCCTCTTATACCTCCTCCCTGTAATGTCCTCTGATATCCCATAATAACGTCCTGGACATGCTGGGAGTTGTAGTCCTCTCCTCTTATACCTCCTCCCTGTAATGTCCTCTGGTATCCCATAATAACCTCCTGGACATTCTGGGAGTTGTAGTCCTTTCCTCTTATACCTCCTCACTGTAATGTCCTCAGATATCCCATAATAACAGTCTGGGCATGCTGGGAGTTGTAGTCCTCTCCTCTTATACCTTCTTCTCCTGTAATGTCCTCTGATATCCCATAATAACGTCCTGGACATGCTGGTAGTTGTAGTTCCCTCCTCTTATACCTCCTCCCTGTAATGTCCTCTGATTCCCATAATAACAGCCTGGACATGCTGGGAGTTGTAGTCCTCCTCTTATACCGCCTCCCTGTAATGTCCTCTGATATCCCATAATAACAGCCTGGACATGCTAGGAGTTGTAGTTCTCTCCTCTTATACCTCCCCACTGTAATGTCCTCTGATATCCCATAATAACAGTCTTGATATGCTGGGAGTTGTAGTCCTCTCCTCTTATACCTCCTCCCTGTAATGTCCTCTGATATCCCATAATAACAGCCTTGACATGCTAGGAGTTGTAGTCCTCTCCTCTTATACCTCCTCACTGTATTGTCCTCTGATATCCCATAATAACAGTCTGGACATGCTGGGAGTTGTAGTCCTCTTCTCTTATACCTCCTCACTGTAATGTCCTCTGATATCCCATAATAACAGTCTGGACATGCTGGGAGTTGTAGTCCTCTTCTCTTATACCTCCTCACTGTAATGTCCTCTGATATCCCATAATAACAGTCTGGACATGCTGGGAGTTGTAGTTCTCTCTTATACCTCCTCTCTATAATGTCCTCTGATATCACGCAACAGTCTGGGCATGCTGGGAGTTGTAGTTCTTATACCTCCTTAGTTATTCCTTCCCCAGGGGTAAGCACACTTTCTGTCTGTGATGGTCCCTTTACTGCTGATGGTGGCTTTACTGAGGGGTCATTATACTGTGAGTGGGGGGCTGACGGTCATTACTGGGAGTGGGGGGCTGACGGTCATTACTGGGAGTGGGGGGCTGACGGTCATTACTGGGAGTGGGGGGCTGACGGTCATTACTGTGAGTGGGGGGCTGACGGTCATTACTGTGAGTGGGGGGCTGACGGTCATTACTGTGAGTGGGGGGCTGACGGTCATTACTGGGAGTGGGGGGCTGACGGTCATTACTGGGAGTGGGGGGGCTGACGGTCATTACTGGGAGTGGGGGGGCTGACGGTCGTTACTGTGAGTGGGGGGCTGACGGTCGTTACTGTGAGTGGGGGGCTGACGGTCGTTACTGGGAGTGGGGGGTTGACGGTCGTTACTGGGAGTGGGGGGCTGACGGTCGTTACTGTGAGTGGGGGGCTGACGGTCGTTACTGTGAGTGGGGGGCTGACGGTCATTACTGTGAGTGGGGGGGCTGACGGTCATTACTGTGAGTGGGGGGTTGACGGTCATTACTGTGAGTGGGGGTCTGACGGTCATTACTGTGAGTGGGGGGGCTGAAGGTCATTACTGTGAGTGGGGGGCTGACGGTCATTACTGTGAGTGGGGGTCTGACGGTCGTTACTGTGAGTGGGGGGGCTGACGGTCGTTACTGTGAGTGGGGGGCTGACGGTCATTACTGGGAGTGGGGGGCTGACGGTCATTACTGTGAGTGGTGGGCTGACGGTCATTACTGGGAGTGGGGGGGCTGACGGTCATTACTGTGAGTGGGGGTCTGACGGTCATTACTGTGAGTGGGGGGCTGACGGTCATTACTGTGAGTGGGGGTCTGACGGTCATTACTGTGAGTGGGGGGTCTGACGGTCATTACTGTGAGTGGGGGGCTGACTGTCATTACTGTGAGTGGGGGTCTGACGGTCATTACTGTGAGTGGGGGGGCTGACGGTCATTACTGTGAGTGGGGGGGCTGATGGTCATTACTGTGAGTGGGGGGGCTGACGGTCATTACTGGGAGCGGGGGGCTGATGGTCATTAATGTGAGTGGGGGGGCTGACCGTCATTACTGGGAGTGGGGGGCTGACGGTCATTACTGGGAGTGGGGGGCTGACGGTCATTATTGTGAGTGGGGGGGCTGACGGTCATTACTGGGAGTGGGGGGCTGACGGTCATTACTGGGAGTGGGGGGCTGACGGTCATTACTGGGAGTGGGGGGCTGACGGTCATTACTGTGAGTGGGGGAGCTGACGGTCATTACTGGGAGTGGGGGGGGCTGACGGTCATTACTGGGAGTGGGGGGGGCTGACGGTCATTATTGTGAGTGGGGGGGCTGACGGTCATTACTGGGAGTGGGAGGCTGACGGTCATTACTGGGAGTGGGGGGCTGACGGTCATTACTGGGAGTGGGGGGCTGACGGTCATTACTGGGAGTGGGGGGCTGACGGTCATTATTGTGAGTGGGGGGGCTGACGGTCATTACTGGGAGTGGGGGGCTGACGGTCATTACTGGGAGTGGGGGGCTGACGGTCATTACTGTGAGTGGGGGGGCTGACGGTCATTACTGGGAGTGGGGGGGGCTGACGGTCATTACTGGGAGTGGGGGGGGCTGACGGTCATTACTGGGAGTGGGGGGGGCTGACGGTCATTATTGTGAGTGGGGGGGCTGACGGTCATTACTGGGAGTGGGAGGCTGACGGTCATTACTGGGAGTGGGGGGCTGACGGTCATTACTGGGAGTGGGGGGCTGACGGTCATTACTGGGAGTGGGGGGGCTGACGGTCATTATTGTGAGTGGGGGGGCTGACGGTCATTACTGGGAGTGGGGGGCTGATGGTCTTCAAGTGGTTTCCGCCTCTGACCTCTGGTGCTTTTTTTGTCTGCGGTTTTTGCATTCGCTTCAACGGCTTAAAAAAAATGTGGGCAAAAAAAAAAAAAAAAAGTCAAACAATGCTGTCAATTCAAAATCTGCCTCAAAATTCGTAAATGAATTTGGAGGCAGACTTTTAGTTTCTGCCTTACAAAAACACGTTGTGTGAACATAACCTAAGAGTGTAGTGCTTGTTTTTCGACATTTTTTGTCGTTTTGTAAACAATTTTTGGTAGGGGTGCCCTGAGAATTATTTTTTTTCCCTGGGGTGCCTCGAGCCTGAAAAGGTTGGGAAACTCTGATGTATACAGTCGTCCTGGTGTATCTGGCAGTTTTCTAGAGTTCAGTGTATAATCATTGATAGATACGGTGACGCTGACATCACGCCGGGCAGCACGTGCGTCCTCATGAATTATACAGGATACAGACAATATTATTAAAGAGGAGCCGTCACTTCTCCTGACGTGTCTGTAAGGCTCTGTTCACACGCAGTGAGCAAAAACGTCTGAAAATACGGAGCTGTTTTATGGCGAAAACAGCTCCTGATTTTCAGATTTTTTTTAACCACTCGCGTTTTTCGCTGCGTTTTTTACAGCCGTTTTTGGAGCTGTTTTCACTAGAGTCTATGAGAAAACGGCTCCAAGCACGTCCCGTTCTTTTGACGAGCCGTAATTTTACGCGCCGTATTTTGACAGCGACACGTAAAATTAAGGCTCGTGCGAACAGAACATCGTAATTCCCATTGAAAGCAATGGGCAGATGTTTGTAGGCGTATTAGGGGCGTTTTTTCAGCCGTAATTCGAGTCGTAAAACGCCAGAATTAGGTCTGAAACCACTGCGTGTGAACATACCCTTATAGTAAATACCTGTATTCCCCATGAAATAACTATTCTGGAGCGTATTTTCTCAGATCTCTGGCTTGTGCCGTTCCTCTGTTGTTCCTCCTAGAAATTTATGTATTAATAGATAACTTGGTGTTGCCATTCTCCTCATCAAAGGACGTGTCACTACAGTCTCTCTGTCAGCACTGATTGGACGTTGTCAGTTTGTGTAGGGACACACCCCCAACTGGTAACACACAGCTGTCAATTCTTACATTTCCAGGAGGAATAACAGAGAAACGGCACAAAGCAGAGAGTCCTAAGAAAAGTTGCGCTCTCGACTGAATGTTTCTTCTCCTCGTCTATCGTGTGTGTTGATTTTATACATTTTCGCTGCTGCGTGTCTAAAGATCATATGGATTATTAGATGTTTTATTTCTGTATATTTGTACTGCATTGTTGCAGCTCATCGTCCTCCAGCTGCGGCCTTTCATTTCCATGACGACTGCTCCACTTTTCCTTTGCTCCAGTTTTAAATTTCCCACCTTTGTCTGGATTACGGATTCTCTGTAAGGTTATGTGCACACGACCCATTTTCAGGCGTTTTACGCCTCGAATCACGCCTGAAAAGACGGCTCCATTACGTCTGCAAACCTCTGCCCATTGCTTGCGGGATCTGCTGCGGGTAGCTCTACTGTTGCCGCATTATTAAATAGATCATTGATGTCGCTGTTCTGGTAATTGATGCCACGAGGATCTATTGTATTCATTGATGCAGCGCGCGTTAATTACTGACATCTGGCAATCTCATATCTTCACCGTCAATGTCATCACTTTCTTGTCACTTGCATTGGTGGCATCAGTCAGTATATACGTATATAAGTCTAGCGCTCTGTGGCGACTTGGATGCAGTAAAATCGACCTTCCCAACACCTGAATGTTTTGGTATTGGGGGGGGGGGGAGTTGTGGGGAATGATAAAACCGCTCCGTTTATCCTACGTCACCTGTGATTCTGCTGAATTGTCACCGTCTCTTATCCGCTTAACTGATTGTATGTCTCTCAGTAGCGTTTTACATCATCATGAAACCACCCCAGAAAAGCTCGTCCCGCAGGAAGTCGGCGCATCCGCAGAAGAAACCTGCAGCTCCTCCTCAATCTCCGCCAAGTAAGAGAAAGTTGCACCTTGATCATCTTATCACTCTCATTATATATTTTATTTTAAAAATGAATTCCAGATAACCTCGGGTCGTGTAATACTAGATTGTAATCCGTTTCTCAGCTTTATATCTTAGAGGGTTCGTTCCTATGCAGGTAAAAATCTGTTACATACACAAATTTCTGTAGCACAAGGCCGCAACTAGGGGGAGCAAACTGAGGACTGATTTATATAGGCACAACAGGAGCTGTATGCATGTGCACAATCGTCTCCCCCTAGTGGTGGTTGCAGGAAGCACGTTACTATATGGCCCTGGGAAGGGAATCTGAGAACACAGCTCACACCCATGAAGATATATTATGAAATGAGGGATCTAAGAATTTCCAACCTGCAGTCCGACCGCTCTATTCATTCCCTATGGGATCGACGGAAATAGTCAAGTTTGACTGCTCCTTGCCCAATTATGCACTCTGCCGTGAGCGGCTCCGCGCAGGCAGGCGCGATGTTGTGACGTCAATTTCTGAGCCTTTTTTCTACTCCGTTTATGCAGCGTGTGGATGAGACGTGTTTTATCTCATCCACTTTGCTGCTACTGTATTATGCTGCCGATTTTTCCGCATTATAATACAGGTATACGCCGTATTTACGCAATGTGTGAACTGACTCTAACCCCTCCACCCACCCCCCCCCCCCCGCCAGTCCCTGCAAAAATCTTCTTGCATCAAACCGGTCCTCGGTGCAAAATAGGTTGGGGACCACTGCCATAGAGAATGACTTGAGTGACCACCACTCTGGGACCCGCACTCTTGTTAACAACCTGCAGCGATCCGGAATTTATCACCTATCTTGTGGATAGGTGAAAAATTATTTTCGTGGTACAACCCCTTTAATCAGGTATCAATGGGACTTGATGGACCCCAAATTATCAGTCATAGAAAAGTATCTAAAATTTGAACGTCCACATTTATATCCTTTTTAGGTCCAACATTCTGTGCTGATTAATTTCTTAATGTCGTTTTACAGCAGTTGGAGCACAGTTTTCTGAAACAGAGCTCTAAATCTCCTGCGTAGACAGTTACATGGTATAATTTTGTCTCCCTGCAGCCACCACTAGAGGGAGCTCACTGCATACTGTTTTGTTACCAAGTTCAATGTACAACCATATACAATGAGCTCCCTCTAGTGGTATAGGGAAAATCTTAAGAGGGAGAAGGGGAGATGTTCTCCCCTCACTCTCCCCCCCCCCCCCACAGCACATCACAGACCAGAGAGAACTCAAGAGCTCCCTGGTTCTCCACTAATCAGTTCACCCATGGCCCTCTTGTATCTGTCCGACTTGCAGAAGTCAAACCAATAGAACCAGGTTTTCTGAAACTGCGTTGCTCGTTTGGGTTCGGAATGGAGCAACTCCTCCATTCTCCGAATTTCGTGAATGCGCTCCAGCCATTGTCTAGTCACAGGAGGCTCAGAGGATCTCCAACCCCCCGGAATACAAGCCTTAGCTGCGTTCAACAAATGTCTCACTAACATCTTCCTGTAGCGCCCCACAGGTATATCGTGGTGGTGCAGCAAAATCCATGCCGGATCATCTCCCAGCGAGATTCCTGTGATCTCCAGAATGATATCTTGAACCTCTGACCAATAGGTGCGAAGGTTCTCACAGCTCCAGAATATATGTAAAAGCGTTCCCTCTTCTCTGCCGCATCTCCAACATAAAGGAGAAACATCCGGGAACATTTTATGTAGCACATGTGGGACTCTGAACCAACGGGATAGTATTTTAATACTGGTTTCCTGATAGGCGTTACTAATAGACGCCTTATGTGTGAGGAACATGATCTTTTCCCTTTGCTCTTGTGTTAGAGTAATCTGAAGATCTCTTTCCCATTTCGTAATATATGGTGGGATGAAATCCTCAGCAGGAGTGAGCAGCACGCAGTAAAGACTGGACAGGGCCCGTCTCACATGCCCCGTTTGAGAACACAAAGTTTCAAAGGAAGATAGAGCTCGGTCATAGGAAGCCGGTGTATGTAGTCTTGACAAGTAATGAGTCAATTGTAACGCCTGCCATTGGGACGCGTCCGGGAGACCCTCTGGCTGGGAAAGCTCTTCTCCACACAGCCATGCATTGCCCCTATAAAAATGACTTACTTTAAAATGCCCCTGCTGTACCCATATCTTAAAGGTCTGATCTGACAGACCTGGGCCAAATTCCGGGTTACCCAAAACCGGAGTGAGGGGTGATAACAGTTGTGATATTCACTCTCTACTCCGCACCTTTCTAAACACCTGTAAAGTTGGATATATGGTAGGATGATTACTAAATTATTTTTTTCTATATAATATTGCTTTTAGTATGTCATTAAAATAAATTTTATTTATTTGTGTTGTACTTTTTTCTTTTTCTTTTTTTTCTTTCTTTTACTCTATGGGGGCTGCCATTTTTTTTATCTCTGTATGTGTCGATTAACGACGCATACAGAGATGGAATACGGCAGCTACAGGGCATAGGAGTCAATGAACGGGAGCCGTTCCATTGACTCTGTCTCTGTACTGCGCAGACGCAGGTCAGAGTAACACAGCAGAGCAGCTGTTTGCAGGGAGATAGCAGGCGCCATACTAAAGACCAGCTGCACTGCAGGTAAGGTGTGTGTCTCTGTCTGTCCCACTCTCTATCTCACAGACCCCCGCTCTCGTGACCCCCGACGGGCCCCCCCCTTGTATGAAGGACACATGATGCAACTGTACTGGGAAAGCCCTGAGCGATACATCTCTCTAGTTGTGCTGAGACTGTTTGGGGATGTGACTAATGAACCTCTCACACTCCAGTAGGAGGGGTAATGGTGGTCACCCAGCTTTCCCAGACCCCTGAACGATAAATCTCTCTAGTTGTGCTGAGACTGTTTGGGAATGTGACTAATGAACCTCTCAGTCTCAGCACAACTAGAGAGATTTATCGTTCAGGGGTCTGGGAAAGCTGGGTGACCACCATTACCCCTCCTACTGGAGTGTGAAAGGTTCATTAGTCACATCCCCAAACACACTCCAGTAGGAGGGGGTAATGGTGGTCACCCAGCTTTCCAAGACCCCCGAACGATAAATCTCTAGTTGTGCAAAATCAAGTGTAATCAAGCATTTTTTTTAATGTGCTTTTTGGCACGTAAAATGTGCAAAAAATACACGGCGTGTGAACCGGTCAACTGAAAAGTCATTCACTTCACTTTCAACATTCTAAGGGTATGTTCACATGCAGTGTTTTCAGCTGAAAAATGGGAAGCAGGACGCCTGAAAGCGTCTGCCCATTGGTTTCAATGGGAGATACGGCGTTCTGTTCCGACAGGGCGTTTTTTACGTGGTCGTTTTCCAAAACCGGCACGTAAAAAGACGCCCGCCAAAATGAAGTGTACATCACTTCTTGGGACGTTTTTGGAGCCGTTTTTAATTGACTTTATAGAAAAACAGCTCCAAAAACGGCCGTAAAAACGTAAGTTAGATTAAAAAATGGCTGAAAATCAGGAGCAGTTTTCCCTTTGTAATTGCAGATAAAAATACTCATCCATTCATTTCTATTGCAAATGGACACCTCCTATATTTACAGGGCCACCTGATCGCATCCTGCAATATTGACACAGATTAAAGAGAACCGTTAATCTTTAAAGGGAAGGTGTCGCGCAAATTTTTTTTATTTATATGTTATTGCTTTTAGTATGTTATTAAAATTAATTTTATTTATTTGTGTTTTTGTGTTGTACTTTTTTATTACTATTACTTTTACTTCACTTCACTATGTGGGCTGCCATTTTATTTTCTAATTTATAATATTTCCTGACTTGTGAAAAAATGTTAAAAAATTAGAACAATGTTTAATCATTTATATACTAACAGTTTAACTAAAAAAAAAAAAAAATCATTTTTCTAGCGACACATTCCTTTTAAGCTAAAGAAATGTAGCTCGATCGGGTTGAGATCTGGTGACTCGGTCATTGCAGAATATTCCACTTTTTTGCCTTCTATACTCCTGGGTTGCTTTCGCAGAATGTTTTGGGTCATTGTCCATCTGTCCTGTGAAGCGACGTCCAATCACCTGCTGCATGTGGTTCATCCGGCTGCTTCTGTCTTCAGTCACATCATCAACAAACACTAGTGACCCAGTGCCAGGCAGCCATGCATGCCCATGCCACCGCCATGCCACCACATTGCTACACATGCTATACATGTGTTACACAGGAAGTGGTGTGCTTTGGATCATGAGCCATTCCGAGCCTTCTCCATACTTTCTTCCTCCCATCCTTCTGGTGCAGGTTGATCTTAGTTTCATGCTGTTCCAGAACTGGGCGGCTTCTTTACTTGTTGTTTGGTAAAGTCTAATCTGGCCTTTCTGAGGCTGATTAATGGTTTTCACCTTGTGAACCCTCTGTGTTTGCTCTCATGAAGTCTTCTCTTTATGGTGGACTTAGATACTGATCCACCTACTTCCAGGAGAATGTTCGTCACTTGGGTAGATGTTGTGAAGGGGTTTTCTTCGCCATGGAAAGGATTCTGCGATCATCCACCACTCTTGTTTTACGTGGACGTCCAGGCCTTTTGGAGTTCCTGAGATCACCCGTGCGCTCTTTTTTTTTTCTTTTTTTTTTTAAGAATATACCAAACTGTTGATTTGGCCACTCCTGACATTTGTGCTTCTCTCTGATGGATTTCTTCATTTTTTTTCAGCCTAGCGATGGTCGGTTTCACTTGCATTGAGAGCTCCTTTCACCTCATGTTGTGGGTTCACAGCAACAGCTTCCAAATGCAAATCCCACACCTGGAATCAACTCCAGACCCTTTACCTGCTTAATTGGTGATGGAATAACGAGGGAATAGCCCATGCAGCCCATTAAATAGCTTTTGAGATAATTGTCCAATTACCTTTTGGTCCTTTGAAAAAGAGGCAGCTACATATTAAAGAGCTATAAGGGTATGTTCACACGGCCTATTTTGGGTATTTTTTCGGGCCGCATAACAAATTGCCTTGTTGTGCCAATAAAGATTTTCTAGACCCGCTGTAAAACATTTTACCTGTAAGTCACAGGCTACAGCGGGGGTTCCCAACCAGTGGCTCATGAGCCACCTATTGCCTGCTGTATGGCTGACCATAGAAGTCCTTCGTAATGACCATGTGAATCGTCAATTTACATTGTTCCAGCAGAATGGGTGCTGGTCTCGGTGCAAGTCGCCTTAAAGAAGTGACCACATCTAATGCTTGGCGCACTGGTCGTCACTTTTTTAGTGCCAGTGTCATTTTTATTATTTCTAGTTTTGGAAGTAAAGCAGTTTTAGTAATAAAATACCACAAAAAAACCCCGGTGTAATGACGGGGGGTGTGGAAACGGACAAGTGAGCCCTAGTCTACCCGCCACTCTGTCCCTGCCTACTTGCAACGACCCGCCCTAGGCGACGGGGTACAACTGGGCGGCGGTCCCTGTGCTCAGTAAGTGCACGACGAACATACAAGGGAATACAAGCAAGGGAAAGGGGCAGTTGCCGTGAGCAACCAGAGTGGTGAGCGAGCCGAGTCAAGCCAGGAGTGTGCGAGGTACCAAACGAAGAGCAGAAGAGTAGTCAGTAAGCCAGGGTCTGTATGGAGCAGGATCAAAATAGAAGGAGCTGTAGCTGGGCCAGGAAACCACACGAAAAGAATCACAAGCACCGAGGGACAGGAAGGGCAGGCTTAAATAGACCGAGGGCGGGAGCTAGCTGAGTCTGGCCAGGTTGCGATAGGCTCTCCCACTCCTAAGCCTGCCAGCCTGAGTGGTGGAAGCTGGAATCAGTCTCAGGGATGTAGATTCAGGTGCTGACTGATTAATTATGGGAGTTAACCCCGAAGCTGTGCCTGGCAGATCCTTTACACCCGGACCCTCACATACCTTGACCCCAGAAGCTGAGACGATAGATGGGGCCGTATTTCTGGGCCAGGCGAATGAAATGTCGAGGAAGATCCCTGCGCCCCAGATCCATCAGATTCCCGATGAAGGGCAGTGGTGCGGGATGCGGAGGGCGCTGGTTCTGGTCGAGTCCTGACAGGCGACACTTGGAGTGGGAACATCTTAAGTATAGAAAGAAGAGGACGACGAGGGCCGGCAGCAGCAGAGGGACCATAGTGAAGCTGAAGACTTAGGCCTCATGCACTCGACCGTAGCCATGTGCACGGCCGTGAATTTCGGGTCGGCCGGCTGCGGACTGTCAGCCACGAGCCGCCCGCAAATCGCGGGACATGCACATGGCCGCGGCCATTATTTTCAATAAGCCCGGACCGCAGAAGACAGCCGTAATAAGACAGGTCCGTTCTTTCTGCGGTGCGGGCTCCCGAGCCATGCACAGACCGTAAAAACTACGGTCGTGTGCATTTCCCCATAAAAATGAATGGGGCCGCAATTCTCCCGTGGATTTTCGGGGGAATTGCGGCCGCAAAAGCACGTTCGTGTAGATGGGGCCTTGAGATGCTGGGTGTATATGTAGAGACAGGCGTAACCTTGAGGACAGGAAATATACAGGGGTAGGCATGGAGATTGATAGGAGAGGAGGCAGCGGACGCAGGGTGAGCACTCAGTGTGGAGAAGACACATTTTATGCACAGCCATAAATTGAGTGGCGTTCCCCTTTAATAACCTCACCAGGTGGCAAGGCCCTGGCATGCTGGGAGTCGTAGTTTCACAACCGCTGGAGAGTCTCCGCACTAGAGGATCACAAGCTTCAGGCTGCACATGCCCAGTACAGTGGACTCCTCAGCCTGGGATCACTGCAAGTCCAAATTACATTGGCGGCAAGATTTGGGGGCTCTGAACTCCTCTCTACAGCAATCTACAAATTATATCACATCGCCTACAGGTCCTGCGCACTACGTTGCCCAGGTGCTGTGCGGTTTATCTATAGGGTGGATGGGGCCCTTTAAATGATGGAGTTTCTATTCACAGCCCAAGATCCTGTTTCCGTGACCTTCCCCTGTGTTTTATCGCTTCATCTAATGAATGACAGGACTGTACTGACCTTGGGCGCAGACGGAGGGTGAGCGGAGAATAAGTCAAGGAGAGATGAATGATGGATAAGACAAATGAAACGAGGCCTCCGTGTGTGTAATATAATATGCAGTGTTTGTGTGTGTGTGTGTGTGTGTGTGTGTGTGTGTATACACATACACACACACACACACACACACACACACACACACACATATATATATATATATATATATACACAAACACATATATATACACATATATACACACACATTATATATATATATATTACATACACACACACACATACAGTATATATACACACACACACACACACAGACACACACACAGACACACATACATATATATATACACAAATACACTACCGTTCGAAAGTTTAGGGTCACTTAGAAATTTCCTTATTTTTGAAAGAAAAGCACAGTTTTTTTCAATGAAGATAACATTAAATTAATCAGAAATACACTCTATACATTGTTAATGTGGTAAATGACTATTCTAGCTGCAAACGTCTGGTTTTTAATGCAATATCGACATAGGTATATAGAGGCCCATTTCCAGCAACCATCACTCCAGTGTTCTAATGGTACATTGTGTTTGCTAACTGTGTTAGAAGGCTAATGGATGATTAGAAAACACTTGAAAACCCTTGTGCAATTATGTTAGCACCGCTGTAAACAATTTTGCTGTTTAGAGGAGATATAAAACTGATCTTCCTTTGTGCTAGTTGAGAATCTGAAGCATTACATTTGTGGGTTCGATTAAACTCTCAAAATGGCTAGAAAAAGAGAACTTTCATGTGAAACTCGACAGTCTATTCTTGTTCTTAGAAATGAAGGCTATTCCATGCGAGAAATTGCCAAGAAACTGAAGATTTCCTACAACGGTGTGTACTACTCCCCTTCAGAGGACAGCACACACAGGCACTAACCAGAGTAGAAAGAGAAGTGGGAGGCCACGCTGAACAACTGAGCAACAAGACAAGTACATTAGAGTCTCTAGTTTGAGAAATAGACACCTCACAGGTCCTCAACTGGTAGCTTCATTAAATAGTACCCGCAAAACAAACGCCAGTGTCAACGTCTACAGTGAAGAGGCGACTCCGGGATGCTGGCCTGCAGGGCAGAGTGGCAAAGAAAAAGCCATATCTGAGACTGGCTAATAAAAGGAAAAGATTAATATGGGCAAAAGCACACAGACATTGTACAAAGGAAGATTGGAAAAAAGTGTTATGGACAGACGAATCGAAGTTTGAGGTGTTTGGATCACACAGAACATTTGTGACACGCAGAACAACTGAAAAGATGCTGGAAGAGTGCCTGACGCTGGTATTCTATCTGTAATGGAGTGGCCAGCGCAGTCACCAGATCTCAACCCCATAGAGCTTTTGTGGGAGCAGCTTGACCGTATGGTATGCAAGAAGTGCCCATCAAGCCAATCCAACTTGTGGGAGGGACTTCTAGAAGCATGGGGTGAAATTTCTCCCAATTACCTCAGCAAATTAACAGCTAGAATGCCAAAGGTCTGCAATGCTGTAATTGCTGCAAATTGAGCATTCTTTGACAAAAGCAAAGTTTGAAGGAGAAAATTATTATTTCAAATAAAAATCATTATTTCTAACCTTGTCAATGTCTTGGCTATATTTTCTAGTCATTTTGCAACTCATTTGATAAATATAAGCGTGAGTTACCCCAAACTTTTGAACGGTAATGTAAACAAAAAAAGATAAGGCTACATGTCTATATTCTCCCAGTGTTCTGCATGTGAGTGTAAAAGCCCTTTAGGCCTCTTTCACACCAAGTTTTTTTTTAACTGCGGTTTTTAATATGCTTATATTACTTATATAGGTCAGGTCTCTATGCTCTATTTTCTCATGAACTTCTCAGAGCGGGGTTACCAGGAACTAGGAAACCCCTCTAGGTCTATTCATGCTCAGGGCCGACCTTATGGGTGTGCGACCTGTGCCATTGCACAGGTCTCCATTCCCCTGCTTGTGTTTCATAACCACCCGGACCTGGCGAATCAGCAGCTGCATTTCCGTCCGGTCGCTTCTTCGGTCAGTGGCGTCACTATCGTTGTAGCAGCCAAAGCGGCTACTAGCGGCAACACCGGGCATGAGGGTGCACGTGCCTCCCGCCTGGACGGCACCCCCATGTTATCTCTCTGCTCTTCTATCTACTAGGCCAGTGGTTCCCAACCAGGGTGCCGCGAGAACACTTCAAGGGTGCCGCAACATTCCTCTGAACCACGGCCATGCTTTCTCTCCTCCTCCTCACAGCGTGCAGTGCATGGGAGGAGAAGGGGATTTTTTTGCAGCCTCTGTAGATGGCACCCCCCACCCCACCTTCCTGTATATAGCACCCCCCCTTCCTGTACATAGCTCCACTGTAGCTCCCTGAAGGAGCGGAATCCCCCTGTGGCCGGGGATTATATGGACAGTGACATCAGGGGCAACTCGTGAAGTGGAATCCCCGCCTACAGCGTTGCTGGCGCAGTGATTTGGCTCCAGGCGAAGCCCCTGACGTCACTGTCAATAAAAGGACAGAGACGTCAGGAGCTTCTCATGGAGTAGAATCCCCGGTCACAGTGTCGTCAACTCTGTGAATGGGGATTCCGCTTCAGGAGTTGCCCCTGATGTCACTGTCCATATATGGACAGAGACATCAAGCTCTCCATCCAGGAACGGAAACCTCAGCCACAGGGGGATTCCGCTCCTTCAGGGAGCTATAGTGCCGCTATCTACAGAAGGGGGGTGCTACCTACAAGGGGGCTGTGTGGCACTACCTACAAGGGGGCTGTGTGGCACTACCTACAAGGGGGCTGTGGGGCACTACCTACAAGGGGGCTGTGGGGCACTACCTACAAGGGGGCTGTGGGGCACTACCTACAAGGGGGCTGTGTGGCACTACCTACAGGGGGCTGTGTAGCACTGCCTACAAGGTGAAGGTGGGGGATTATGGCACTGTCTACAGGGACAGGTACGGGGGCACTATCTACAGGGGGACACTATCTACAAGGGGGGGGTGGCTCTGTGTGGCAGCCAGGGGAGGTGGGCATTATACTGTATGGAGTCCACTAGGCGGACATATTATACAGTGTAGGGGCACTACAGGGAGCAATATACTGTGTGACACTTAAGGGGCATAATACTGTTTGGGCAGCATTAGGGGACAAAATACTGTGTTCTTGAATAATATATATTATTAAATATTATTATACTGTATGGGGGCACTAAAGGAGCATTCTACTGTGTGTGGGGCACTAAAGGGGCATTATTCTATGTGGGGGCACTATATAGGGCATTACACTGTGTGGGGGCATTATACTTATTTATGGGGCATTTATGATGGGGTGGACCGCCGAAAGATAATTTCGCATGGGACATCATCTATCCTATGGCCGACTCTATTCACGCTAATAGGATATATAGAAGGAAATTGTTATCAAGAGGCAACCCCTTTAATGGAAGACATAAAATTACAAATCTGCACTATTTCTATTCATTTCTTCTCTTTTCTCTATTAAAGAGGCTCTGTCACCAGATTTTGCAAGCCCTATCTGCTATTGCAGCAGATAGGCGCTGCAATGTAGATTACAGTAACGTTTTTATTTTTAAAAAACAAGCATTTTTGGCCAAGTTATGACCATTTTCGTATTTATGCAAATGAGGCTTGCAAAAGTACAACTGGGCGTGTTGAAAAGTAAAAGTACAACTGGGCGTGTATTATGTGCGTACATCGGGGCATGTTTACTACTTTTACTAGCTGGGCGCTCTGATGAGAAGTATCATCCACTTCTCTTCACAATGCCCAGCTTCTGGCAGTGCAGATCTGTGATGTCACTCACAGGTCCTGCATCGTGTCGGCACCAGAGGCTACAGTTGATTCTGCAGCAGCATCAGCATTTGCAGGTAAGTAGCTACATCGACTTACCTGCAAACGCCGATGCTGCTGCAGAATCATCTGTAGCCTCTGGTGCCGATGTGTCCTCGCTCGTCTGACACGATGCAGGACCTGTGAGTGACGTCACAGCGTGATCTCTCGAGAACACGGCTGTGTCTGCACTGCCAGAAGCTGGGCGTTGTGAAGAGAAGTGGATGATACTTCTATACACAACGCCCAGCTAGTAAAAGTAGTAAACACGCCCCGATGTACGCACATAATACACGCCCAGTTGTACTTTTACTTTTCAACACGCCCAGTTGTACTTTTGCAAGCGTCATTTACATAAATACGAAAATGGTCATAACTTGGCCAAAAATGCTCGTTTTTTAAAAATAAAAACGTTACTGTAATCTACATTGCAGCGCCGATCTGCTGCAATAGCAGATAGGGGTTGAAAAATCTGGTCACAGAGCCTCTTTAACTCCTTAACGCCGAAGGACGGGTATATCCGTCCTCTGCAGCTGCTAGTTCGCGCAGGAGGATGGATATATCCGTCCTGTGATGGCGCGGGTACTGAGACTGTACCCACGCGATCAGCGGCAGGAGCACGGCTGTTATACACAGCCTGGCTCCTGCTGCAACTGCCGGAATCAAAGCGCGCTCCGATTCCGGCAGTTTAACCCATTAAATGCCGCTGTCAATAGTGACAGCGGCATCTAATGTGTTTGACAGAGGGGGGAGCTCCCTCTGTCACCCGATCGGCGCCCCCGCAAACAAATCGCGGGTCGCCGTCGGGTTTCCATGGCAGCGGGGGGTCTAACAAAGACCCCCAGGTCTGTCTTCAGCATCTGCCTGTTAGGCGATGCCAGAGGCATGACCTAACAGGTTGCCTGTCAGTTTTACACTGACAGGCAATAATGCTTTGGTATACGAAGTATACCGAAGCATTATATATGCGATCGGCACATCGCATAGTGAAGTCCCCTGGTGGGACTAAAAAAAAAAATGTAAAACAGTTAAATAAAGTTTGTGAAAAAATAAATAAAAAAAATTACAGTCAAAGTCAAATAAAACTACTTTTTTGTCCCAAAAAGTGGTTTTATTTAGTAAAACTGTCAAAACAAATCACACATACACATATATGGTATCCCCGCGATCGTAACAACTTGACCAATAAAATGAACACATTAATTAAACCGCCGGATGAACGGCGTCCAAAGAAAACGCAAAAAACAAGTCAAAATTCTCTTTTCTCCCATTCCCCCCATAAAAAATAAAATAAAAGTTAATCTATAAGTCCTATGTACCCCAAAATAGTACTAATGAAAACTACACATTGTCCCGCAAAAATCAAGCCCACATACGACCACATCGACGGAAAAATAAAAACGTTACGGGTCTTGGAATGTGGCGATGCAAAAACAAGTAATTTTTTTCTAAAAGGCTTTTTATTGGGCAAACGTAGGAAAAACATATAAAACCTTTACATATTTGGTATCCCCGTAATCGTGCCGACCCATAGAATAAAGTTAACATGTTATTTACGCTGCATAGTAAACGGCGTCAATTTATAACGTGAAAATTAATGCTGGAATAGCTGCTTATTTTCAATTCTCTCCTAAAATAAAGTAAATAAAAGTTAATCAATATATTATAAGCATCTAAAAATGGTGCAATTACAAAATACAACTCGTCCCGCAAAAAACAAGCCCTTATACGGCTATGTCGACGGAATGCGACCATGAAAAAACAAAAAATAATCCTTGGTCATTAACGTGCAAAATGGCCCGGTCATTAAGGGGTTAAGTAAAAATTAAATAAACATAATAATAATCACAGGCACTCTACAATAGTTATGTGATTTAAGTAAATAATAACATGTCATTAATGTCATTTTGAAAAAATTAAAAGGAAAAGGTTCTATCGTACCACCCGCATGCTTGCCTGGTTAAAATATGGTCACTGTATGTGGTCTACTTTGTTACCAAGTCAACCTCAAGTGTTTGACTGATTCTGATTTAATTTAAATATATTTATGGGCCTACTATTATAACTGAAGGCTTGTATGAATTGTGTTTCAGTTTGTACTGCATTTACATAATGTAGCTATTAGTATGTAGTACATGTTATTTATCATACTAAACTTTCTGAATTTGCATGGTGTTCATGTATAACAAAACAAATCTTCTAATTTAATGCATTATATTATCATTGGTGTCATTATAATATACTACAAATTAAACTCAAGCAGGAATAGATTTTTTCCTTTTGGACAGTAGAAGCTTCATATTACTAAGATCTCTGTAAAGCACTATTTCTTTCATTGTTTAAGTATCGCCTAAAGAAGTCTGTTTGCTTTTGAGACAAATACTACATAAATTAGACATTAGATAATGATCACTAATTTATACAATTATTGCCTTTCCTATATTATCTTGATCTCTAACACAGGAAATAGATTCCAGATGACAACTACTGATGGTAGCCATTACAGCTCTGCTCAGCTGACAAACTCAGCATCGCTAATGTACGTACACTACCGTTCAAAAGTTTGGGGTCACCCAGACAATTTTGTGTTTTCCATGAAAACTCACACTTATATTTATCAAATGAGTTGCAAAATGACTAGAAAATATAGTCAAGACATTGACAAGGTTAGAAATAATGATTTTTATTTGAAATAATAATTTTCTCCTTCAAACTTTGCTTTCGTCAAAGAATGCTCCATTTGCAGCAATTACAGCATTGCAGACCTTTAGGGTATGTGCACACGCTAGCTACCTTTTACGTCTGAAAAGACAGACTATTTTCTGGAGAAAACAGCTGCGTCGTTTCAGACGTAAAAGTTCCTCGCATTATGCGAGGCGTCTGTGACACTCGTAAATCTTGAGCTGCTCTTCATTGACTTCAATGAAGAACGGAACCGATAAAAACACAGGGACATATACAAAAACACCGAAAAAGGCCATACTTACAAATGGACACAGCCAGGTCAGAAATGCTGATGAAAGGGCGAGCAGGTGCTTTAAATAATAATAGCCACTCCCACTAGTCTTGAGGGGAGTGGTGTGTGGTGCATGGGATGTGTAGTAAGAAATAATAAATGAATAGTGTGTGTGCAAGTGTAATACTATAAGTGAAATATAGGGGGCAGTAATGAGTGAAGTGCCTCAATAGAAATAAATGGATAATGGGGTGCAAGTGTGTGAAACATGGAGGGATAGTGTGTACATCATGAGGCACAACGTGTATAGCCAGGTAGAAGCCTATTTGTGACGCCTTGATAATTCATAGAGCGGGCTACCCTGCTTGCTATGCCAAACAACAACACACCATGCTCTCCCAGCATCAAAGACCCGGCTGTGTCCAAGAGAAGCGAATATACATAATAATGAAAAATACCTGGGGTATTGGTAATCATTTTGGCCAAAAGGACGCAAGCTCGCAATCCACGACAAGGATCCCCAGACTTGCGAGTCCCTAACTCCTAAACTGGAACAGAAAGTTCCTGATGCACAAACAGAACCGATAAAAACACAGGGACATATACAAAAACACCGAAAAAGGCCATACTTACAAATGGACACAGCCAGGTCAGAAATGCTGATGAAAGGGCGAGCAGGTGCTTTAAATAATAATAGCCACTCCCACTAGTCTTGAGGGGAGTGGTGTGTGGTGCATGGGATGTGTAGTAAGAAATAATAAATGAATAGTGTGTGTGCAAGTGTAATACTATAAGTGAAATATAGGGGGCAGTAATGAGTGAAGTGCCTCAATAGAAATAAATGGATAATGGGGTGCAAGTGTGTGAAACATGGAGGGATAGTGTGTACATCATGAGGCACAACGTGTATAGCCAGGTAGAAGCCTATTTGTGACGCCTTGATAATTCATAGAGCGGGCTACCCTGCTTGCTATGCCAAACAACAACACACCATGCTCTCCCAGCATCAAAGACCCGGCTGTGTCCAAGAGAAGCGAATATACATAATAATGAAAAATACCTGGGGTATTGGTAATCATTTTGGCCAAAAGGACGCAAGCTCGCAATCCACGACAAGGATCCCCAGACTTGCGAGTCCCTAACTCCTAAACTGGAACAGAACGTTCCTGATGCACAAACAGAACCGATAAAAACACAGGGACATATACAAAAACACCGAAAACGGCTATACTTACAAATGGACACAGCCAGGTCAGAAATGCTGATGAAAGGGCGAGCAGGTGCTTTAAATAATAATAGCCACTCCCACTAGTCTTGAGGGGAGTGGTGTGTGGTGCATGGGATGTGTAGTAAGAAATAATAAATGAATAGTTTGTGTGCAAGTGTAATACTATAAGTGAAATATAGGGGGCAGTAATGAGTGAAGTGCCTCAATAGAAATAAATGGATAATGGGGTGCGAGTGAGTGAAACATGGAGGGATAGTGTGTACATCATGAGGCACAACGTGTATAGCCAGGTAGAAGCCTATTTGTGACGCCTTGATAATTCATAGAGCGGGCTACCCTGCTTGCTATGCCAAACAACAACACACCATGCTCTCCCAGCATCAAAGACCCGGCTGTGTCCAAGAGAAGCGAATATACATAATAATGAAAAATACCTGGGGTATTGGTAATCATTTTGGCCAAAAGGACGCAAGCTCGCAATCCACGACAAGGATCCCCAGACTTGCGAGTCCCTGACTCCTAAACTGGAACAGAACGTTCCTGATGCACAAACAGAACCGATAAAAACACACACTTATAGTATTACACTTGCACACACACTATTCATTTATTATTTCTTTCTGTGTTTTTATCGGTTCTGTTTGTGCATCAGGAACGTTCTGTTCCAGTTTAGGAGTTAGGGACTCGCAAGTCTGGGGATCCTTGTCGTGGATTGCGAGCTTGCGTCCTTTTGGCCAAAATGATCACTAATACCCCAGGTATTTTTCATTATTACGTATATTCGCTTCTCTTGGACACAGCCGGGTCTTTGATGCTGGGAGAGCATGGTGTGTTGTTGTTTGGCATAGCAAGCAGGGTAGCCCGCTCTATGAACTATCAAGGCGTCACAAATAGGCTTCTACCTGGCTATACACGTTGTGCCTCATGACGTACACACTATCCCTCCATGTTTCACACATTTGCACCCCATTATCCATTTATTTCTATTGAGGCCCTTCACTCATTACTGCCCCCTATATTTCACTTATAGTATTACACTTGCACACACACTATTCATTTATTATTTCTTACTACTCATCCCATGCACCACACACACCACTCCCCTCAAGACTAGTGGGAGTGGCTATTATTATTTAAAGCACCTGCTCACTCCTTCATCAGCGTTTCTGACCTGGCTGTGTCCATTTGTAAGTATGGCCTTTTTCGTTTTTTTTTTTTCAATGAAGAACGGCTCAAATTACGTTGCAAATAAGTGTCCTGCACTTCTTTGACGAGGCAGTCATTTTAAGCGTCGTCGTTTGACAGCTGTCAAACGACGGCGCGTAAATGACAGGTCGTCGGCACCGCACGTCAGCAAACCAATTAAAATGAATGGGCAGATGTTTGCCGACGTATTGTAGCCCTATTTTCAGACGTAAAACGAGGCATTATACGCTTTGTTTACGTCTGAAAATAGGTTACCTTCCCCTGTGTTTTATCGCTTCATCTAATGAATGACCAGAAAAGCAAAAAGCACGGCGCCACATAGTGCAGTTCAATGGGGTTTAAATAGAATATTGAACGTTGTCTATTATGCTCACCACGATAGTGCTTGGAAAAGGCAATGAAAAAGTCCACAGGTGCTGCTGCCAGGATCCAAACCGGTAAAACAGGTGGTCACCGCTAGTTAGAACGTAAAGAGGTAGTGGAAAAAGGGAGGATCCCGTGAGGCGCTGCTGCGTGGCTGTTGAAGGAACTCAGCGATGGTAGACAAAATGATATAAATAAATATATGTTTATTGAAAAACATTAACAATAATGGCTACGCGTTTCAACTCTGTACTAGCGTCTTCCTCAGGCCGTTAAAATTACATACAAAAGAGGTTGCTTATATATCAACGGAAATCTAAGCACACAGGAAGGAAAAAAAAGGGGTCAAAAGGGGAAAGGTCAAAGAATGATTGTGACGACATAAATAACATCTATATTGGAAAATTGTTTAGAATTGTTTATGACGTCACAATCATTCTTTGACCTTTCCCCTTTTGACGCCTTTTTTTTTTCCTTCCTGTGTGCTTAGATTTCCGTTGATATATAAGCAACCTCTTTTGTATGTAATTTTAACGGCCTGAGGAAGACACTAGTACAGCGTTGAAACGCGTAGCCATTATTATTAATGTTTTTCAATAAACATATATTTATTTATATCATTTTGTCTACCATCGCTGAGTTCCTTCAACAGCCACGCAGCAGCGCCTCTCGGGATCCTCCCTTTTTCCACAACCTCTTTACGTTCTAATGAATGACAGGACTGTACTGACCTTGGACGCAGACGGAGGGTGAGCGGAGAATAAGTCAAGGGGAGATGAATGATGGATAAGACAAATGAAACGAGGCCTCAGTGTGTGTAATATAATATGCAGTGTGTGTATGTGTGTGTATATATACACACACACACACACACACACATATATATATATACAAACACATATATATACATATACACACACACACATATATATATATATATATATCACACACACACATATATATATATATATATCACACACACACACACACACACACACACACACACACACACACACACACGTTATATATACATATACACACACATTATATATATATCACACACACACACATATATATATATATATATATATATATATATATATATATATATATATATACATACACACATATACACTACCGTTCAAAAGTTTAGGGTCACTTAGAAATTTCCTTATTTTTGAAAGAAAAGCACAGTTTTTTTCAATGAAGATAACATTAAATTAATCAGAAATACACTCTATACATTGTTAATGTGGTAAATGACTATTCTAGCTGCAAACGTCTGGTTATTAATGCAATATCTACATAGGTGTATAGAGGCCCATTTCCAGCAACCATCACTCCAGTGTTCTAATGGTACATTATGTTTGCTAACTGTGTTAGAAGGCTAATGGATGATTAGAAAACACTTGAAAACCCTTGTGCAATTATGTTAGCACCGCTGTAAACAGTTTTGCTGTTTAGAGGAGCTATAAAACTGACCTTCCTTTGAGCTAGTTGAGAATCTGGAGCATTACATTTGTGGGTTCGATTAAACTCTGCAAATGGCTAGAAAAAGAGAGCTTTCATGCGAAACTCGACAGTCTATTCTTGTTCTTAGAAATGAAGGCTATTCCTTGCGAGAAATTGCCAAGAAACTGAAGATGTCCTACAACGATGTGTACTACTCCCTTCAGAGGACAGCACAAACAGGCTCTAACCAGAGTAGAAAGAGTAGTGGGAAGCCCCGCTGCACAACTGAGCAACAAGTCAAGTACATTAGAGTCTCTAGTTTGAGAAATAGACCCCTCACAGGTCCTCAACTGGCAGCTTCATTAACCCCTTCCCGCTCCTGAACGTACTATTAGGTCATGGTAGCTTGGTCAACTAATTCAACGACCAGGAACAGTTCGATCGCTGTTCCTGGCCTTTAGAGCAGCGTGTCAGCTGCTGACACCTGCAGTGTATGGAGCAGGCTCAGCGCGTGAGCCTGCTCAAAAAATCATCCTCTCCCCGCTCCATGATGTGCCGGCACATCATGGGTCGTGAAGGGTTAAGTAAGGAGCGGTCAGGGGCCCCGGTGCTGCTGGGTACCTTGACTGCCGACTACAAGATGCAGGGACTTTTTAGTGAGATTTATTCTTTCTAAAAACTGCATCTTATAGTCTGAAAAATACAGAATATAATACATAGTGTATATATATGTGTGTGTGTGTGTGTGTGTATGTATTGTGAGGGTTTAGCATCAGGAGAGGTTCGTACAGCGGTTTCTTTGTAGCCAGAGACAGGGACACCGTGCATTAAGTCATAACAGGGCTTTGCCTGTGTTTTTATTCTTGTCAAAGAAACAGCCTCTTGTACAACAAGGCAAAATACAATATAAATCCTGCTCGTCTGAGCACTAACTAAACAAGATATTATCTAACTATACCGAGTGCCTTCCTACCAGGCACTGAACACAAAGTAACACAGGTCTTTACTCACATAGAATACAGGCTACTCCAGCCTTAGTAGTCTCCAGTCTGAGTCAGGGGTGAGACTCAAACACACTGTGTCTGCACCTTTTTAAACACAGGCTACAGGTGCAGCTAATTGAGCAGCAGCCTTGTCCTACAAACAGAGATGGACTAGGGATTGGGGAACCCGCCCTGCTCTTCTCCAATCCAACTCCAGGCCCTTTTTACGGCTTTTCCTAAAGCCGAGATTGGAAAACTAGAGCTTTCTATTGCAAGAACTACTCATTCCCTGGAGCCTAGGATACATATGACAGGATTCTAGGGGAAATGTACCTTCCCTCAATGACTTTACCTGTCACTGTCTCACATACCCTCTTCCTCTGTTCGAGCCCGTGGGATCGGACACATTTAGCTACAAGGCAGTGTGTCCTAGACAAAGCGTCAGCATTGCCCTGCAGTTTTCCTGCTCTGTGTTCCACAGTATTTTTGAAGTTCGGCAAAGTAAGAAACCACAGTGTAACTCTTGCATTTCTCTCTTTAGCTTGACACATCCCCGTAAGAGGAGAGTGGTCTGTAACCAACCTAAACCGACGACCCAATAAATAATATCTCAGGGACTCAAGTGCCCACTTAATTGCCAAGCACTCCCGTTCAACTATGCTATAGTTTTTCTCAGCCGGGGTAAGTTTTCTGCTCAAATAGGTCACAGGATGTTCCTCACCACCCACCTCTTGTGACAGAACTGCTCCGAGCCCCACATTAGAAGCATAAGTTTGGACAACAAACTCCTTTTTGAAGTCCGGAGTGACTAAGACTGGTTGGTTACACAGGGCCAGTTTCAACTCTTGAAAGGCGCTTTCAGCCTTCGTGTCCCACTTGACCATGACAGACTTACTTCCCTTGGTAAGATCGGTCAGGGGCGCTGCTGTGCTTGCAAAGTTTGGAATGAACCTGCGGTAATAACCTACAATTCCTAGAAAAGCTCTGACCTGCTTTTTGGTTGAGGGCTGGGGCCAGTTTTGGATAGCCTCAACTTTGTTGACCTGTGGCTTTATCACCCCTCTCCCAATTATGTACCCCAGATACCATGCTTCCTCCAAGCCTAAGGAACATTTCTTTGGGTTTGCTGTTATCCCCGCGGCTCTGAGGGAGTTTAGTACTGCTTGTACTTTTGGTAAGTGGCTTTCCCAGTCATCACTAAAGATTATAATGTCGTCCAGATATGCCGAAGCATACCGACGATGGGGTTTGAGGACTATGTCCATTAATCTTTGAAAGGTCGCTGGAGCCCCATGTAGCCCAAATGGTAAACAAATATATTGAAACAGACCATCCGGGGTGATGAACGCAGTTTTCTCTTTGGCACCCTCCGTGAGGGGTACTTGCCAATAGCCTTTGGTTAAATCAAGTGTTGAAAAATACCTTGAATGGCCCAGTCTCTCTATTAACTCGTCAACTCTTGGCATTGGGTATGCGTCAAACTTTGACATCTCATTTAACTTGCGGAAGTCGTTACAGAAACGCAATGACCCATCTGGTTTCGGAATCAATACAATGGGACTTGACCATTCACTTTTTGACTCTTCAATAATCCCAAGGTCTAGCATTTTCTTGACCTCCTCAGATATGGCTTGTCTACGAGCTTCAGGGACTCTGTAGGGTTTCAAGTGGACCCGAACCTGAGGCTCGGTCACAATGTCATGTTTTATTATACTGGTCTGTCCTGGCAGTTCTGAAAACACGTCTGTGTTTCTCTGCACAAACTCTTTTGTCTCCTGTTTCTGTGGCTTTGCGAGGGATTCTGACACATACACATCTGGGTTAGGACTATAAGGGGTCCTTACTGTCACGAGGGTCTCTCTTTCTTTCCATGGCTTAATTAAGTTTACATGGTATAACTGCACTGTCTTCCTTTTACCTTGTTGGTAAACTTTATAATTTACATCCCCCACCTTTTCAATTATCTCATACGGCCCTTGCCATCTAGCAAGAAATTTGCTTTCTACGGTTGGCACTAAGACCAACACTCGATCACCAGAGTTAAAATGTCTAACTTTAACAGTTCGGTTATACACCCTGCTCTGAGCATCCTGAGCTTGCTCCAAGTGTTCCTTAACTATCGGCATGACCGCAGCGATTCGGTCTTGCATCAACGTGACATGCTCAATTACACTCCTATAAGGTGTGGACTCTTGCTCCCAGGTTTCCTTGGCTATGTCCAGGAGACCACGGGGTTGTCTGCCGTATAAAAGTTCGAAAGGAGAAAACCCTGTGGATGATTGAGGAACTTCACGTACAGCGAACATCAAATAGGGCAGAAGACAGTCCCAATCCTTCCCATCCTTACTAACCACCTTCCTCAACATGCCTTTTAATGTCTTATTGAATCTTTCGACAAGACCATCAGTTTGAGGGTGATATATAGAGGTACGCAGGTGTTTAATTTTCAGCAGTTTACATAATTCCTTGGTGATTTTGGACATAAAGGGAGTTCCCTGATCGGTAAGGATTTCCTTAGGTAAACCAGTACGGGAAAACATGTAAAACAACTCTCTTGCAATGGCTTTTGAAGAGGAATTTCGCAAAGGGACTGCCTCAGGGTAGCGTGTGGCATAGTCCAACACCACTAGGATATATTGATGTCCTCTAGAGGATTTGACTAAAGGGCCGACCAGATCCATGGCAATTCTTTCAAAAAGGATCCCAATGATAGGCAAAGGCACCAGCGGACTCATAAAATGTGGCATAGGAGCCGTTATCTGACACTCCGGGCAGGACTCACAATACCTCTGAACTTCCGTATATACCCCCGTCCAGAAGATACGCTCTCTGGTCTTTTCGCAATCTAGATGTCCACCCAGCACGTGTTTATGAGCCAGGTCCAACACCGTTCTACGATACGGTTGGGGTATCACCAGCTGTTCAACAACCTCCCCACGTACGTTATCTATCCGATACAGCAAATCCTGGTTAATCGCCATGTGTGGAAACACCTTATCAGCCCCTGGATGTTGAGGCACTCCATTTAATACCTTAGTATTTTCCCTGGCTTTTACCAATGTGGGATCGCTAAGTTGAGCGGTCCCAAAATTGTTACGTGATACATTTAACTCTGGTATCTCAGAAATTCTCTCCTGCTCATCTGTTTCACCAGCAAAAACAGCCAGAGGAAATTTATCAGGCTCAGTGGTCACCCCTACTGCTGGCACCTCAGCATCCTCGTTAAAGGGTTCTGGGCTAATCACAGCGCACACATTAATACCATCATTAACATTTACAGTGGAGGTTACATCTTTCTTCCTCCACAAGTCCCAGAACACTGGGAAGTCTCTCCCCAGGATCACACTGTGCATCAGGGACTTGACCACACCCACTTCATGGCAAGCGGTTCCACAGGAAGTCTCTAGAGTGACCAAAGCTGTGGGGCATTCTTTAGTGTCCCCATGTATGCACAGGACCCCTATACTATGTCCGCTCAATGTTCCAGGGTCTATCAGGCTGGCATGTACCAGGGTAACCAGACTCCCAGAATCCAGCAAGGCACTCACAGTACTCCCATCCACTTTTACGACACACATTTTTTGCTCAGTCTCGTAAACAGTCTCAGCAGAACAAACAGGACGTGCAAACAAGGATATTCGCCTTGCTGCATCACACTCCATTGGCTCAGTAGTCAGGGGACAATTGGCAGCAATATGCCCAGGTCCATAACACCGCCAGAACTGTATACGGCCCCGGTCCCCAACTTGAGACCCTGGTCTGGCCTTCAGTGTCTCTCTGGGATTTCTTCCCTCCGTCTGCTCCCCTTCTGAGCCACCTCCCTTAACCCCTTAACGCTCCATGACCTACTATTAGGTCATGCTAACTGTAGCGTTCGCGCTCAGTGACCTAATAGTAGGTCATGGAGTAAACACGGCGCCGTTCGCGCGGGGCGCGTTCATGAGCTGTGATAGCTGCTGTTTCCGACAGCAGACTATCACTGCTCAATGTGCCGGGACCGATCGCGGAACTCCCCCGCCGATTAACCCATCAGAAGCCGCGTTCAATAGCGATCGCGGCTTCTTAGGGGTTAATCCGCCATCGCCGGCCTGCTACACGATAGCGGCCGGCAATGGTGACTATGGCAACCGGACACCAAACAATGGCGTCCGGCTATGCCATAGACGGAAGCCTAGTGGGTCCTGACAACGTCAGGACCCACTATGCTTGCTGTCAGTGAGTAGCTGACAGTTCTAATACACTGCACTACGCATGTAGTGCAGTGTATTAGAATAGCGATCAGGGCCTCCTGCCCTCAAGTCCCCTAGTGGGACAAAGTAATAAAGTTAAAAAAAAGTAAAAAAAAGTTGTGTAAAAATAAGAAAATAAAAGATTTAAAAGTAATAAAAGTAAAAATCCCCCTTTTTCCCTTATCAGTCCTTTATTATTAATAAAAATATATAAACAAACAAACAAATAAACTATACATAATTGGTATCGCCGCGTCCGTAACGGCCTGAACTACAAAATTATTTTGTTATTTATCCTGCACGATGAACGCCGTAAAAGAAAATAATAATAAACCGAACCACAATCACAATTCTTTGGTCACTTCACCTCCCAAAAAATGGAATAAAAAGAGATCAAAAAGTCGCATGTACCGAAAAATGGTACTGATCGAAACTACAGTTCGTTACGCAAAAAATAAGTCCTCGCACAGCTTTATTGATGGAAAAATAAAAAAGTTCTGGCTCTTAGAATAAGGTAACACAAAAAGTGAATGATTGTTTATAAAACGTATTTTATTGTGCAAACGCCATAAGACATAAAAAAAAAATATAAACATAGGGTATCGCCGTAATCGTATCGCCCCGCAGAATAAAGTGAATATGTCATTTATAGCGCACGGTGCACGCAGTAAAAAAAAAAAGAATAAAAAAACAATAGTAGAATTGCTGTTTATTAGTCACTACGCCACCTAAAAATAGAATAAAAACTGATCAAAAAGCCGCATGCACCCCAAGAAAACTACAGTGGATTCCTCAAGGGGTCTAGTTTCCAAATTGGGGTCACTTTTGGGGGGTTTCCAATGTTTTGGCATCACAAGACCTCTTCAAACCGGACATGGTGCCTAATAAAAAAGAGGCCTCAAAATCCCCTAGGTGCTCCTTTGCTTCGGAGGCCGGTGCTTCAGTCCATTACCGCCCGAGGGCCACATGTGGGATATTTCTCTAAACTGCAGAATCTGGGCAATACGTATTAATTTGCGTTTCACTGATAAATCCTTTTGTGTTATAAAAAAAATGGTATAAAGAGGATTTTCTGACAAAAAAAAAAAAAGTAAATGTCACCTCTACTTTGCTCTAAATTTCTGTGAAACACCTAAAGGGTTCATAAACTTTCTAAATGCTGTTGTGAATACTTTGAGGGGTCTAGTTTATAAAATGGGGTGTTTGATAGGGGTTTCTAATATATGGGCCCCTCAAAGCAACTTCAGAACTGAACTGGAACCTAAAAAAATAAATAAATGAGGCAATACTTCGCTTCTCACATTATACTGATAATGAGCCGTGCCCACCCCGAGATGACCCCAGTTTTGACCGTTTGTATAAACGGAGACCCCTATTAGACCGTTTCAGTGCCCGGTTTTCCCAAGCATACAACCCCGAGAAGTGTATTTCTATTGATGAGTCCCTGTTACATTTTAAAGGGAGGGTTCAATTCCGCGAGTACCTGCCGGGTAAGAGGGCAAGGTATGGCGTGAAGATGTATAAGCTGTGCGAGAGTGCATCAGGGTATACCTACAGATTTAGGATATATGAAAGAAAGGCCACCCCCGAACCAGACTGCATCCTGGACTACAATAGGTACATGGGAGGGATGGACTTGTCAAATCAAGTCCTGAAGCCCTACAGCGCCATGCGGTGTGGTATAAGAAGCTGACCGTGCACATCATACAGATGGCTTTGTACAATGCGTACGTGCTACGTCGATGTGCAGGCCAGAGGGGAACTTTCCTGGAATTTCAAGATCAAATCTTTAGGGACCAGGAAGGGGGGGCACCCAGTACTTCTGGAAGCGAGGCCACACGCATCGTACCAGGGCAACACTTTCCAGGAGAAGTTCCCCAAACCGGTGGAAAGGGAAAGAGTCAAAAGAGGTGCAGAGTCTGCTATAAGAGGGGGATAAGGAAGAAAACAATATACCAATGTGAAACGTGTCCCGAAAAACCAGGGCTCTGTATAAAAGATTGTTTTAAAATGTATCATACATCCCATGATTTTTAATTTACCCTGATGCACTCCGCACAGCTTACCCCCATCATCTTTCCCTTCTGAGCCCTGCCGTATGCCCAGGCAGCTGATAACAGCCACATGTAGGGTATTGCCGTACCCAGGAGAACCCACATTACAATTTAAGGGGTGTATATCTCCGGTGGCGCATGCTGGGCACAATATATTGGACACTGAAATGGCATATATATATATATATATATATATATATATAAAATTGCAAATCTCACACTGCACCATCTGCTGCGCATTATCTTTTACACAGTACCTGTGGGGTCAAAATGCTCACTACACCTCTAGATGAATGTCTTAAGGGGTGTAGTTTTTAAAATGTGGTCACTTCTCGGGGGTTTCAACTGTACTGGTACCTCAGGGGCTTCTGCATACATGACTTAGCACCAGAAAAGCTCCAGTAGGCCAAATGGTGGTCCTTTCCTTCTGAGCCCTACCATGGGCCCAAACGGCAGTTTATCACCACAAATGGGGTATTGCCGCACTAAGGACAAATTGGGCAACAAAATGGGGTATGTTGTTCCCTGTGAAAATAAGAAATTTTGATCAAAAATGACATCTTATTGTAAAAAATATCATTTTTTTAATTTCACAGCCCAATTCAAATAGGTGCTGTGAAAAAACTGTGCGGTCAAAATGATAACAAAAACCATAAATGATTTCCTTGAGGGGTGTAGTTTCCAAAATGGGGTCACTTCTGGTGGGTTTCCATTGCTTTGATACCTCTGGGGCTCTGCAAATGCGACATGGCACCCGAAAACCAATCCAGCAAAATCTGGACTCCAACCAACACATAGCGCTCCTTTCCTTCTGAGCCCTCCCATGGGCCCAAACGGCAGTTTATCACCACAAATGGGGTATTGCCACACTAAGGACAAATTGGGCAACAAAATGGGGTATGTTGTTCCCTGTGAAAATAAGAAATTTTGATCAAAAATGACATCTTATTGGAAAAAATATCATTTTTTTCATTTCACAGCCCAATTCAAATAGGTGCTGTGAAAAAACTGTGCGGTCAAAATAATAACAAAAACCATAAATGAATTCCTTGAGGGGTGTAGTTTCCAAAATGGGGTCACTTCTGGTGGGTTTCCATTGTTTTGATACCTCAACACCTCTTCAAACCTGGTATTCTGCCTAAAATATATTCTAATAAAAAAGAGGCCTCAGAATGCACTAGGTGCTTCTTTGCTTCTGGGGCTTGTGTTTTAGTCCACGAGCGCACTAGAGGCACATGTGGGACATTTCTAAAAACTGCAGAATCTGGACAATACACATTTAGTAGTATTTCTCTGGTAAAACCTTCTCTGTTACAGAAAAAAATTGAATACAATTGAAATTCAGCAGAAAAAATGAAATTTGCAAATTTCATTTCCACTTTGCTTTAATTCCTGTGAAATGCCTGAAGGGTTAAAAAACTTTCTATATGCTGTTTTGAATACTTTGAGGGGTTTAGTTTTTAAAATGGGGTGTTTTATGGGGGTTTCTAATACATAGGCCCCTCAAATCCACTTCAGAACTGAACTGGTACCTTCAAAAAAAGGCTTTTGAAATTTTCTTAAGAATATGAGAAATTGCTGTTTATGTTCTAAGCCTTGTAACGTCCAAGAAAAATAAAATAATGTTCAAAAAACGATGCCAATCTAAAGTAGACATATGGGAAATGTGAACTAGTAACTATTTTGGGTGGTATAACCGTATGTTTTTCAAGCAGATGCATTTAAATTCTGAAAAATGCTATTTTTTTAAAATTTTCTCTAAATTTTGCAATTTTTCACAAATAAAGACTGAATATATCGACCAAATTTTACCACGAACATGAAGCCCAAAGTGTCACGAGAAAACAATCTCAGAATCGCTTGGATAGGTTTAAGCATTCTGACGTTATTACCACATAAAGTGAAATATGTCAGATTTGAAAAATGGGCTCTGAGCCTTAAGGCCCAAACTAGGCTGCGTCCTTAAGGGGTTAAAGACATTTCTCACCCCTCTAGTAAATGGAACAGTCTTACCGGGTGCTCCGCACGATTTGCTGTTCCTGGGGTTAGAACATCCAGGCGGTACTTCTTGGAGTAGATCCTGAGTAGCTCTGTACATTTCAATCAGGTTCACCAGCTGTTCCGCATCTGTAGGATCTCCTTGACTGACCCAACGCTGAACCTTCGGTGGTAAGGAGCGGATGTATTTGTCAAGCACCACTCTCTCCACGATCTGAGCAGGGGTTGATTCCTCTGGCTGTAGCCATTTCCTTGCAAGATGGACAAGATCATACATTTGTGATCGCGCAGGTAGGTGTTCCACGAAAGTCCAGTTGTGCACCCGTCGAGCACGCACATTCATATTAACACCCAGACGGGCAAGGATCTCACCCTTCAGCTTGGAGTAATCCTTGGCATCCTGCTCATTGAGATCAAAGTACGCCTTTTGCGGCTCTCCGGTTAGGAAAGGTGCCACCACTGCTGCCCGTATTCTCCACCATATGTGAGGGTTTAGCATCAGGAGAGGTTGGTACAGCGGTTTCTTTGTAGCCATAGACAGGGACACCGTGCATTAAAAGTCATAACAGGGCTTTACCTGTGTTTTTATTCTTGTCAAAGAAACAGCCTCTTGTACAACAAGGCAAAATACAATATAAATCCTGCTCGTCTGAGCACTAACTAAACAAGATATTATCTAACTATACCGAGTGCCTTCCTACCAGGCACTGGACACAAAGTAACACAGGTCTTTACTCACATAGAATACAAGCTACTCCAGCCTTAGTAGTCTCCAGTCTGAGTCAGGGGTGAGACTCACACACACTGTGTCTGCACCTTTTTATACACAGGCTGCAGGTGCAGCTAATTGAGCAGCAGCCTTGTCCTACAAACAGAGATGGACAAGGGATTGGGGAACCCACCCTGCTCTTATCCAATCCAACTCCAGGCCCTTTTTCCGGCTTTTCCTTAAGCCGAGATTGGAAAGCTAGAGCTTTCTATTGCAAAAACTACTCATTCCCTGGAGCCTAGGATACATATGTCAGGATTCTAGGGGAAATGTACCTTCCCTCAATGACTTTACCTGTCACTGTCTCACATAATATATATATATATATATATATATATATATATATATATATATATATATATATATATAATGAGAAAAAGAGTAAAGCAGCACAGCAACAGCAGTGGGTGCAGGCCTCCTAGGTTGAGGCTAGGAACCCTTGTTAATGAAATCCAAAAAAATGAAGAGGCAGCACTCCAAGGAAATTGGTGAAAAAAAGTGGTGTGTTTATTTACCCCAGGCAGGCAACGTTTCGATCCGTCTCTATGGGATCTTTGTCAAGCCATATATATATATGTATCTATGTGTAACATGTATGTGTGTATGTGTATGTAATATGTATACATATGTATGTGTATAGTGTGTATATGCGTGTCTATGTGTGTAATGTATATATATGTATGTATCTATGTGCAACGTGTATGTGTATATATGTAGGTGTGTGTAATATGTGTATATATGTATGTATAAGTGTGTGTTTGTTATGTAAATATCTTTATAATGTGTATATATGTATGTGTATATGTGTGTACAATGTGTATATATCTATGTTTATGTGAGTAATGATGGATACGTCTCCCGTAGCCCCTGGGCACAGCACTACTTTAAGCGCTGAGCCCAGTGAATCCCCTGATGTCACTGTGCATATAAGGACAGTGACGTCAGGGGCTTTAAAATGAATGTAAGGCGCTCTGGCCTGAGATTCTTTACCCTAACTGGAACCCCTTAAGCTTAACACCCTAACCCCATAATTCTAATCATAACTCTTACCCTATGCCACCAACCTTCGAACCCTAACCTCCTAACCTATTGCTAAGCCCCAACCCCTACCCTATCGCCTCACCCTAACCTCAACCGCTAACACCCTAAACCGCTAATCCAAACCCTAACACCCTAACTCTAACCTAAACTTAACCCCAACCCCTAACCCAATCCCCTAATACTAGCCCCCTAAACCATAACGTTAACTCCCTAAATTTCTAAACCTAACCTTAATCCAACCCTACCCCTAACCTTCACCCTATTCTTAACCCCTAAACCTAACATCCCAACTCCCTGAACCAGAAACCATAACACTCTAACCCTAATTCCCTATACCTAAACCCCATAACTCAAACCCCTAACCCCTTAACCCTCACATTCTAAACCTAACTCTTACTCTAACCCTATTGTTAACCCTAACCCCCAACCCTATTGCCTAACCCTAACCTCAACCCCTAACTCCCTAAGCCACTAACCCTAACACTAACCTAAACATAACCCCCTAAACCCAACCCATAAGACCTTGATGCCAAACCTAACCCTATCCCCTAATACTAAACCCCAACCCAAACCCATAATGTTAACTCCCTAACTTTCTAACCCTAACCTGCTAAACCTAACCGCAAGCCCCTAACCCTAATTTCAACCCTACCCCTAACCTTCACCCTATAACTAACAGTCTAAAACTCTAACACCCTAATCCCCTAGCCCCACAGTCAAAAACCTAACCCCAACCCTACACTAAAACCATAATCCCCTAAACCTAAGTCCAACCCTAACACTCTCACCCTAACTCTTTTCCTAACCCCAACCCCTTATCCACAACCCTAACCACTTATCCTCCCCCTATTCCTAACCCCAAACCCTAACCTCAAAACCTTAACTCTAACTCCCTAACCCCGACTTTTACCACAACACTACCCACTCACCCTCACCTTAACCCTATTCATAATCCCCTACCCTATTTCTAACCCCTAACAATCTAAACCCTTCTCCCAATTCCTAACCCTAACACTAAAACCCTAACACTATTCTAAACCCCCAAACCTAACTTCTAAATCCCAGCCCCTAACTCTAACCCCAACCGTACCCCCCTCCGCCTAACCTTTTCCTAACCCCAAACGCTAACACTCTAACCCCCTAACCCTATTCCTAACCCATAATGGCTCTGGCTGGGGATTTTGCTCCTGGAAAAGCCTTAACCCCCAACTCTCTAACCCTAATTCTATCCCAAACTCTAACCCTAAACACCAACCCTAACCCTTTGACCTTAACCCTATTCCTAACTCTAACCCCTAACCCTAACCTCTTAACCATAACCATATCCCCTAACCCTATTTATAACCCCAACCCCCTTTCCATAACCCTAACCACTTACCCTCAACCTATTCCTAACCCCAAACCCTCTGCTCAATGCCTTAACTCCCTAACCCCAACCCTACACCCTAACACTATTCCTAAACCCATAATACTCACCCCAACCCATAACATCCTAACCCTATTCCTAACCAATTATGGCTCTGGCCGGGGATTTTGCTCCCAGAAAAGCCCTAACCCACTATACCCTAACCATAATTCTAAAACAAACTCTAACCATAAATCCCTAACTACAACCCTAACAACCCAACCCTAACCCCCATCCCTAACCTATAAACCCTAACCATTTTCCTAACCCCCTAACCGTATCCCCTAACTCTAAACAATTAATCCAAACTCTAACCCCCTAACCCTCTAACTCTAATCCCAACCCCCTAACCCTTTAGCTTTAACCCTATTCCTAACCCCCAACCCTAACCTCTAAACCCATTCCCCTAACACCAACCCTATTCCTAAAACCAATCCTAGCCCTAACCACTTACTGTAATGATGGGGGTAGGAAAACGGACAAGTGAGCCCTAATCTACCCGCCACTCTATCCCTGCCTACTTGCAATGACCCGCCCTAGGCGACGGGGTACAACTGGGCGGCGGTCCCTACGCTCAGTAAGTGCACGAGACAAACAGACAAGGGTACACAAAGCTAAGGGAAATGGGGCAGTTGCCCACGGCAACACCTTGAGCAACAAGAGTGGTGAACAAGCCGAGTCAAACCAGGAGTGCACGAGGTACCAAACGCAGAGCAGGAGAGTAGTCAGTAAGCCAGGGTCAGTATGGAGCAGGATCAAATAGTAGAAGCTGTAGCTGGGCCAGGAAACCACACGAGAAGAATCACAAGCAAAGGAGGAACAGGAAAGGCAGGTATAAATAGACAGAGGGCGGGAGCTAGCTCCGTCTGGCCAGGCTGCGATAGGCTCTCCCACTCCTAAGCCTGCCATCCTGAGTGGTGGAAGATGGAGTCAGTCTCAGAGACATAGACTCAGGTGCAGACTGATTACCTATGGGCGTATACACAGAAGTTGTGCCTGGCAGATCCTTTACACTTATCCTCGCCCTATTCCTAACCCCCTAAACCTAACACCCCAACCACCTAAAGCAAAAACCCTAACACTCTAACCCTAATCCCCTAGCCCTAACCCCATAACCAAACCCCTAACCCTAGCACTCTAACCCTATTCTTAACCCTAACCCTGCAACCCTATCGCCTAAACCTAACCTCAACCCCTAACTCCCTAAGCCGCTAACCCAGACCCTAACACTAATACAATCATAACCCCCTAAACCCAACCCCTAACACCTTAACTCCAAATCTAACCCTATCCCCTAATACTAAACCCCTAACCCAAACCCATAATGTTAACTCCCTAACTCTAACCTGCAACCCCTAACTTCAACCCTACTCGTTAAACTTCACCCTATAACTAACCCCCTAAACCAAAAACTCTATTTCTAACCTCCTAACCGTATCCCTTAACTCTAACCCGTTAATCCAAACTCCAACCCTCTAACCCCAACCCCCTATCCCTTTTGCCTTAACCCTATTCCTAACCCCGAACCCTAACCCCAACCTTTAAACCCTATCCCCTAACACAAACCCTATTCCTAAAACCAAACCTACCCCTAACCACTTACCCTCACACTATTCCTAACCCCCTAAACCTAACACCCCAACCCCCTAAACCAAAAACCTTAAAACTCTAAACCTAATCCCATAACTCAAACCCCTTAACCCTAGCCACCTAACCCACCTAATTCTAACCCTATCTTTTACCCTAAGCCTCTAAACCCTTTTCTTAACCCTAACCCCAACCCTATCGCCTAAACTCAACCCCTAACTCCCTAAACCACTAACCCTAACCCCCAAATACTAACCCAAACTTATACCCCTAACCCCAACACCTAACACTGTAACCCCAACCCTATTCCCTAATACTGACCCCCTAATCCAAACCCATAACGTTAACTCCTTAACTTTCTAACCCTAACCTGCTAACACTTTCGCAACCCCCTAACCTTCCCCCTAAAACCATAGCCCCCTAAACCTAAGCCCAGCCATAACACTCTCACCCTAACCCTATTCCTAACACCTAACCTCTAAAATCGAACACAAACCCTATCCCCTTATCCCCAAACCCTAACTCCTTAACCCTAGCACCCTATCTCTCAACTCCTAACCCTTTGACCTTAAATATATTCCTAACTCTAAGCCCCAACACTAACCTATAAACCCTATCCCTGACCCCAACCCACTATCCAAAACCTACCACCTAACCACTTACCCTCACCCTAATTCTAACCCCCAATTCTAACCTCAAAACCCTAACTCCCTAACCCTTACCCTACCCTACTCACGCTCACGTTAACCCTATTCATAACCCCTAGCCCTAACCGCCTACCCTATTCCTAAACCCTACCACTCTAACCCCTTCTCCTCATTCCTAACCCCATCACTATTTCAAACCTAATCTCTAAACCCTAACCCCAACCCTACACCCTCATCCTAACCCTATTACTACTCCTAACCACAAATGCTAACCCCCTAACCTTATTCCTAACCCATTATGGCTCTGGCTGAGGATTTAGCTCCTGGAAAAGCCCTTACCCCCAACTCCATAACCCAATTCCAAACTATAAACCAAAACCCCTAACCCTAACAACCCGGACCTTAACCACTAACCTCTAAACCCGAACCCCAACCATAAACCTAACCCCAACGCTCTAACCTTTACCCCCTAACCCAATTCCTAACCCCCCAACCCTAACCACTAACCTCTAGACTCTAACCCTATCCCCTAATCCCAAAACCTTAACCCTAATATCTTAACCCATACCCCCTTACAATATTACCCTAACCCCAGCCCCATAACACCCTAACCCTTTAACCTTAACCCTATTCCTAACCCCCAACCCAAAAACCCTAAACTCTAGTCCCTATCCCCTAACACCAACCCTTTTCCGAACGCTCTAAACCAAACTCTATCCCTTACCCTCAACCTATTCTTAATCCGAACACTGACCCCCTTACCCAAGAGCTTTACAGCAAGGGCTCTGTCCAGGCACTTATTTCTTGAGAAAGACCTTGGCGTCACTGTTCATATATGGAGAGTGACATTAAGGGATTTGTAATGTGAGAAACCCCGGCCAGAGCGTAAGCAACAATCTGGCCAGGGATTCTGCTCCAAGAGGGAGACCCTGATGTCACTGTCCATATATAAACAGTAACGTTAGGGGCTTTAAGATGCCGGGATCCCGAACGAGAACTTCAGCAATGCCCTGGCAGGGGATTTCACTCCTGGAATAGCCCTAATTCTATCCCCTAACTCTAACCATAGCCCCTAAACCCAAACCCTAACACCACAACTCTAACCCCACAGCACTAACCTCTAAACCCTAACACTTTACTATCTGCTAACCCTTACCCCTTAACCTTGGCACCCTAACCCCCTAATTCTAATCCTAACGCGAACCCTAAATCCTAAAACTCTAACCTTAACCCTATTCCTAACCCACAACACTATCCCCTAACTTTAACCCAAACCCTAGCCCCCTAACAACTAACAACTAACCCTAACCCCCACCCTGACCCTATTCCTACCCTTAAGGGAATGTGTTGCCAGAAAAACATGTTTTTTTTTTAAAAATTAAACATTTAGTGTGTG